>NC_079200.1:66910618-67245618 GCF_029499605.1 Hyla sarda
TTGGTGTCCACTGCATTTTTCGCTCCACAGTGCACAAACAATAGACAGTATCTGAAAATGTTCCACCAAAAAAGACGTACGAAAAAGATGCAATGAGTGACATTGCTCAAAACTATCTGTCAAAAAATAAACATCAAAAAGGGGTAAAATCATTGATAAATGTCCCCCATTGAGTTTATATATATATATATATATATATATATATATATATATATATATATATATATATATATATATATATATATATAGTATTACAGTAACTGTATCACATGATGAGCTAGAAATGATGGGTGTATCCATAACTTCATCCCTTACTGACAATTGCTTTCCTCTTTCCATTCCATATGTGCCCCCCTTCTCTGCTCATTAATCCCCCCCCCCCCCATCATTCCTGTGTATATTCTGGGCAGAGGAAGCTCCGCTGGGACATGTGAGATCTGTTTTCGGGCTGTGTGTGCCTTCACTTCTATTAACATGTTGTGTTGTTGTGTGCAGGCCAGAGATCTGACTCCTGCTTAACCCACCAGCATGTCTTGCTTCTTGTGATTTCTTTTTCTTTGTGTAGTCTATAAAGTGTAGGTTCACTTTACACCTAGATACATTTTCATATCCAGGTATTTTGAACATGCGTTGTTTTACTTCCTTGCTCTGATCTTGAGAACCCTCATACAGAACTGCATCGAAAACCTCCTGAGCTCCCACTCCATATCTTTCCTTATCTTACCTTCTGATTCAGTGTCCCCATGAGATAGGGGATACCTGTCTGATTATGGGGGCTGACCCTCTGTCACTGCAATAATGGGGACTAGCTTCTCCCGTCAGAATGGAGCAGCTGTACACACGGGTCCAACACTCTATTGATTCTCTGGCAGCTACCGGAGACAACAGAGTACAGCGCACTGCTATCTTTGTCACAAGTGCGTACCGCCACTACATTCTGAAATTGAGGGTCTCCATTGAGATCACAGAGGGTCCCAGCAGTTGAAATTCCATCACGATCAGACAGTTATCCCTTATCATGTGGATAGGTGATAACTGGTAATGGTGGGACAACCCATTTAAAGGGGTATTCTCACCTGGTAATGTGATAGCATTTCACTAGGATATGTCATCACTGTTTGATCGGTGGATGTCTGTCCTCTGGGACACCAATCAAAAAAGAGAATGAAAGGGCTACAGCAAAGGTACCGCACTGCATTTCCTTCATTGAGTTTACTTGTACTGCTGCTTCTGGCCTCTGACTGTAAAGGAGGACTGCAGCACGTCAAGTGAATCGGGTTACCTGGACAACTGGAAACTTAGAAAGGGGATGTAGTGCTTTCATTCTCAGTGGGCGTCCTAGAAGTCGGATCACCACTGATCATACTGTGATGGCATATCCTATCAGTTTGCCTTCACTTTATATGACTAACCCTTTAATGATCGCAGCCTGTGGAGACTTTTACACAGTAAAATACATTGCATTGTACTGAGATCACTCCACACCACAATTACAGTATTATACAGTTACAATCTAGTTTTTTATTTAGTTTTGGAAACTTCGGGTCCACAAAAAATGTTGAGTCACTGCTCAAGATCATAAAAGACACCTAAAGCAAAGTCATTGTAAAGCTTAATGTCATCCGGGACAATAGCTGGCCATAGACATGCACTTTTTGAAAGTTCATGTTATTTCAATATAGGCATTAATAGGTGTCGCTTATCCTGGAGGGAACACATCTGGTTGAAATACAGACTACTGCATTCCCTGTTTGCTTTGATGCAGGATCCTGTCTTAGTTGTCCGTCTCCTCATTCAGAATACATGCACATTCTCCTAAGCTGAGAGTGCACGTGTATGGTAGTTTGCGAGAGATAGCTGTCAGCTAAAGATTAGTTAGGCTGCCAGCTATCTAAAATGTTTGGCCAGCTTAAAGGGGCATTCCTTTCTGGACATTTATGGCATATCTACAGGATATGCCATAAACATCTGTTAGATGCAGGGACCACCTCTGGGACCTGTATCTGTTTTCATATTTAGGGCTACCTGTGGGAGCAGCTATAGAAGGTGGTCTGAAAGCAGAAGACAACAGAGGCGGTTGTTTTATGCAGTTTATATTACTCCCATTGATGTAAATCAAAGTTGCAAAAAACGGTGTCGCTAGTGTTTACACAAATCCCTATATGGGAATTATGTAAACTGCGTAAAACGACCCATTCAGTTGTTTTCAGCTAGCCAATCACATTTGCAGCCAGAACCAGGCCAGAGGAGTTCAGGGGGGCCTCAAATTCTAGATAGATGAAGGTCCCAGGGGAAGAATCTACATCCTGAGGATATGCCAAAAAATGTCCAGATGGGAATAAGCTTATAATATCTATTCATATCAAGCCTGGCAGCAGAAATCCCTGAGCAGTGCAACAGGTCTGATATCACATCTACATGGTAACATGGTGGGCACACCTGGTAGTATCATCCCTCTGGCCACACCATGTTTACTACAAGCTGTTCACTTGTTCATGTAGCACCATGTTAGCTGAGAAGAGAAAGTAAAGGCTGCAAAAAACCTTTTAGTCCAAATTCACGCCTGATAGATGTCCAGTTGTTAATCTTTGAATTTGGTGATACAAGAAGGTGCCCATAAGACCACATGGTCACAGATGAAATGTTCCCTGGATTGGTTGTAGACAGGTCATTGGTGTAAGACTGTGATACATCAGCTGAGACTCTTCCTATTCAGTTGCTTCCATGTAAGCAATGGGGCCTTGCATGTATTGAGGAGCGTGTTGCCTACTACTGAATGAGGGGTGGCTTGCTTGGCATGGTGGATGGCAGGCTTGGCACTAATACACACATACAGGTAGACTTCTAGATGTCTCTCATCTCATTTTGTTTCTTCTTCTGACACTAGGGCTGCCCTGGCCTCCGCCCATCAATCGCAGCCACTGCCTAGGACACTCTGCGTCTTGAAGGAAACTCCTCAAGTAAGCGTCATGCACACCATTATAAGGTAGGTAATAGCAATTTAGGGTTGCGAGATTCTGTTCCTTCACTTTCTTTGATCACTAGTAAAGTGGACTTTTTGTTTTAACTGGACTGCATTGAAACCCTCACGGACAAGGAGAGATTCTTTGGGTGTTGGGATTTACTCCCTTTACATTTGTTTATTTAAAAAAAAAATAAAAGGACCATTATTTTTCCTTGACATTGTCAATTACTCTAGAATTGTATTTCTTGTGTATTTTCAGTTTTTTCACTGACCTATTATTTGTACTGCTTTTATTGGTGATTAATCAGAGTAGGTAATACGTCTTAATCTGCCACTCAGTACTCAGTTTACCTTCTCTCTTTTAATGGGGAATGTTTCCCTAAATATGAAGGGTGCCCATTCAGAACATACCAGGGGATAGATCAGAATACTCATGTATCTCTAGTCTGGTTCACATCCTCACGTGTCATCTTTCAGGAACAAGGAAACAAGCCGGGACGAATTCATCTTCTATTCTCGTCGGCTCATGAGGCTTCTGATAGAACATGCACTTTCCTTTCTTCCATTCAGGGTGAGTGAACTCTGAAGAATCAGTAGAAGAGAATCATATAAAATAGAACTACTTAGAACTCACATCTGCCCATCCACCATTTATCTGCCTGTAACAAATAACTAAGCTAAGCACCTATTGGGGGAATGCTCTGAATAGATTAAAGGGGTTAACAAGGAAAAAGCTTTTTATATATCAACTGACTCCAGAAAGTTAAACAGATTTGTAAATTATTTCTATAAAAAAATCTTAATCCTTTCAGTACTTATGAACTGCTGAAGTTGAGTTGTTCTTTTCTGTCTAGGTGCTCTCTGATGACACCTGTCTCGGGAACTGTCCAGAGTAGAAGCAAATCCCCATAGCAATCCCTCTTCTACTCTGTGCAGTTCCTGAGACAAGCAGAGATGTCAGCAGAGAGCACTGTTGCCAGACAGAAAAGAACAACTCAACCTCAGCAGCTGATAATTAATGGAAGGATTAAGATTTTTTAATAGAAGTAATTTACAAATCTGTTTAACTTTCTGGATCCAGTTGATTTTAATTGTATTACTTTTATGTGAAAATAGCAAAAAAAATCCTCTGGGTTGAGATCAAAGGAAAAGAATGTGGTAGTTCATTAAAAACTATTTGTTCTCTTTTTTTTTTTTTTTTTTTTTACTGATGCTGAAATCGCTCAGGTGGTGGCACCTTTTAGAGAAACCACTTTGTACCTTAGAAGGGGGTTGGGGGGATCTCTGGGTCGACTGCAAGTTGGGGAGATTTATTATTAATTATCCAAATCTAGGATAGGGAGCTGGAAAGTGGACTTGGTTGGTGGTTGTTTTGTGGCTTTAAGGGGGAGGGCACAGTTTTTGGTCGCAGTTCTTTTTCTACTGCTTTTCAACCCACCTATGTTCTGGGACTACTAGTATATAGGGTACATGAGAAGGGGGATACAAGTTTTGAATTGTGATCTGGACAATTGTCTTCATGCCGGGGATTGTCCCGGCTCATGTTTCTAATGTAAAAATTTTTTTAAAATTTAATGAAATATTCTTTAAAAAAAAAAAAAAATTATAATAATTTATTAGCAATTATAAGATCTTAGATATGATCTTTCTTAGAACACATATATAGCATGTTTGGGGGTCAAGATGTCAACATTAGCCACAGGGCCCTTGTGGTTATAGAGAAAGCACAACCAGACAAATGAAAACTAAAAAGGATGCATATTAAACATACAAGTAAAATGTACAAATCCAAATAGTCTTCACAGTGTGAAAAAAAGTATGCATTAAAATCAGGTGTCGATGTATAATCAGCAAGATCAATAGGTTTGTATATCCATATGATCATCAAGGGTTAAATCCATACAATTCAATATTACGTCACTAGTTTATAAATACAGTTCATGCAAATAGTAGCAGAGTTAATACACAGTTGTTACTGTAATTAAGATTGTTTCCATAGTAGATGTGCTTAGTAATTAAGTTCATGGGGTTAATTGAAATAGAGGTTAGATTAGATGTCCATGGCCTGTTTCTGAACGGGTTGTGCCGCTTCCTCCTCATCCAAGGGAAGTTCTGGCATGTCATCAGAACTGCAATGCTTTCCGTGCCGGTGTTCAGTAGTATATTCTAGCGTGTCCCTGCACCTGCCTAGTGTGCATTGGAGGATGCTGGATCTAAAAGGCAGCCAGACGGTAAGGGGTGATACCTGATCGGGCTGCACATTTGAAAACCCAGTTGTTGTTTGTATCTTTCAGCTTGCACTTAAAAGTAGAATTGATTGTTTTATGAAATGCGCTTTAAGGCTACCTGGACCCTTCCTCACTGACTGCTGGATAAATTATTGGTGGAGCTTAACCTTTATATATTGCACTTCAAAGTTTTTATTGTTGCTCTTTCCATAGAGTTGCACTGTGCAGACCCCACAAGAACATGACTACCATGGAAAGACCTATGATGGCAAGAGGGTGAGTTAGGATGATAAAAGGCTGTGTTTATAAACACCTAGGGTGATCAGAACAGCCCTCTTTCAATCTGTTTATGAGTAATCTTTTGGGAGCACATGAAAGTCCCCTCCAGATCACAAGCTACTAATACGGACATATTTCTAGGTCTGTAGTATGGGAGCAAGATCTGCAAATCTGATGACCCAGACGGACGACTGTCAGCGTGGGTCATCAGACATGCCATAATACTGAAAAAAATCTACCACTTCTTTTTGCGATAGTGGCATATGTTGAGTCTATCTCTGGGCTTATCGCTATGCTCTACAAACACTTTTTGCATTTCTTTCTCAAAGCCTTCCCAATAATGGTTAAAGCTAAGTGAGAGTGAGACCTAGGTTCTCTTAGAGGAAACATGGAAGGAAATGCGGAGTTACCTACCTTTACTGTCCTTAGTAAAAGTATCCAGCTTGTGATGTGCACATTATCTCCAGTTGAGTTATCTCTTTTCTCATATAGATAACTGGAGTTTCTATACTAAGAGCTGGAGAGACTATGGAACCTGCGCTTAGAGCCGTATGTAAAGACGTGAGGATTGGAACCATTCTCATCCAGACCAACCCCAGCACTGGTGAGCCAGAGGTGAGAGATTGTGTCACCACCCTGGGTTAAAAAAAATGGGGGCAAGATTAAGAAAAAACTCCAAACAGGAGATCACGGGGGGGGGGGGGGGGTGCAGCGCTAGGAACCCCCACATAAATAGCAGGAGAGGGAAAAAAATAATTCGGGGGTGCACATGACGGAAAAAAACAGCAAGTGATACAAAAAAGGTAGAAAAAAATGTAAATGGCACTCACCCTAAAACTTCATCTTTATTAAATCACATACAAATTCGACATCCTGACAGAGAGAGTAGGTTTGGGAAGCCACAGCAGCAGCACTGCACGGTAAGGATTCAGGCAACTATCACTATAATTACTATAATACTGCCCTTATGTACAAGAATATAACTACTATAATACTGCCCCCTATGTACAAGAATATAACTGCTATAATACTGCTCCTATGTACAAGAATATAACTACTATAATACTGCCTCCTATGTACAAGAATATAACTACTATAATACTGCCTCCTATGTGCAAGAATATAACTACTATATACTGCCTTCTATGTACAAGAATATAAATACTATAATACTGCCTCCTATGTACAAGAATATAAATACTATAATACTGCCCTTATGTACAAGAATATAACTACTATAATACCCCCCCTATGTACAAGAATATAACTGCTATAATACTGCTCCTATGTACAAGAATATAACTACTATAATACTCCCCCTATGTACAAGAATTGAACTACTATAATACTGCCTCCTATGTACAAGAATTTAGCTACTATAATACTGCTCCTATGTTCAAGAATATAAATACTATAATACTGCCCTTATGTACAAGTATATGACTACTATAATACCCCCCCTATGTACAAGAATATAACTGCTATAATACTGCTCCTGTGTACAAGAATATAACTACTATAATACTCCCCCTATGTACAAGAATAGAACTACTATAATACTGCCTCCTATGTACAAGAATTTAGCTACTATAATACTGCTCCTATGTTCAAGAATATAACTATTATAATATTGCCCTCTATGTACAAGAATATACAGGGACAGCGCCACCTATGGGCCAGGTAGGCATCCACCTATAGCGCACAGTGGATGAGGGTGCTGCAGCTGATCATCACAGCTGCGCACCCGTAAGTCCAAAACGTCCTGCTTGTTGTTGTAACATGCTTGTTAACACCATAACATCCCTCAATAGCTGCATAGAGCTGAGCCGGGATGTCAACATAGAGATCACATGACCTGCCCCCCCAATCCCCTCAGAGCCTGAAGCAGGAGTCCAGGGGAGTACTGAACTCACCAGCTCCTTGTGGCAGCAGACAGCATGGAGGAAGAAGCAGAGGAAACTTGACCTGTAGTTCTGGAATTGTGGAGCTCCTGATAAGGATTTCTTGTCTGTAGGGGGAGAGTTAAACCACTTTTTCTCTGCCCTTCATAATATTTTACTCTGAAGCACACACTCCTCTTGTTTCAGTTTGAGTCAGGCTCTTGAATACAATGACAGCAGTGTACACTGATACTGCACACTACAACTGTCCTTACACAGTACATTATCCCAGTTTTTGCAACCAGTGTGCATCCAGCTGTTGCAAAACTACTACTCCAAGCATGTTGGGAGTTGTAGCTTTACAACAGCACTACCCCAATGCATTATCCCCCTTCTCACTGCAGCATTATGCATTTTTCTTTATCTAAGAGCCCGTGACCCCGCGTCATATCGGGTTGGTCCCGGCGGCTAACGGACCCGTGGCTAATACCAGACATCTCAGATCATGGTGATGTCCGGTATTAACCACTTAGAAGCGGCGATCAAAGTTGATCGCCGCATCTAAAATGGGAAAAAACACATCCCGGCAGCTCAGTCCGGCTGATTGGGACCACTGTGGTGAAACCGCGGTGTCCCGATCAGCTGAGGACACATGAGGAGGGTCCCTACCTTTCTCCTCGGCGTCCGATCGGCGATTGATTGCTCCAAGCCTTAGATCCAGGCTTGAGCAATCGACCTCCGAAAAGCCTGATCAATGCAATGCTATGGGCATAGCATTGATCAGTGCCTGCAATCAATATAATGCATGTTATAGTCCCCTATAGAGGCTATAACAGTGCAAAAAAAAAAAGTTAATAAAGATGATTTAACCCCTTCCCTAATAAAAGTTAGAATTTTGTTGCACAATTATTTATTTATTTATTTTTTTTTTTTGGGGGGGGGGGGGGTGTTCACTGTCGATTTTTGGGTAAAATAACTTAAAAAGGAGTCATTGTCCCCGTTCCTCCAGGGGGACATTTTCGTGGTTTCTATTCCAATCTTTTTGTAGTCTCCAAGAGGGGCGGTTCTGTGCGGCCATTCTTGGATCTCAAGCGTCTCAACCGTCATCTTCTCATCCGATACTTCTGAATGGAATCTCTCCGTTCAGTAGTGGCATCCATGGAACAAGGGGAGTTTCTTTCTTCGGTTGACATCAAGGATGCCTACCTCCATGTTCCAATATTTCCCGTCCATCAGCGGTACCTCCGCTTTGCGGTTCCGGAGGGGCATTTTCATTTCGTAGCCCTCCCCTTTGGTCTGGCCACTGCTCCTCGGGTCTTTACCAAGATCCTTGTGCCAGTGATAGCCCTGTTGCGGTTGAGAGGAGTCTCAGTGATCCCTTACCTGGACGACCTTCTCATCAAGGCTCCCACCAGTGTCCAGACTCTGGAGAATGTGGATCTCACTCTCCAGACCTTGGATCGCTTCGGGTGGATGGTCAACCAGGACAAGTCTGTCCTCTCTCCCACCCAGTCTCTGATCTTCTTAGGACTTCAAATCAACACGGCCTCTGCCCGGATTTGCCTTCCGCTGGACAAATGTCTGACTCTCCTGTCAGGAGTCCGCTCCCTTCGGGCCCAGGTCCCAGTTTCCATCCGCATTTGCATGGAAGTCTTGGGTCGGATGGTAGCGGCCATGGAGGCCGTACCTTTTGCCAAGTTTCATTACCGCCCCCTTCAACTGGCGATTCTCTCTCGATGGGACAGATCTCCTCTGTCTCTCGATCGCAAGATTTCTCTCCCTCAACGGATCCGTCAGTCTCTGCTCTGGTGGTTCCGCTCCCCCTTTCTTCTTCAGGGGCGATCATTTCTTCCCCTCCACTGGCAGGTGGTTACAACAGATGCCAGTCTGTCGGGCTGGGGCGGTGTGTTCAGGGACTGGACAGTTCAAGGCCTCTGGTCTCCCCGGGAAACCCTTCTTCCGATAAACATCTTGGAACTGAGGGCGATTCTTCTTTGCCTTCTTCATTGGAAGTCCCTGCTTCAGAACCGCCCTGTCCGCATCCAGTCGGACAACGCCACGGTCGTAGCTTACATCAATCGGCAAGGCGGCACTCGCAGCTCGGCAGCCATGGCCGAGGTGACAAAGATTCTCCTCTGGGCGGAAAACAAGGTTCCGGACATTTCAGCAATTCACATTCCGGGTGTGCTCAACTGGGAAGCAGACTTCCTCAGCCGACCCTGGCGAGTGGTCTCTACATCCAGAGGTCTTCGCGTAGATCTGTGACCTCTGGGGCATTCCAGATGTGGACCTCTTTGCATCTCGGCACAATCGGAAGATTCTTCCATTTGTTTCAAAGTTCCGGGACCCTCTGGCTCTAGCCGTGGAGGCCCTAGTGATTCCTTGGGCGGGGTTTACCCTGCCCTATCTGTTCCCTCCCCTTCCGCTCCTTCCCAGGGTTCTGAGGAAGCTCAAAGCAGAGGGCGTTCCCACCATACTGGTAGCTCCAGATTGGCCCCGAAGGACGTGGTACGCCGACCTAGTCAGGCTCCTGGACGACGCTCCGTTGCGCCTTCCACTTCGTCCGGACCTGCTGTCTCAGGGTCCTCTTTGCCACCCCAATTTACAGTCGCTGCATTTGACGGCGTGGCGGTTAAGACCGCGGTTTTGCGAGCCTGCGGTTTCTCTTCCCAAGTCATTCACACCATGCTCAGGGCTCGTAAGCCCTCCTCGGCGAAAATTTACCACCGTACCTTGCGGTCATATTTTCGTTGGTGTGAAGGTCTTGTCTCCTGTTATTTCTTCCGTTCCCCTTCTTCTCTCCTTCTTGCAGTCAAGATTGGAACAGGGGTTGTCTCTCAATTCCCTTAAGGGTCAAGTTTCGTCCCTTTCTATTCTTTTTCAGCGTCCTCTGGCTTCTAATTCTCATGTCCGGACCTTCCTTCAAGGAGTGGCGCACGCTGCCCCTCCTTATCTGTCACCACCTCCCCCTTGGGACTTAAACCTGGTTCTGGGTGTCCTCCAAGGTGCCCCCTTTGAACCCCTTAGGGAGGTGTCCCTGCGCCTCCTTTCTTGGAAAGTGGCATTTCTTGTTGCTATCACCTCCATTCGGAGTGTGTCTGAATTGGCAGCTCTCTCCTGCCGTTCTCTGTTTCCGGTGATTCACCAGGACAAGGTTGTCTTCCGGCCAGATCCTTCCTTTTTGCCTAAGGTCGTTTCGGCCTTTCATCTCAATGAGGACATTGTCCTTCCGTTCTTTTGTCCCGCTCCTTCTCATCCTAAGGAGCGTTTGCTCCACATACTGGATGTGGTTCGGGCTGTTAGGTCCTACCTCTCTATCACCTCTTCCTTTCGTCAGTGCGATTCCTTTTTTCGTCCTTACAGAAGGTCATCGTAAGGAACAAATGAATAAGAAATAAAGTTCTCTCAGCTCACCTCCTCCACGGTCTGCAAGGACTCGAGCCCGGCCTGAAGTTTTAAGGTACACAAAGGGTGTTTATATAAGTCTTCTTGAAGTAAGTGCTCCTCCCTCTTGAACTTAGCATTTAAGATTTTGAGGAACACACAGGTGGTGTGGTGATCAAGAACGCGCATGCGTTCGAAACGCGTCCATAGGAGCAGTTTGCTGACCAGGTGAAGGTGCATGGTGTGTGCTCTGTATTTTTAAAGAACAAGTGCAATAAAGGATCTAAGTTTTTAAGGGACTGCTGGACTACCTTTCTTCATTTACTCATCGTAAGGGACAACCTGCTTCCAAGGCCACCATTTCTCGGTGGATCCGGTCTGCCATTTCGGAAGCCTATCGCTGTAGCGGGAAGATCCCTCCCTTCAGGGTTTTGGCTCATTCTACATGTTCTGTTGGTTCATCCTGGGCTCTTCAGAACAAAGCCTCGGCCTCGCAGATTTGCAAAGCGGCTACCTGGTCGTCTTTGCACACTTTCTCGAGGTTCTACCGGGTTCATACCTTCGCATCGGCTGATGCTAGTCTGGGCCGTAAAGTGCTGCAGGTGGCAGTGGAACAGCCGTCTGCCTGACTGATTATCTGCCCACCCAAGGGACGGCTTTGGTACGTCCCATGGTCTGTGTCCCCCAATGGAGCCGATCGTAAAATCTCTTTCTTGAAGGATCCATTGGGGGACACAGCTCCCGCCCTTTTTGGGTTCCTCTTTGGTTCTCTGTCCGAGGGTGTGTTCAGTTATACTTCTGGTTCTTGGACAGTTCGTGTTTTTTCCTTGACCTGTCGGTCCTCTCCTATTGCTCTGGAACTAAAACTGATTAGCTCAGGGACTGGAGGCGAGTATATCCTGCTGGAAGGAGCCGACTTTTTTAGTTGCCATAGTGTCAAACCTCCTGGTGACAGCAGCATACACCCATGGTCTGTGTCCCCCAATGGATCCTTCGAGAAAGAGATTTTACGGTAAGCATTAAAAAATCTCCTTTTTTGGGTGACACCTACATACTGCAGCCAACACACTAGCATGTCGTGACAGACATTTTGGAATGTCTACAGAGCGATGTGACCCTCATTTTTTTTGCATTATGATCTGTAGTTTTTCTCTGAACCATTTTAGGGTAAATTAGAGTTTTTGTTAGGTTTTTTTTATTCTACGTTTAGTAGAGGTTGAATAAAATTTTTACTTTTCATTTTTTTACCCAAGGGGTGGCAAAATTAGGTTTTGCCTAGGGTGCCAAAAATCCTTGCACCAGCCCTGAGAATATAACTACTATAATACTGCTTCCTAAGGACAATAATATGAGTACTGTAGGTAGGGTAGGAGAACGTGTTTTATCTGGTTTGTCTTTTTTTTTTTTTCTCAGCTGCATTACCTCAGACTCCCGAAGGATATCAGTGAGGACCATGTTATTCTGATGGATTGTACTGTGTCCACTGGTGCAGCAGCCATGATGGCCGTTCGCGTTCTGCTGGTAAGTGAATGGGAATGTTAGATCCTATAACTATTGCTATAACTATATACCTCCTATAAGATTAGTGACTTGCAATCTCATTCCTTCCATTATATCTCCCCTTGACAGGACCATGAGGTTCCAGAGGACAAGATCTTCCTGCTGTCGCTGCTCATGGCAGAGCTAGGGGTGCACTCCGTGGCCTATGCTTTCCCCCATGTACGTATCCTAACCACAGCAGTGGACAAGAAAGTTAATGACATGTTCCGGATCATCCCTGGGATTGGTAAGTCCTGCAGGATAAGTCTACTGTTGTCATTAATATTGTAATTTTATCTATGTCTGAGATATGCATTAGGATAACTGCAAAAAGGTAATCTGATGTATACTGTGGTGTAAGTGCTGTAGGCATATTCCCTAGAATAGACGGAGTATAGTCTACTAGTGACTACTTTGGACTGTTTCCGGAGTATGTTCTTTGTCAATGAGCCAGCTATACCTTTAGGTCAGTATGTCCATCTCAGAAAAGTGAAGTGAATGGGGTCATTGATGTATGCCATATGAACAGTCCCGGGATATAACGCGGGGTCACGCGGTGACCCCACGTCATATCGGGTCGGTCCCGGCGGCCATCAATGGTCGGGACCTACGGCGAATACCGGACATCACTGATCATGGTGATGCCCGGTATTAACCCTTCAGACGCGGCGATCAAAGTTGATCACCGCATCTGAAGTGAAAGTAAAACCTTTCCGACAGCTCAGTCAGGCTGATCCGATCCGGACCACCGCGGTGTCCCGATCAGCTGTACGGACTCGAGGAGGATCCCTACCTTGCCTCCTCCTTGTCTGATCGTCTATTCACTGCTCCATGCCTGAGATCCAGGCAGGAGCAGTAGAGCGCCGTTAGCACTGATCAATGCAATGCTGTGACATACCATTAATCAGTTTATTGAATCAGTGTAATGCATGTTATAGTCCCCTATGGGGATCTAGAACTATGCAAAAAAAAGTTTAAAAAAAAATAGTTAATAAATGTCATTTAACCCCTTCCCTAATAAGTTTAAATCACCCCCCTTTTCCCATAAAAAAAAAACTATGTAAATAAATATAAACATATGTGGTATCGCCGCGTGTGTAAATGTCCGAACTATAAAAATATATCATTGACGTACACGTAAAAAAATTCCAAAATAGCGTATTTTTGGTCACTTTTTATACCATAAAGAATTAATAAAAAGCAATCAAAAAGTCCTATCAAAACAAAAATGGTACCAATAAAAACTTCAGATCAAGGCGCAAAAAATTAGCTCTCATACATCCCCATATGCAGAAAAATAAAAAAAGTTATAGGGGTCAGAATAGGACTTTTTTAAACGTATTAATTTCCGTGCGTGCAGTAATGATTTTTTTTCCAGAAGTAAGACAAAATCAAACCTATATAAGTAGGGTATCATTTTAATCGTTTCGACCTACAGAATAAAGATAAGGTGTCATTTTTACGGAAAAATGTACTGCGTAGAAACGTAAGCCCCCAAAATTTACAAAATGAGTCTGTGGGGAAATTAGTCCTTAAGGGGCTATTCTTGGGCTAATTGGGTCCCCAGAAGATCCCCCCCCCCAAACAAACATCAAACTTTTATGGCTTAGTTTGTGAAAGTTTCTATGTATCATTTCCCAAATAACATTTCTTCTTTCTGTGCAGGTAATTTTGGGGATCGCTATTTTGGGACAGATGCCCCAGCAGATTGGAGCGATGAGGATGATCCTGTCTGATAGGTCCTTACCTTCCTTATTCTTCTCATCATTGTTCCTTATTTAGCGCCGTGGACTAAATCCTATTTTTTTTAAGTAATTAAAAAAAAAAATCTGACAAACCTCAGTTATCTGTCTGATTATTTTGGGAGGAGTTATTGACGTGTGGCCAGTGCAGTGCAGGAATCATGCAGTGCAAATTACCGTACAGCTGGCAGTGTGGGGACTGTGTAGTGTGGATGAAACAGACGGTACTAAATGTGTGCATGAAGGTAAAGAAAAAACTCAGCAACTCACCACTGCTGCAACAACGAAAGGCTTTATTCCAGAGCTTGGTTCATGGCACACATTGTGGCAAGGGAGGGGAAGGAAAGAGGCAGGGGGGGTACCTGTGGAAGAGCGCAGTTTCGTGCCTTGCTGGCACTTCAAGTCCTGCAGAGGCTTGATCCAAGCTCACCTGCTAGTGAACTAGGTGATACCAGGGCGGGGCCACATACCGGTATACAAACAAATAACAATAGCAAAAGATAAATCTATACAAAACATCATAAAAAGTCATTGAAACCTGATTTTATAAGCTTTATATCTGATTCATTATGTTTCATTCTCACCCATAACACCTTCCAGTTCCAGTACGGATGGTATCTGCAGGAGACCGGCACGGCAATGGGCACGCTGGTCTCCTGAACGTATGCCAATCTGTTCCTTGCATCCTTCGGAGGAAGATGGGTATTTTCAGAGTGTAATCCATATGTCCGCCACATAAAATCTTTTTTACGTTACATGGATGACGTTTTTGTGGTGTGGAAAGGCTCGGAAGACTTCTTCAAAGAATTTATATAATACCTGAATGTGAGTAACAAAGAAAACATGCTGTTTACATACAGTTATGGAGATGTTTTAGAATTTTTAGATATCCAGATCTCAATGGTTAATAACAACATCATTACCTCTAATTTTCGCAAGAATACAGCTAAGGCCCATTTCACACTACAGGTATCATCCTGTAAAAAACCTCCGTTATTACTCCAAGCAAAAAAGTCCTGAAAACGGCCGTCAAAAAATCCCATTCATGTCAATAGGATTTTTTGAACATCCTTTTGCATTAGGCATGTCCATTTTTACTAATGTCAGTTATTTTTTTCTGGCACAAAAGACGTTGCATGCACAAATTTTAGGCCCGGCGAAAAAAAATTGTGAAAAAACGGACATTCAAATTTAACATTATTTAAGTCTATGGGAACCGGATGTTCAAAAAAACATCCGTTATCGTTAGTTATTGTCAGGTTTTTTAACATCCATTTTTTGTACTGAGCATGCTCAGTGCAGTTTTACAAAAAAGGGTTTAAAACCTGATTTTAAAAAAACTGATGTATCTGGTAAAAACGGATGATAACTGATTAACAACATCAGGTTTTTTAAGAAAAAATCTTTTATTACCAGTTATTACATCCTTTTTTTTTCATCCCTTATTGTAAAATAACGGCAGTAAAAAAGCAGGATGATACCTGTAGTGTGAAAGGGGCCTAAAAATGCCCTTTTACAGTATTCTAGCTCCCACCCTCCACAGTGTAAAAACGCTATTCCCTACTCACAATTCCTCAGACTCAAACGTAACAATTCAGATGAAACTAAATATTTAGAACAAGTAAACTACCTCAAAAATAGACTCAGAGCTAGGGGTTACCCCAATGAGATTATTAATAAAGCCTTTGATAAAGCTGAAAAAGTGGATCGTACTACTCTTCTCTCCCATAAACTAAAACGAAATCTCTTCAGGATAATACACGCTTCATGTTCTCTTTTTCTAATCCCAATCTGAACCAGACTATCAGAACTGCTATTCTCAAGAGCTGGTTCATTCTGGAATCTGACCCCCGATCTCAAAGATATAGCGAAAACTAAGCCAATCATTGCTTACAGAAAAAACTTCACACTA
Source organism: Hyla sarda (assembly GCF_029499605.1). NCBI lineage: Eukaryota > Metazoa > Chordata > Amphibia > Anura > Hylidae > Hyla > Hyla sarda. The sequence continues at coordinate 66,926,548 of NC_079200.1, forward strand.
GGGGACAAATTAAAATCTACGACCCCGAACAAAGATAGGACAACATGAAAACTGGTTAACCAAGACAGCCCCAAAAACCTTGTGGACACTGTTCATTCTGTTCGTTAAATACCAATAGTAGAGTGACATGCATTGGCGGCCACGAACAGTTTATTACTTACCTGATTACTTGCCGCACCACTTACGTGGTCTACGCCCTCATTTGTCCCTGTGGACTCTTATATAGGGAAGACTAAGGCTCAGTTTCCACTTTTTTTTCTGGCAGTTTTTGGATATCTGCCACTGCAGTTTTTGAGCCAAAGTCAGAAGTGGATCCATAAGGGAGAAGTATAAGTCCTTCCTTTATATGTCCTATTCCTTTTGAATACATTTCTGGCTTTGGCTTAAAAACTGCAGTGGCTGTATTCCAAAAACTACCAGAAAAAAACCCAAGTGGAAACTTAGTCTAAAAGATGTTTATTTATGAGGATTAGAGAACATATACGCTCCATCGTCACAGGACACGGAGCGCCAAGATTTATAGCCCACATAAAGGAAATCCACGGGGGGAATGGCCTGTGTATCAGGTTTGCCGGACTGGAAACAGTTAAGATTCCGATACGGGGAGGGGATAGATACCGTATGCTGTTGCAAAAGGAATCTTTGTGGATTATGAAGCTGAACGCCTTGTTTTGTACATATTTATCTTTTGCTATTGTTACGTGTTTGTATACCAATATGTGGCCCCGCTTGTTGGATCAAGCGTCCGCGTGGCTTGAAGAAGTGCCAGCAAGGCACAAAACTGCGCTGTTCCACAGGTACCCCCTGCCTCTTTCCTTCCCCTCCCTTGCCACGATGTGTGCCATGAGCCAAGCTCTGGGATAAAGCCTTTCGTTGTTGCAGCAGTGGTGAGTTGCCGAGTTTTTTCTTTACCTTCATGCACCTGTATATGGACTCTGCTATGCTCTGAGCACCGTCAGGCTGCTTTTTCCAAGATCCGGTTTGCAATACTTCCAAGACTTACATGCAGGAATAGAGGTTCAGTAGCGCTAGTCTACATTTTTCTTCACGAACGTGGTACTAAATGTGTGCGGTGTACATGACAATGGTGCAGGAAGTGTGTGGGTGGTTGATAGTCGAGCTTACAGTGTAATGTCTGTGAATGAAGCTGGCAGTGTGCGGTCCATGCAGTGTAGAGCAGTGTTTCCCAACCAGGGTGCCTCCAGCTGTTTCAAAACTACAACTCCCAGCATGCCCGGGAGTTGTAGTTTTGAAACAGCTGGAGGCACCCTGGTTGGGAAACAATGGTGTAGAGTCTTTGGAACGTGGGAGACAATAATGCTGGCAGTGTAATTTTAATGCAGTGTGGGGTGAAAATGGATCCTGTGGGCTGAGGATGAGAATAGAATCTGAATGAAGCTGGCAGGGCGCAGTCCATTCAATGTTGGAATCGGCATTGTGTGCTCCATGCAGTGTAGAGTCGGGAGTGTGGGCGACAATACTGCTGGCACTGTAATTTTGATGCAATATGAGTGAGAATGGAGCTGTCATTGTGGTATGTTTTCAGTGTAGATAAGAATGGCGCTGGCAGATTGATTTAGTGCAGTATGGGTGAGAAAAGAGCTGGCAGGGTACAGTCTGTGCAGTGTGAATGAGAATGAAGCTGCCAGTGTGATTTTGGTGCATTGTGGTTGAAACTAGATCTGGCAGTGAGGGGTCTGTGTAGCATAGAGAGAATGGAGCTGTTAGTTTGGTATGTTTACAGTGTACATAAGAATGAAACTGGCAGTGTGGTTGTGGTACAGTGTGGGCTACAATGGAGCTGGCAGGGTGATTTCAGTGTGGGGTCTGTGCAGCATACATGAGAGTGGATCTAGCAGTGTAGGATCAGTGCAGCATACATGAGAATGGATCTAGCAGTGTGGGGTCTGTGCAGCATATATGAGAGTGGATCTAGCAGTGTGGGGTCTGTGCAGCATTCATGAGAGTGGATCTAGCAGTGTGGGGTCTGTGCAGCATACATGAGAGTGGATCTAGCAGTGTAGGATCAGTGCAGCATACATGAGAATGGATCTAGCAGTGTGGGGTCTGTGCAGCATACATGAGAGTGGATCTAGCAGTGTGGGGTCTGTGCAGCATACATGAGAGTGGATCTGGCAGTGTGGGGTCTGTGCAGCATTCATGAGAGTGGATCTAGCAGTGTGGGGTCTGTGCAGCATACATGAGAATGGATCTAGCAGTGTGGGGTTTGTGCAGCATTCATGAGAATGGATCTAGCAGTGTGGGGTCTGTGCAGCATATATGAGAGTGGATCTAGCAGTGTGGGGTCTGTGCAGCATTCATGAGAGTGGATCTAGCAGTGTGGGGTCTGTGCAGCATACATGAGAGTGGATCTAGCAGTGTAGGATCAGTGCAGCATACATGAGAATGGATCTAGCAGTGTGGGGTCTGTGCAGCATACATGAGAGTGGATCTAGCAGTGTGGGGTCTGTGCAGCATACATGAGAGTGGATCTGGCAGTGTGGGGTCTGTGCAGCATTCATGAGAGTGGATCTAGCAGTGTGGGGTCTGTGCAGCATACATGAGAATGGATCTAGCAGTGTGGGGTTTGTGCAGCATTCATGAGAATGGATCTAGCAGTGTGGGGTCTGTGCAGCATATATGAGAGTGGATCTAGCAGTGTGGGGTCTGTGCAGCATTCATGAGAGTGGATCTAGGAGTGTGGGGTCTGTGCAGCATACATGAGAGTGGATCTAGCAGTGTGGGGTCTGTGCAGCATACATGAGAGTGGTTCTGGCAGTGTGGGGTCTGTGCAGCATTCATGAGAGTGGATCTAGCAGTGGGGTCTGTGCAGCATACATGAGAGTGGATCTAGCAGTGTGGAGTCTGTGCAGCATTCATGAGAGTGGATCTAGCAGTGTGGGGTCTGTGCAGCACACATGAGAGTGGATCTAGCAGTGTGGAGTCTGTGCAGCATACATGAGAGTGGATCTAGCAGTGTGGGGTCTGTGCAGCATACATGAAAATAGATTTGGCAGTGTGGGATCTGTGCAGCATACATGAGTGGATCTAGCAGTGTAGGATCTGTGCAGCATACATGAGAGTGGATCTAGCAGTGTGGAGTCTGTGCAGCATACATGAGAGTGGATCTAGCAGTGTAGGATCTGTGCAGCATACATGAGAGTGGATCTAGCAGTGGGGTCTGTGCAGCATACATGAGAGTGGATCTAGCAGTGTGGGGTCTGTGCAGCATACATGAGAGTGGATCTAGCAGTGTGGGGTCTGTGCAGCATACATGAAAATAGATTTGGCAGTGTGGGATCTGTGCAGCATACATGAGTGGATCTGGCAGTGTGGGGTCTGTGCAGCATACATGAGAGTGGATCTAGCAGTGTAGGATCTGTGCAGCATACATGAGAGTGGATCTAGCAGTGTGGAGTCTGTGCAGCAAACATGAGAGTGGATCTAGCAGTGTAGGATCTGTGCAGCATACATGAGAGTGGATCTAGCAGTGTGGGGTCTGTGCAGCATACATGAGAGTGGATCTGGCAGTGTGGGGTCTGTGCAGCATTCATGAGAGTGGATCTAGCAGTGGGGTCTGTGCAGCATACATGAGAGTGGATCTAGCAGTGTGGAGTCTGTGCAGCATACATGAGAGTGGATCTAGCAGTGTGGGGTCTGTGCAGCATACATGAGAGTGGATCTAGCAGTGTGGGGTCTGTGCAGCATACATGAAAATAGATTTGGCAGTGTGGGATCTGTGCAGCATACATGAGTGGATCTGGCAGTGTGGGGTCTGTGCAGCATACATGAGAGTGGATCTAGCAGTGTAGGATCTGTGCAGCATACATGAGAGTGGATCTAGCAGTGTGGAGTCTGTGCAGCATACATGAGAGTGGATCTAGCAGTGTAGGATCTGTGCAGCATACATGAGAGTGGATCTAGCAGTGGGGTCTGTGCAGCATACATGAGAGTGGATCTAGCAGTGTGGAGTCTGTGCAGCATACATGAGAGTGGATCTAGCAGTGTGGGGTCTGTGCAGCATACATGAGTGGATCTAGCAGTGTGGGGTCTGTGCAGCATACATGAAAATAGATTTGGCAGTGTGGGATCTGTGCAGCATACATGAGTGGATCTGGCAGTGTGGGGTCTGTGCAGCATACATGAGAGTGGATCTAGCAGTGTAGGATCTGTGCAGCATACATGAGAGTGGATCTAGCAGTGTGGAGTCTGTGCAGCATACATGAGAGTGGATCTAGCAGTGTAGGATCTGTGCAGCATACATGAGAGTGGATCTAGCAGTGTGGGGTCTGTGCAGCATACATGAGTGGATCTAGCAGTGTGGGGTCTGTGCAGCATACATGAGAGTGGATCTAGCAGTGTGGGGTCTGTGCAGCATACATGAGTGGATCTGGCAGTGTGGGGTCTGTGCAGCATACATGAGAGTGGATCTAGCAGTGTAGGATCAGTGCAGCATACATGAGAATGGATCTAGCAGTGTGGGGTCTGTGCAGCATACATGAGAGTGGATCTAGCAGTGTGGGGTCTGTGCAGCATACATGAGAGTGGATCTGGCAGTGTGGGGTCTGTGCAGCATTCATGAGAGTGGGTCTAGCAGTGTGGGGTCTGTGCAGCATACATGAGAATGGATCTAGCAGTGTGGGGTTTGTGCAGCATTCATGAGAATGGATCTAGCAGTGTGGGGTCTGTGCAGCATATATGAGAGTGGATCTAGCAGTGTGGGGTCTGTGCAGCATTCATGAGAGTGGATCTAGCAGTGTGGGGTCTGTGCAGCATACATGAGAGTGGATCTAGCAGTGTAGGATCAGTGCAGCATACATGAGAATGGATCTAGCAGTGTGGGGTCTGTGCAGCATACATGAGAGTGGATCTAGCAGTGTGGGGTCTGTGCAGCATACATGAGAGTGGATCTGGCAGTGTGGGGTCTGTGCAGCATTCATGAGAGTGGATCTAGCAGTGGGGTCTGTGCAGCATACATGAGAGTGGATCTAGCAGTGTGGAGTCTGTGCAGCATTCATGAGAGTGGATCTAGCAGTGTGGGGTCTGTGCAGCACACATGAGAGTGGATCTAGCAGTGTGGAGTCTGTGCAGCATACATGAGAGTGGATCTAGCAGTGTGGGGTCTGTGCAGCATACATGAAAATAGATTTGGCAGTGTGGGATCTGTGCAGCATACATGAGTGGATCTAGCAGTGTAGGATCTGTGCAGCATACATGAGAGTGGATCTAGCAGTGTGGAGTCTGTGCAGCATACATGAGAGTGGATCTAGCAGTGTAGGATCTGTGCAGCATACATGAGAGTCGATCTAGCAGTGGGGTCTGTGCAGCATACATGAGAGTGGATCTAGCAGTGTGGAGTCTGTGCAGCATACATGAGAGTGGATCTAGCAGTGTGGGGTCTGTGCAGCATACATGAGAGTGGATCTAGCAGTGTGGGGTCTGTGCAGCATACATGAAAATAGATTTGGCAGTGTGGGATCTGTGCAGCATACATGAGTGGATCTGGCAGTGTGGGGTCTGTGCAGCATACATGAGAGTGGATCTAGCAGTGTAGGATCTGTGCAGCATACATGAGAGTGGATCTAGCAGTGTGGAGTCTGTGCAGCAAACATGAGAGTGGATCTAGCAGTGTAGGATCTGTGCAGCATACATGAGAGTGGATCTAGCAGTGTGGGGTCTGTGCAGCATACATGAGAGTGGATCTGGCAGTGTGGGGTCTGTGCAGCATTCATGAGAGTGGATCTAGCAGTGGGGTCTGTGCAGCATACATGAGAGTGGATCTAGCAGTGTGGAGTCTGTGCAGCATACATGAGAGTGGATCTAGCAGTGTGGGGTCTGTGCAGCATACATGAGAGTGGATCTAGCAGTGTGGGGTCTGTGCAGCATACATGAAAATAGATTTGGCAGTGTGGGATCTGTGCAGCATACATGAGTGGATCTGGCAGTGTGGGGTCTGTGCAGCATACATGAGAGTGGATCTAGCAGTGTAGGATCTGTGCAGCATACATGAGAGTGGATCTAGCAGTGTGGAGTCTGTGCAGCATACATGAGAGTGGATCTAGCAGTGTAGGATCTGTGCAGCATACATGAGAGTGGATCTAGCAGTGGGGTCTGTGCAGCATACATGAGAGTGGATCTAGCAGTGTGGAGTCTGTGCAGCATACATGAGAGTGGATCTAGCAGTGTGGGGTCTGTGCAGCATACATGAAAATAGATTTGGCAGTGTGGGATCTGTGCAGCATACATGAGTGGATCTGGCAGTGTGGGGTCTGTGCAGCATACATGAGAGTGGATCTAGCAGTGTAGGATCTGTGCAGCATACATGAGAGTGGATCTAGCAGTGTGGAGTCTGTGCAGCATACATGAGAGTGGATCTAACAGTGTAGGATCTGTGCAGCATACATGAGAGTGGATCTAGCAGTGTGGGGTCTGTGCAGCATACATGAGAGTGGATCTAGCAGTGTGGGGTCTGTGCAGCATACATGAGAGTGGATCTAGCAGTGTGGGGTCTGTGCAGCATACATGAGAGTGGATCTAGCAGTGTGGGTCCAGTGCAGCATACATGAGAATGGATCTAGCAGTGTGGAGTCTGTGCAGCATACATGAGAGTGGATCTAGCAGTGTGGAGTCTGTGCAGCATACATGAGAGTGGATCTAGCAGTGTGGGGTCTGTGCAGCATACATGAGAGTGGATCTAGCAGTGTGGGGCCAGTGCAGCATACATGAGAATGGATCTAGCAGTGTGGAGTCTGTGCAGCATTCATGAGAGTGGATCTAGCAGTGTGGGGTCTGTGCAGCACACATGAGAGTGGATCTAGCAGTGTGGAGTCTGTGCAGCATACATGAGAGTGGATCTGGCAGTGTGGGATCTGTGCAGCATACATGAGAGTGGATCTGGCAGTGTGGGGTCTGTGCAGCATACATGAGAGTGGATCTAGCAGTGTGGGGTCTGTGCAGCATACATGAGTGGATCTAGCAGTGTGGGGTCTGTGCAGCATACATGAGAGTGGATCTAGCAGTGTGGGTCCAGTGCAGCATACATGAGAATGGATCTAGCAGTGTGGAGTCTGTGCAGCATACATGAGAGTGGATCTAGCAGTGTGGGGTCTGTGCAGCATACATGAGAATGGATCTAGCAGTGTGGAGTCTGTGCAGCATACATGAGAGTGGATCTAGCAGTGTGGGGCCAGTGCAGCATACATGAGAATGGATCTAGCAGTGTGGGGTCTGTGCAGCATACATGAGAGTGGATCTAGCAGTGTGGGGTCTGTGCAGCATACATGAGAGTGGATCTAGCAGTGTGGGGTCTGTGCAGCATACATGAGAGTGGATCTAGCAGTGTGGAGTCTGTGCAGCATACATGAGAGTGGATCTAGCAGTGAGGGGTCTGTGCAGCATACATGAGAGTGGATCTAGCAGTGAGGGGTCTGTGCAGCATACATGAGAGTGGATCTAGCAGTGAGGGGTCTGTGCAGCATACATGAGAGTGGATCTAGCAGTGTGGAGTCTGTGCAGCATTCATGAGAGTGGATCTAGCAGTGTGGGGTCTGTGCAGCATACATGAGAGTGGATCTAGCAGTGAGGGGTCTGTGCAGCATACATGAGAGTGGATCTAGCAGTGAGGGGTCTGTGCAGCATACATGAGAGTGGATCTAGCAGTGTGGAGTCTGTGCAGCATTCATGAGAGTGGATCTAGCAGTGTGGAGTCTGTGCAGCATACATGAGAGTGGATCTAGCAGTGTGGGGTCTGTGCAGCATACATGAAAATAGATTTGGCAGTGTGGGATCTGTGCAGCATACATGAGTGGATCTGGCAGTGTGGGGTCTGTGCAGCATACATGAGAGTGGATCTAGCAGTGTAGGATCTGTGCAGCATACATGAGAGTGGATCTAGCAGTGTGGAGTCTGTGCAGCATACATGAGAGTGGATTTAACAGTGTAGGATCTGTGCAGCATACATGAGAGTGGATCTAGCAGTGTGGGGTCTGTGCAGCATACATGAGAGTGGATCTAGCAGTGTGGGGTCTGTGCAGCATACATGAGAGTGGATCTAGCAGTGTGGGGTCTGTGCAGCATACATGAGAGTGGATCTAGCAGTGTGGGTCCAGTGCAGCATACATGAGAATGGATCTAGCAGTGTGGAGTCTGTGCAGCATACATGAGAGTGGATCTAGCAGTGTGGAGTCTGTGCAGCATACATGAGAGTGGATCTAGCAGTGTGGGGTCTGTGCAGCATACATGAGAGTGGATCTAGCAGTGTGGGGCCAGTGCAGCATACATGAGAATGGATCTAGCAGTGTGGAGTCTGTGCAGCATTCATGAGAGTGGATCTAGCAGTGTGGGGTCTGTGCAGCACACATGAGAGTGGATCTAGCAGTGTGGAGTCTGTGCAGCATACATGAGAGTGGATCTGGCAGTGTGGGATCTGTGCAGCATACATGAGAGTGGATCTGGCAGTGTGGGGTCTGTGCAGCATACATGAGAGTGGATCTAGCAGTGTGGGGTCCGTGCAGCATACATGAGTGGATCTAGCAGTGTGGGGTCTGTGCAGCATACATGAGAGTGGATCTAGCAGTGTGGGTCCAGTGCAGCATACATGAGAATGGATCTAGCAGTGTGGAGTCTGTGCAGCATACATGAGAGTGGATCTAGCAGTGTGGGGTCTGTGCAGCATACATGAGAATGGATCTAGCAGTGTGGAGTCTGTGCAGCATACATGAGAGTGGATCTAGCAGTGTGGGGCCAGTGCAGCATACATGAGAATGGATCTAGCAGTGTGGGGTCTGTGCAGCATACATGAGAGTGGATCTAGCAGTGTGGGGTCTGTGCAGCATACATGAGAGTGGATCTAGCAGTGTGGGGTCTGTGCAGCATACATGAGAGTGGATCTAGCAGTGTGGAGTCTGTGCAGCATACATGAGAGTGGATCTAGCAGTGAGGGGTCTGTGCAGCATACATGAGAGTGGATCTAGCAGTGAGGGGTCTGTGCAGCATACATGAGAGTGGATCTAGCAGTGAGGGGTCTGTGCAGCATACATGAGAGTGGATCTAGCAGTGTGGAGTCTGTGCAGCATTCATGAGAGTGGATCTAGCAGTGTGGGGTCTGTGCAGCATACATGAGAGTGGATCTAGCAGTGAGGGGTCTGTGCAGCATACATGAGAGTGGATCTAGCAGTGAGGGGTCTGTGCAGCATACATGAGAGTGGATCTAGCAGTGTGGAGTCTGTGCAGCATTCATGAGAGTGGATCTAGCAGTGTGGGGTCTGTGCAGCATACATGAGAGTGGATCTAGCAGTGAGGGGTCTGTGTTTCTTCTGCGTGGAGACATTTGTGCACTGACCTTTACACTGCCCCCCATTTGACTGCTCCTTTCTGTTTGTATTTGTGAGCTGTAGTGTGTTAGGAGATGCCAGCCTGCAGCTTTGTGATTACAGCCTCTATGTATAGAGATGGTTACTGTGCCCACACTGCAAAAGAGGGAGACACTCCGGGAACATGAAGATGAGGAACCGGGGAAGAAGCATCACTCTCCAGGTGAGGATTCTGGTGCAGTTTTTGCTGCAGCTAAAGTAAGTGCATTCAGACTAAGGGGGCAGATACTTTAGAATAACTTGAAGTAATCCAGTAATAATAAGAGACAACTCTTAAATGATGGGTCATCATCTCATCTGACATTCTACATGTCACCTACATTTTTAGTATGGTAACATAGTTTAGGAGAGGGGGGGGGGGGGTAGTCTGAACTCTCAGACATTGCCGATATGGCTTCAGCTGCTGCTTCTGTCCAGTTGACAGGAACCCCCCCCCCCCCCTCCCTCCTTCCCCCCTGACCATACACAGGAAGCCCTGAATAGCAGAACGGGTAGTAGCCAATAATACTGCACCCATTCTGAGATGGGGGGTGGAGGTGTATTGGGTGAGACTATTAGTTCTGACTGAGATCTTCTATATTGACGATGGGACCTGTAGTGCACCTGCCAGGTGAGTGATGTCCTCCTGCATCATACGAATATGCATTGTAGATTAGATAAACAGGGTTATACATAAAGTTTATTGAAACAAGCACTATCCCACCTGGGCCATCCTGTAGGCTTCAGTATGACCATTTACTTTGCTTGCTTCAATAAACTTGCTGAAAAACTCGGAGAGCTCCTTTAATCGAGACTTTACTGTTCATAAGGGACTTTGTAGAAGTGACAGGTCTTCAAACCATAGCCGGGCTCCAGCTGTTATGACAGTACAAATCCCCGCATGCCCGGACAGTACTGAGTTCTATGCTATGAGTTGTAGTTCAGAAACAGAGCAACATTGTAAACGGATTCAAGAATTGTAACTGATAAAGAATTTAACTAGGCAATAAAGACATGAAAAAACATATCAGCACTCACTGCAGGGTACCCAACTCGATGCTCCTCATACCGGGACAAACTGTAGACTCTGGCGGCAGAATAGCATGGCGCTCAGAGGCGAACTACCGGTGTTTTCGCACACTTAGTGCTTCATCCGGCCTTAGGCCTCTGTGCCCTAGTTCGCCTCTGAGCGCCATGCTATTCTGCCACCCGAGTCCACGGTTTGTCCTAGTCTGAGGAGCATCGAGATGGGTACCCTGCGGTGAGTGCGGACATGTTTTTTCAAGTCTTTATTGCCTAGTTCATTGATTTGCTGCAATCTATTATATCCTAGCACCCCCACCAACTCATACACTGGATAGGAAGACTGTTCATCTAGCCCTGAGTCTCCCATCTGTGAATTCTACTGAATGATGCTGAGCGGTGCCGTCTCCAATGGCTACAACATTTATTCCGTCACCACTTCTATGATCTTTGCTGGTCGAACCTCTGCTACTATTGTTTCCAGTCTATGTACTCCTATATGATGGGAACACTGAGCTAGTTTTAGAAAAGGTTACACATATGTCCCTGTGTAAACAGGTGATGTGCAGCCAATAATGATGATGGGCAGTATAAATGAGAATGCATAACTTATCGAGCATTGTGAACGCTTTGTAAACTCGTGTACTGCCGTTAGTCGGCCCATGTAAAAGAGCCCTACCACATTGTCGGGACAAAAGAAAGATTTGTGCTGCTGATGTACATTATCTAGATTGGAAACAATTGTAGCAAACTCTATAGCTGTATAAATAATGTAAACAGTAATATTCCAGATGATCAGCCGTCTGATGTGCTTGCTTACTACCTATCCTTGCTCACGATCCAGATGTTCCTTTTTACATCATTCGTATCAAAATCACAAGTCTCAAGATGATTTAAAAAAAAATCATTAGTATCTTGAGGGTACGTTCACACGGAAAATCCGCCTCAAGCCCCATAGAAGTCAGTAGGGACTGTGGCGGATTTTCCGCAGCGTAAATTCCGCCGCGGAAAATCTGCTGCGGACAGCCGAGAAGAGCCCGCCCACTTTCAAATACGCAACGGAAAACCCGCTAAAAAATCTGCGCGTGAGACATATTTTTTAGCTTTTTAACTTTTGGTTGAAGTCATGAATCCACGAGGATCCAGAGCGGCTGTAACAGGAAGGCTGATCCTAATATGATCTGTCTCCCTGGTGGCCAATCTCGATCCTTATGGACCATGGGAAATGTATAGAACACAGATACCCTAGGGGAATCCGAAATAAGTGTCCTAGCCAGTTTTTCAGTGTTTATCGGGATTGGCTTCCCTGTTACAGCCGCTCTCGATCCTTGTGGATTCATACCTTCAACCAGGAGTTAAAAAGCTAAAAAGAGGTCTTCAAGATACTAATGATTTTTTAAATCATCTTGAGAATTGTGATTTTGAAGGTACCACGTTCCCCTGTATGATAGACATGCAGAGTTTATATACTAATATTCCGCAGAATGAAGGTATGCAATGTATACATGAACTGTTATCCAGAAATAGTAGAAAATTAAGTTTTCTTATGACGTTGTTGGATTATGCTTTGTCTAAAAATTGTAGATTTGATAATGAGTTCTATCTCCAAATTATGGGGTCTTCTGTCGCACCCAGTTTGGCTAATGCCTTTATGGTAAATAAATTAAAAAAACTGTGTGTTTGGGAAAATAGGTTTGGAAGAATCAACAACGTGGTTACGGTATGTGGATGATAGTTTTCCTTCTATGGAAAAAAGATGAACCATCGCTTTTGTCATTTGTGGATCAGTTAAATAATTGTCACGATACGACTAAATTTACACTGTCTTATATCCCTGATATTACACACATTTTTAGATGTAGAAATTCAAAAAAATGAAGGAAGTTTTGTTACTACACTTCATAACAAATCAACAGATAAAACAATATGTTACGTTGATCTAGGTTTCATTCCTCCACAGTATTCTAAGGGCTACCGAAAAGTCAGTTTATCCGGGCCCATAGAATTGCAAGTACAGATAATGAATATCAAAAATAAAGAAAAGATTATTGAAAAATTTGTGTCTAAAGGATATAAAAGTATTCTAAAGTAGGGGAAGAAATTGGAAAGACAAGTAGAGAAGGGTTTAAAAAAAAAAGCAAGACGGATCGCATAATGTACACAGGGAGATATGACAAAAGATCTAAAATAGTGCAGCAGACAATCAAAAAATATTGGAAATGATTAGCAACAGACCCAAAGTATGGTTCTTTGTTCAAAAGTCCTCCAATATATGCATATAAGAAAGTGAAAACAATCGGTAAACATTTGACTTGGAGCGATGTAGTAATTAAAAAGAAAGATAAACATTTCTTGCTACAAATAGTAAAGGTACATTCCCATGTCTTTCATGTTTTCATTGTAACGGAATTATTAAAGGTGAAGTAATACATCATCCTAGTAGGGGGGAATAAAATTAAAGTGAAGGGATTCCACACTTGTCTGAGCTCCAATGAGCTATTGAAGTGCCCGTGTGGCAAAGGGTATGTTGGCCAAACCGCACGTAGTATTAAGATTGGAATAGGTGAGCACAAATCTTTAATTAGATGGTATTCACATTGTGAGCTTGGAACAAGTGGGCAATGGGGGAAATTTATCAAAACCTGTGCAGAGGAAAAGTTGCCCATAGCAACCAATCAGATCGCTTCTTTCATTTTTAAAAGGGCCTGTGCAAAATTAAAGAAGTCATCTAATTGGTTGCTATTGGCAACTGGGCAACTTTTCCTCTGCACAGGTTTTGATAAATCTCCCCTAATATGGTAAAACAAGCGTGGCACGTCATTTTAAGCAATGCGGTAACAAAGTATCTGATCTAAGAGGGCAAATAATAGGAGAGGTAGCTGTTAATAGAAGTAAGGAAAGAAATAGGAAAAATCTTCTACGTCGTGAGGCATATTGGATCACAGAACTCGAAACGCTGGACTTGAGAGTATTAAATGAAATGTGTAGTTATAAAGTATTTTTATAATTGTGTTGTAGTAATTGGTGTAGGCATAGGAATTAACATTTTAGGTAGAAGTCTTCAGCACGACTATGCATGACTAAGGGGGGTTTCCCCTAAAAACGTAGCGCGGCAGGTTGTTTGTAACATCTGACCAGAGAAAAAATGTACATCTTGGCATTTAAATGAAGTCATGTAAAGTATCATCACGAGAAACAAAAATATTGAAATAAAGGATTTATGAAAATCGAATCTACCGATGTCCCTGAATAATGTTTTTATCGACACTATTGTTTATGCTTACTAGCTGAGTACACGGCAATGCCCGGTCTTTCCTTCCTAATACTTGTTGGGGAGGAAAATCAATAAAGTAGGAAGCTTTTGACTTCATATCCCTTCCTCATATATTGTTGTCATATCCCAACCCCATATCCCGTCCTCATATCTCAACTTCCTATCCCGACCTTATATCCCATCCTCATATCCCGACATCATATCCCGACCTTATGTCCCATCCTCATATCTTGTCCTCAGGTGGGACTGATTTGTGATGAAGATATTGTAAGCTGAAAATAGAAGGGGGCGTAGCTTTGTGGGACTGGGCGTGATTTGCAAGCCAGACCGATGCACAAAAAGGGTAGAGAATTAAAGGGGTGTGGCTTAACAGTGGGCGTGTCTTTGTGAGATAGGGTGTGGCTTGCAAGCCAGACTGACACATTCACCAGGAGATGCAGAGCGGAGCTTGTGGAGTAAGGTACTGAAAGTCCCATATACTTGCATGGGACTTGAAACAAAAAACCCATCTTTTATATAAGGGGGTAGTTAAGAGTTAAATTAACTATCCTATATTCTAAGTGGACATATAAATAACATGTGACAAAGTATTATCGAAATATCTCCAGCCATTTGGACGTTATGCAGTAACATATATTTCCCATAGACTTGTATGGGACTTTAAACAAAAACCCCGACAAATGGGAGTGAGTAAGGGTTAAATTACCTATCCTATGTTTGTTGCTGACATATAAGCAACATGTGGCCAAGTTTCATGTTAATATCTTTAGCCGTTTGGACGTGATGCTGGAACACACATACGTACATACTCACACACATTGAGTTTTACACATACACAAATATATATATATATATCACTTGCCTAACCAACGGTGCAGCCCAGGTACACATGTATATAAGATTGTCTAAAAAGGTTTGGATGGAACCTTGTACCTGTTTGCTAAATGTATGAACAAAACGGAAAGAAGTGTGGAGCAGTGGTAACATATGTATTACTAAAATAAATGTGTATTTATTTATTTTATTTTTTATATGTATGTACATTTAGTTTTTCCTTTTGCATTAAAATAGAAAAAAAATTGTCTATAAAAAAATGTATATACCATCTATGAGATCTGTGATAATATTCTATCTATGCTCTGTTACATGTACATGTGAGCCATCTACTTTTTATCCTGTGATAATTCTTGCAAATTAATAGAAAATAATTTAAAATATGCTTATAGCTAAATTTAGAGAACAAAAACATTTTAAATCTAATTTTAGCAGACTTGAGGAAAAAAAATAATAATTAAAAAAAGACAAAGATGTTAGATAATTTTTAGATATTTTCAAATTACAGAAAAATGTTGGATCATTTTGTAAAGATTCTAAAAATACAGAAACAGCTTTTGATAATTTTGTAAAAATATGAAATTATTCTAAATTTATATAGGAATGTAACAATCTACAAAATTATCCAGCATGTTATTGTAATTTAGGAATCTTTACAAAATTATCCAAATTTTTTTCAGAAATTTAAGAGAAATATTTAAACTACAACCACAATTTGGATTATTTTGTAGAATTTCATACACCCTGGTAACTGGGGGCATAAATTCAGACTGAGCACAGCCATTTTGGATAGTCAGCGGGAGTGCCCGTGGGGGCCACATGTGCGGCTACTTACAAGAATTCTGGCATTCAATTTTGGCATGTAGCATTTTTAACTTTTAGCAAATTTGGAAAGTGACTATAAAAATGGGTAAAAATTGTGCAATGTTTGGGGGCAAATCTACATGTTCTCATAGATGGTTTAGATTTCCTTACTGCCCGATAAAAGGGTGCCAGATTTATTAAAGGGGTATTTCCATCTTAAAAAGTGATGACATCACTAGAATATGTTGTCACCTCATGATTAATGGGGATTTAACCTCTAGGAGGGGCCACCATTGATCCCAAGAATGAAAGTGAATAGGGCCAAGTGTGAGGAAGATAGGGGACTGCAAAGCAGAATTAGTGCTATGGTCCGTAAATTCTCATGTTCAGTGGGGGTCCCAGAGGATGAACCCCCACCGATCATAAATAATGTGATTGTATAGTCTAGTTCTAGGCTATAAATTTTTTTCAGATATAAATACCCCTATAGATGCAAATATCTTTACTTGTCTTAAAATGGTTGTAAACCTGGTCCATAGATTTTTATGACAGGAAGGTCATTAGAACTGTAAAAGAAATTGTATGTGTTTTATGTAAATCTTTGGTTGTGTTTTTTTTTTCTGAACATTTAGTTGTTCTTTAACCTGATTAATAACAGGCTTCTTCACAATTTTTTAGGGGTGCCCCTTGTCCCCACCTCTTGAGACAGAGGTCAATACCCCTGACCAATTATATTTTGCCAATCCAAGGGAATCATGGATGCATTTGAGAAATTTCTTGCGGCTTTAGGATTTAGTATCAACTTTGCGACTCCATGCCGACACCTTTGCAGTATATCCCTTCTCTTTTGAGTGAATGCCACGTCCTGTTGTTCCACATAACATTCATAAATTAAATATGCAAGCCCTTATTACCTCTGTTATTCAAGAGATACAATCTTGAAAGGTATAAACTTGTAAGGCAGGTGACGGCAATCAGGCACTACAACAATGCATGCAGACAGCTAGCGTGAATGAATGGCAGTCCCGTGGTATAGTGGGGCTGCTCAGCTTTAAAAGGTGAAACTATTTTCAGATGCAAAAATGAGTAAATATGAAATAAAGTTGCACTCACCCACTTAATAGTATGAGCCAAAAATGAATCTTTATTCCAGTGTCCGTACAGCAAAGGCCATGGTAAAGCTGGAACTGCGGGGAGCAAGAGCCGTAGCCCTGAGGTGCACTAGTTGTCTAGTGGTACACTCCCTGCACCTGAGGGCTACGGCTCTTGCTCCCCGCAGTTCCAGCTTTACCATGGCCTTTGCTGTACGGACACTGGAATAAAGATTCATTTTTGGCTCATACTATTGAGTGGGTGAGTGCAGCTTTATTTCATATTTACTCATTTTTGCACAATCTTGAAAGGCCCTATGTCTATCCTTTGTGGGTAAATAGCATTAAATAAAAATAAGTTATTTTCATGAAACTCTTAAAGGGGTACTCCACTGGCCAGCGTTAGGAACATTTAGCTCCGAACACTGTGTCTGAGCTGCGGGGTAGGCCACGCCCCCCTCGTGGTGTCACACCCCCTCAATGCAAGTGTATGGGAGGGGGTGTGACGGCCACCACGCCCCCTCCCATAGACTTGCAATGAGGGGCGTGACCTGACGTCTCAAGGGGGCGTGGCGCACACAGTGTTCGGAACTAAATGTTCCAAACACTGGCCAGTGGAGTACCCCTTTAAAATGCCCATACATCTTAGATTAAAGTTGGCCAAACTCGTACCGGTAGGTTTGGCTGTTATAGGTGTATAGCGCCCTCCTGAATCCAGGATTGTTTTTTGGATTTCACCTCCCTGAATCTTTTATTCTCTTTTCTACAACCTTTATTTTTACTCCAGTCATCACCAAATATTTTCAAAAAATAAATTTAAACAAAATCTTTAGAAAATGTATTTTGGGCTCAGACTATTAAGTATTTGTTTAATTATAAATAAAAGTTCTTGGGTGGTCCAAATTTTTATATAAAACAAAGTAAGTCCTAAAGTGATCTACAATAGAATAGTGTGGGGGGGGGGGGGGAGAGAAAAGGTAGAGTGAAGTGGTATAAAATGATGAAGAATGAGATTAGACCAGATAAAATGAATGAAATAGATATTTAATTAATAAAAAAAAATAACATACAAATAAAATAAGCTAATATGGGAGAAAGTGACACAGGGCCCTTGTGACAAATAGCTAAAGGACCAATAAGATGTACAAAAAAAAAGTGAAAAAAAAATATATAAAAAAAAATATATATATATATATATTATATATATATATATATATATATATATATATATATATATATATATATATATATATAAAATAAGGCACAGTACTTGTGATGATGATGTTCCTGTAAAAAAAAGAGAGCAAATTCCAAGTATCTAGTAGTTTGCAGGGGATATGCGTCCTGTGAAAGCAAAAACATTGTGATCTGGTGTACAAATATTAACAGTCCCGTACATATAAAGTTCTCAGTTAGCTCCTAATTTAGCTTTTTGCGAAATGAATAATCCCATTTAATAGCAACTACAAGAAAATAGAAAGGATTATTAACAAACACTGACATTTTCTTCAGAACAACAAAGCGATTGGTCCAACTTTACCCCAAAAAAAAATCAATCGTGTACTCCAGAGCCCCCAATCTGGGAATAAAAGTGGCTTCCTCCATAAAAAACCCAGTAAATGAGAAGACCAAAAATTGGTTATGCCTGGAAGGTTTCTTCCGCTGCGGAGTATGTAACAACCGTAAGACCATGCACTTCCCCAGGAAGATCATTTAAAAAAATTTCCACAGCGAACAATTTTGAATGGGAAATCTCCAAGTTTTTATCCTGTAACAGTAAAGGAGTAATATACAGTTTAGAATGCCCATGCAAAAACCAGTACATTGGCATGACAAAAAGACACTTGAAAACAAAAATAGCGGAGCACATCTACAATATGGTATTCAAAGAGAAGAGAAGAAATAGGCAACTCACCATCTCAGCTGGTATGTTCTTCTTTATTGAAGCATACTCACGTTACAATATAACAGAGGGAGAGGGTAGTGGGGGGATAGTGATGTGCGACCGAGCTCCTGTTTCGCACACTAAATGTGCTTCCTCCGGCCGAATGGCCGGAGGAAGCACACTTAGTGTGCGAAACAGGAGCTCGGTCGCACATCACTATCCCCCCACTACCCTCTCCCTCTGTTATATTGTAACGTGAGTATGCTTCAATAAAGAAGAACATACCAGCTGAGATGGTGAGTTGCCAATTTCTTCTCTTCTCTTTCAATACCATATGAAAATCTCATTGTATCAGAGCAGCACCCAGCTACACCGACTCATATCCAACACGTTAGTTTCCCCCACAAGCGCAGTGCCGTGCTACTTCTTGTATGAACACATCTACAATATCAAGAAGGGATTGATGAAACACCCATTAACAGCGCATTTCTTAAGATGTCACAACAAAGAACCATCAGGTCTGAAATTTACAGCGATACAAACAGTCAAGAAAAGCTGGAGAGGAGGAGATTGTACAACACAATTGTCAAGAGCTGAGACAAGGAAAATTTATGATCTCGAGAGCATCGAGCCCAAAGGTCTCAACGCAGGGTGTGAACTGTTTGGATTGTTATAATATCCAGAGGGTTTCTCTAGTCACGCCAGGTATGGAGCCAGGATGTTATCGGCGCCCATACGTGCCCAGACTCTGAACCCCTTTGGCCCACTCAGTCACACCTGACTTTTTATCAGACCTTAAAGGGTACCTCTCATCAAAAAAACTTTTGATATATTATAGATTAATGTATGCAGAATAACTTTACAATTGCATGTTATTAAAAAATATGCTTCTTTCTATTTAATTTTCCACTTTGAAGAAATGACCACTAGGGGTCTCCCTACCAGTCCCGGCAGCAAGCATTTCAGACTCATGCTGGAGTCCTAAACACTACGAGCTGCCAATCTGCTTTGTTCACAAAGGAGAACACTCAGAGCTGCCAGCCTGCTTTGTTCACAGCCTGTTTGGCTGTGAACAAAGCAGGCTGGCAGCTCTGAGTGTTTAGGACTCCAGCATGAGTCAGAAATGCTTGCTGACAGGACTGATCGGGAAAAATACAATAGAAAGAAGCATATTTTTCATTAACATGCTATTGGAAAGTTATTCAACATTCATTCATCTAAAATATATCAAAAGTTTATTTGATGAGAGGTACCCTTTAAAACAACTATTCCTGATCTTTTTTATTATGATGTTGCATTATTTTCAGGTTTTATCACCTTCACTATTATTATTACGATGTTTCATCACTTTCAGGTTATTTCATGTTATTTATTCTGGTGAAGAAGTCCCACCATCACCGATATACAATTGGTTTAATCTCTATTATATATTTCTATCTAATCACTTATCTGTGATACCACTAGACCAAGATTCCCTATATTATCTATTTTTCATTCTATCCATCCATTTATATTTATTTTGTATAGATTTCTTTTCTCAATTTTTTCCCGTTTAATCTCACATTGCAGCAAACCCTTTGCTGTGCTCAGATGTCCCTTTCCTCTATTTCCTCCATTTTCCCCTCCTTTCCCTCACTCCACCCCACCTTTTGTGTCTTTCTCTCTCCTTCCCCAATCCTACATTCCTAATTTCCTCTATTTCCTAATTAGACCTAAGACAATTGCATCATATAAAAGGACCACTTCCCCATCAGAAACTAGCTACTGAAGAAAGGAGTAGTCTCCTGAAACGCGTCTAGCCATCTTACCCCCCAGGATTCTACCATAGATCACTAACTGTCCTACAAAGATCGATACTCGCCTAATGCCTAAAGAAACGGACACTACTGGCCATTATTCAGATTTTGCGCTTCTTATGCCCTGAGCGCACTCAGCAGCTTTCAGCAGTACACAGGATCGGATCCAGACCAGCAAGGACGCCGGACCCGCTCAACGCTGCGAACGCGCTCCTGTCTTCATGCGCTCGCTGAGTGTGACGACTTAAGTTGCCTTAATAGCAGCCGCCCCGCTCAGCTAGAAGTGCCGACAGCAGTGCGAGCACAGAAGATATTGTGCCAGCTGGTTCAGGTGAGAGGGACATAGTCCCACCGCTTTCCTCCACAGGAATACATCCACATTAATGCTCAGCAGGAGCTAATTGAGAACTTTATATCTTCTGCAGGAGTTTTTCACATACCAGTGAACGTATCCATGCATAAATGAACTCTGATACATAGGACTTTCTTCCATCTGGTTTATATACATATATCTATATACAGTGGTCCCTCAACATACGATAGTAATCAGTTCCAAATGAACCATCGTTTGTTGAAACCAGCGCATGTTGAGGGATCTGTGCAATGTAAAGTATAGGTCAGTGGTCTACAACCTGCGGACCTCCAGATGTTGCAAAACTACAACACCCAGCATGCCCGAACAGCCAACGGCTGTCCGGGCATGCTGGGTGTTGTAGTTTTGCAACATCTGGAGGTCCGCAGGTTGCAGACCACTGTTAGAGGAAGCTGTACTCACCTGTCCCCACCGCTCCGGACCGTCATCGCTTATCACCGCTGCCCGGGATGTCGCCCTCCATCGCTGTTGCCGCGTCCCCGAGGTGTCCCCGACGCCCCGGCAAGGCTTCTGCTTCCCCGTCATCCGTGCTCTCCGTCGCCGCTATCACGTCGCTACGCACGCCGCTCCTATTGGATGATGGGACGGCGCAGCGACGTGATGACGACGATGGAGAGCGCCGACGATGCAGGGGATCCCGAAGAGGACGCGCCGGAGCCCCGAAGACATGTAAGTGATTGTCAGCGGACCACGCGGGGCACAGTAAACGGCTATCCGGCAGCGCAGACTGCTTCAGCTGCCACCGGATAGCCGTTTATGCGATGGCCCCGACATACAAAAGCATCGTATGTTGATGCTGCCTTCAACATGCGATGGCCTCTGAGAGGCCATCGCATGTTGAAATTATCGTATGTCGGGGCCATCGTAGGTCGAGGGGTCACTGTGTGTGTATGTATACTCTTTTTTTTTTTTTTTTTTTTTTTTACATCTTATTGGTCCTTTAGCTATTTGTGGATTCGCAAGGGCCCTGCTTCACCTCCGCCCATATAGCTTATTTTATTTGTATGTTATTTTTTCATTAATGAAATATCTATTCTATTCATTTTATCTTATCTCATTCTCCATCACTCTACCTCCCCCCCCCCCCCCTTTTGATCTGGTAGCGCTTTTTTGGTCTAATGTTCAAAGCTGAGGACACTCTAGAAAACTGAGCTGGACCCGTACAACTCTGTCCTACTCCCACTCAGAGGTAACCGTCATTTTCTAGACTGCAAGGAAATAGCTTTAGAAGGAAATAACTGCAAATTTATATGTGACCTTTTATCTGATGCGTTCCATCCGCTGACATTTGATAAGGCTTCCGCCAAATTTACATTTTGATGGAAAATAATTCTACACACTTGCAAATTAGACATTACATTTGCTGTCCAATGACACCAGAGACCGTTTTCTTAATCTGATTTCCATGAACAAACCCCTTCCTATTTGCCAGGTCTAGGAATTTTTGAATTACCATCTTTTTCGGACCAGGATTATTTAGTGGACACATAAATAAGGTATTACCAAAAAACAGCTATAAGACTATGGTGCTTATGTTTCATAGGGAATAAAGAACACCCTTGGCTAAGGCCAAAATGTCCCCTGTAGGAATGTCACTCACTTACTGTTGTTTTTTCATTGTCACATTGGGAACGCTCTACAATTCAAGAGGTATGGCATAGAGTGTCACAACATCTCAAAGACACTTATAATTCTCGCCCCCCCCCCCCCCCTTTTTTCCAGAGTGGGCCATCTGTAAAGTGGTATTCCGGTACATTATTTATATGTAGCTGGGGCTGGCATAAAAACAGGAGCTGCAGGGGACTGAGGTAGGTCAAGATCACATTTTTATTTGCCAGCCCCGGCAATATACAGTGGAAATAAAAAGTATGCACACCCCTTGTTATAATGCCAGGTTCTTGTGATGTTTAAGAAGGAGACAAAGATAAATCATGTCACAACTTTTTCCACCTTTAGGGTTCATGTGAACAATCCCTTAGGGTACGTTCACACGTGCCCATTTGCTGCTGCAGATTTTACTGAAGTCAATGGTCGGTAAAATCTGCTAAAGCAGATCTGCAGCAGAAAATACTCATGTGTGAACGCACCCTTAATGTGAACAATTTAATTGCAAAACAAACTGAAATCTTTGAGGAGGAAAGGAAAAAAAAAAAGAGCCTATTACCTGGTTGCATAAGTGTGCACACCCTTAAAGGGGTCCCTGCTTCTCAGCATTTGAAACAAAGTGTTCCGAACGCAGGAGACGGTGCCAGGAGCTTGTGATGTCATAGCCCCGCCCCCTCAATGCAAGTCTATGGGAGGGGGTGTGACGGCTTTCAACAATGGGATCCCTCTGATGCGTTGGAGGGGGGGGGGTAGGGTTTATCAAAACCTGTGTGGAGAAATAATGGGGCAATTAGATTCGCCGGCCTTTAAAAAAAAAAAAATAGAAAATCTGGTTGCTATTGGCAACTGGTTAAACTTTTCCTCGGCGCAGGCTTTGATAAATGTTCCTCCATGTCTATTGCTCTAAAATTCAACAAAGCAAATGTCAGGAAAGTCCTACTAGAACAGCTGAACTGTATTTGGGATTATTCAGAGTCACTTTAAATGATGGCAGGTGTGTATTGACTTCTATTTAACTTGAGTTGGAATGTGATTGGTTAATTCTGAACAAAGTCACATTCCCAGTTTTAGGAGGGTGTGCACACTTATGCAACCAGGTTATAGTGTTATTTATAATTTTTTTCTTTCCCCCTCAGAGAATTCAGTTTGTTTTGAAATGATATTGTTCATGTTATAGGTCACATTAAAGATTAGCTTTGTCTAATTCTTTAACATCACAAGAACTTGGCTTTTTATAGGGGGGTGTACTCAAGTGCATTTTTTATGTTTGGGTGGCTGCCACCTGCAAAGGTGCTGTACATGTATGGGCTCAAACTATCTCTTTTATTTTCCCCACTGTATGGGAGTGTTTCCCAACCAGGGTGCCTCCAGCTGTTGCAAAACTACAACTCCCAGCATGCCCAGACAGCCTTTGGCTATATTCACACATTCAGGTTCTTAATCACAATTTTTTGGAATACAAAACCAGGAACATATCATAAATAGGGGGCACTTATAAAGAAAAGACTGAGACTACTCCTCTTATTAGCTCCATTCTTGGCTTTGTATTTTATAGTTACATAGTTCATGAGACTGAAAAAAGACCAGAGTCCATCAAGTTCAACCTATAACCCTAATGAGTCCCTGCTGAGTTGATCCAAGGGAAGGCAAAAAACCCTCATACTAGAGGTAAAAACTCCTTCCCGACTCCAAATATGACATCAGAATAAATCCCTGGATCAACGTTCTGTCCCTATAAATCTAGTATACATAACCAGCAATGTTATTATTCTCCAAAAATGCATCCAGTCCCCTTTTAAATTCTTTTACAGAGTTCCCCATGACCACCTCCTCAGGCAGAGAATTCCACAGTCTCACTGCTCTTACAGTAAAGAACCCCCATCTGTGCTGGTGTAGAAACCTTCTTTCCTCTAGACGTAGAGGATGCCCCCTTGTTATAGATACAGTCCTGGGTATAAATAGATCATGGGAGAGATCTCTGATATATTTGTACATAGTTATTAGGTCTCCCCTAAGCCTTCTTTTTTCTAAACTAAATAACCCTAATTCTGATAATCTTTCTGGGTACTGTAGTCCTCCCATTCCCCGTATTACCCTGGTTGCCCGTCTTTGAACCCTCTCCAGCTCCACTATATCTTTCTTGTACACTGGTGCCCAGTATTGTACACAGTATTCTATATTTCCTTGTTGTGGGCATCAATGCCTCTATTGCACCCCATAATTTTATTTGCCTTGGCAGCAACTGCCCGACACTGGTCACTACAGCTAAATTTACTATTAACTAAGACTCCTAAATCCTTTTCCACGTCAGTCGTCCCAAGTGTGCTCCCATTTAATACATAATCCCAGCCAGGATTTTTCCTCCCCATGTGCATAACCTTACATTTATCAGTGTTGAACCTCATCTGCCACTTCCCAGCCCAAGCCTCCAACCTATCCAGATCCATTTGTAACAGTGCCCTGTCCTCTATTGTGTTTACCACTTTACAGAGTTTAGTATCATCTGCAAAGATTGCTACTTTACTATTCATCCCCTCTACAAGGTCATTAATAAATATATTATAATTGCACTAAAAAAATCTAAACATGTTAACCCCCTTAGTGACAGTCACACATTTTATGGTAACCAATTATAGGCTCTGTCTTTATTAGAGAGTTTATATACTTGTCTATGACTGTCCAATAATCCAGAATATTTGATAACCTGGCTACTATTTTATTTATTTCAAAAGAGTTTTTACAATATATGTTATGTTTGTTTTTATTTTAATAAATTAATTAAAAGGAATTTATTTGTGGTTGGAAAAAAGGTCTTGCTTTGCAACATTTACATGGACGTGGCTAAACTAATACCAAACACAACCATGAACAAAAGTGGTGCTGTTTTTGAGGGAGAAGACCTTTTTTTTTGTCTAATGCTGATAACCTCACATTTAATGACTACTTACTTTCCTCTGGCTTCATTTCTAGAAAAGACCCTGTGCTATCCCCTTGGCCTCCTCCCTGCCTCTGCAGACCACCACTACCTGAGAGATGTCCCCAGGACTGTCTGACCTGAGAATGGAGGGAAATTACGGTCAATCTCAGGTCTGTCAGCCCAAGGAACATATCTTCTGAGCAGCAAGAACTAAGGCTTCAGATCACAGAGGAAGATCTGAAGACAAGCAGAAGAATCCTGTTCTGTAATTGAATGCCTGGATATAGGGAAGAATTCATGATTGGTCTTACTCTGTTTTTTTAAGATGTTCTCTCATTTTTGTGCAATTCAACAAATGATTAGTCCAATGGGCCTTACCTGTTGTAGTGGTAGCCGATGTATCAAATTAGATAATTTAATATTATTGAAATATTTGCTCAATCTCACTCCAGGCCAGACCACACTTGCTTATATAAGCTATTTATTAAGAATGTGCATGTTTTTGATACATTTGGGGAAGTACACATAGGCAAATTACAGGAAAAATACCTTGATTTACACCTACTATGAAAGGCAACCCTGATCTGTGCACTTTGTTTGGTCAGTTTTACACCACTATACATTGTGGAGCACAAAAATGGAGCCTGCCAATAAGATGTTTACTGCCGTAAAAAAGACCGAACATAGTCACACGTATACTCTGTTTGGTCTGTAGAAAACTATGGCAATGTCATGGGCACAACAAGGTAAATATCATAAAACAGTTTTAATAGTTTCCATTCCTGACATACATCAGCAGCGTACAGCCAAATGTATAGTGAACAGCCCCTAACACGTATGAATCTGGAGTAGTGGAGGGGGATCGTCTACACAGGTTTTCAGCCACTAGATTTAAATAATATCCTTTCATTCAATTACAGCAAATGCTGACATTTGGGGGAATTGGATTACAAAGTGTGATTCACAGTGTTGCTTTTTATGACACCTTAAATGTTTGTTTCCCTGTAAATTTGTCCATTCTCACCATTCCTCAACCTTGACACCCTTTATTTTCTCACCTAGTCTCCCTGACAGCGTATCATTCACCATTGGTTTAGGAATGGACTAGTTTGCTTTTTATGGCTTTATTAATCCAGTCATGAGAGAACTTCTTAGATTGGACTATGGCTTCCAAGTCATCCCTACGCACCTTTATATAAAGGGTACCAGTGTAAACTCATGCTGCTCTGGTACCGCACCCCTTACTTTATTCAAAAATTGAATCCAGCCTATCCAAATGTTTGCTGGAGGTGCAGCTCAACCCTAAGCTCCTTATTTTACAATTACTGGGACTTCCCCAGTATAGTCGTTTACAAATCTCTGATTGCAGATGTCCTTGGCAGCACTCCTATGCATCCCTTAAAGTTCAATGTCCCTTTAAGGGCATAGTAAACCCAGAGCAGAGCTACTTTTCTGTATATTGACTGCGGCCAAGTGCCTTATTGTGCCCCACTGGAAACAGGTTCATCCTCCTCCTCCCATGATCTTGTTTCCAGAATCAAGGACTTCTGGAATTTGGAATACCTTATGACCAGTCTTAACTCCCTATCCACGTTTTACTTCATCTTGGAGCCCTGGGATGATTATTGGTGCTCCTTACCCAAATTTCTCTCGCAGTCCCTCTCCCACCCTGGATGGATTTTTCCCTCTTGTCCCTTTTTGCCTCTTTCTGTCCTTTTTTTCTTTCTTCCCTCTCTTCATTCTTTGCTCTCTCCTTCTCTTTTTTTATTTATTTTGTTCCTGCACAGGAATTGTACACAACATTAGACCTTGTGTACTAGATTTCTAGATTACATTGTTCTCTTACTTTATAGGCCCTCTAGTCAGGGTTGGTATGTTTCTGTCTTTAGTTATTTTGTTTCTCTTTTTAAGTTTATAGCAAAAATCGAATAAACATTAAAAACACCATGAACATTCTGCAAATTAAAAGATGCAAATATATATATTCTATATTACATCAGGTGGCATTAGGTAGTATTCATAATAGTATACAAAAATGTATTCGATTATGTGATGTTTTAACTAAGGAATTATTTCTGTATTAGTAAAATGAATATGATGACTTTTTTTTACACTCGCATGTTCTTGTAGACCCATTTTTTTTAGTTTTTACAAGGGGTAAAAGGTGAGAAAGCCCCCCAAAATTTGTAACCCCATTTCTCTCGAGAAAGGGAATACCTCATATGTAGATGTAAAGTGTTCGGCGGGCGCAGTAGAAGGCTCAGAAGGGAAGGAGCAACAATGGGATTTTGGAGAATGGGTTTTTGGGGACATGTCACATCTAGGAAGCCCCTGTGGTGCCAGAACAGTAAAAAAAATAAAAATAAATAAACAACATGGAATACTATTTTGGAAACGAAACCCCTCAAGGCACGTAAAAAGAGGTCCAGTAAGCCTTAACACCCCACAGGTGTTTGACGCCTTTTCGGTAAAGTCGGATGTGTAGAAGAATTTATTTTTTTATACTAGAATGTAGTTCTTTTCCCAAATTTACCATTTTTACAAGGGATAATAGGAGAAAATGGCCCCCAAAATTTGTAACCCCATTTCTTCTGAGTATGGAAATACCCCATGTGTGGACGTAAAGTGCTCTGCGGTTGCACTACAATGCTCAGAAGAGAAGGAATTTTGCTGGAATCTGTGTCGGCGGCCTTGAGCGTTTACAGAGCTCCCATGGTGCCAGAACAGTGGAAACCTCCTTAAGTGCAATCATTTTGAAAATTACACCCCAATTATGTTTCCAGAATGATGACCCAGAGCATAGTCAAAAGAAAGAATAATGCCCACCCCAAACCCTATGCTCTGAATCATCATTCTGGGAATGTGATGTGTGTGTCCGTCCCTAACGTGTTGCCTTAAATGCGCACCCCACTGAGGTGGAGAGAGAGCGCTGCGCATTGGAGACAACATAAAAAGACCCCCATGCTAGTGACTCATGACCAATTTTTGGCTCATAAGAGGTCTTATGAGGTTGTTTTTTTTATGAAAGGGTTTTTTGGGCAATTTTGTGGTTTATGGGGTTAAAATTTGGAATGTACTCTCGACTGGCACATTGGGGTCACATTATGGGAAATTAAAATTAATAGGGAAAATGTAGTACTCCATGGAAATGTGATACTTCCTGAAGCAGTTTTTAATGCAGAGACCCGGAAGACCGGGGCAAGTGTCACATTGAGTGGTGGTGTCCTTCCGTATCCCCCTTCTGTGACACACACTGCATTTTTTCTGGGATCGTCCCTTCCTTCCAGTGTGGGGGACCTCACCTGGAAAGTGCTGGCCTGGGACGATCCTGGCACCTAGATTTCCAGTTCCTTGGGAACTCCGTCCTCCTTATTTCCGGTCGTAAAAATCAGGGCTTTTAGGACTTCTTGGAACTGAAGGAATGTCCATGTTGCCAGCATACTGGGACAGTTCAAAAGCGTTGTACATGGCAACCTGGACCATGTAGACCAAAACTTTTTTGTACCATGCCTGGGTTTTCTGCATGGCGTGATATGGCTTGAGGACTCGATCAGAGAGATCAACTCCCCCCATATACCTATTGTAGTCCAGAATACAATCAGGCTTGAGGACCATTGTTGTGGTACCTCACACAGGGATGCTGGTTTAAAAGTTGTCCACATAAAGGTGGTAACACTTATCTAGCAATGGGTGCACAAGGTCCCAAACGATTTTCCCGCTAACACCCAGAGTGGGGGGGGGGCATTCTAGGGGTTCAATACGGGAATCTCGGCCCTTGTATACTCTAAACTTGTAAGTGTATCCTGAGGTACTCTTGCAAAGTTTGTAGAGTTTCACGCCATACCTCGCCCGTTTAGTGGGAATGTACTGGCGGAAGCTGTGTCTCTTCTTAAAACTGATAAGAGACTCATCAACAGAGAGCTCCCTTTGGGGGACGTAGGCCTCCAAAATTTGGCCCCAAAATGATCGATGACCGGCCATGTCTTGTACAGGCGGGGGGAGGACATGCTGCATTATCAGCGTAATGCAGGCATTTCCTTATGGCCTCAAACCGTCCCCGTGTCATAGCCATACCGAAGAGTGGGGTCTGGTAGAGGATGTCCCCGCTCCAGTACTGCCTGACACTGTTTTTTTTTGACTAGGCCCATATGCAGCACGAGGCCCCCAAATTTGCTAATTTCGGCAGCATTGATGGCGTACAATTCATTGGGCCTAGCCAAAAGCGAATCTGGGTGGTGGGCGATGAACTGTTTGGTGTACATCTGCTCCACCATTAGATTCACAAAGTTGTCACTGAAATAATAACTACAAAAGTGTATTTCGGTGTATCCGACTATGTCAATCTGGATTCCTGATTTGCCAACAAACTTGTGTGGGGGTTTGGGGTTCGGTCATTGTTTAAAGTGTGTGTGTGTGTGCTTGGTGTAAACTTTATAACTGTGTGTGATTTAGAGATCACAGTCATATTATCACAAAAAAAAATGCTGCAGCCCAAAAAAACTTATATTTACGTCCGTGCCCGGCTCCCGATCTGTGAAGCGCCCTCAGAAGCTGAGCTCGCTTCGTATCTGCAGGGTCCCGGTTGCTATCAGCAACCAGGACGCACGGCTAATACCGGACATCGCCGATCGGGCTGATGTCCGGTATTAACCCTTTAGACGCTGCAATCAAAGTTGATTGCGGTGTCTAAAAGGGGAGAAATCCATACCGGCTAGCTGTTCGGGACCCCCGCCCGCGGTGAAATTGCGGCATCCAGAACAGCTGAGGACAGTGGGAGGTGCCTTACCTTCTTCCCAGCTGTCTGATCGGCATTTGATTGTTCCAAGCCTGGAATCCAGGCTTGAGCAATCAAGTGCAGAAAACACTGATCAATGCATTCCTATGGGAATGCATTGAACAGTGACTGCAATCAGTGTATGCAATGTTACAGCCCCTAGAGGGGGCTATAACACTGCATAAAAAAAAGTTAATAAATGTGATTTAACCCCTTCCCTAATAAAAATCAGAATCACCCCCCTTTTCCCATTTAAAAAAAAAAAAGTGTAAATAAAAATAAAAACAAACTTATGTGGTATTTTTTTCCGTTTCGCCGTAGCTTTTTGGGTAAAATGACTGATGTCATTACAAAGTAGAATTGGTGGCGCAAAAAAAAAAAAGCCATCATATGGATTTTTAGGTGCAAAAATGAAAGGGTTATGATTATTAAAATGTAAGGAGGAAAACACGAAAGTGCAAAATCTGGGTGAAATCCGAGTGTGCAGCGTGACCACAGGGCCGCGTGACATCACGCCCGCCCCCTCAATGCACGTCTATGGGAGGGGTGTGACTGGCTTTGATAAATTAGGCACCTACCCTTGGTTGAGTTGAAATACTCATCGTAAACTTGTGTAGTCTCACCAGCTACTCTCCCTCCTCTACCCCCCACTCTCCATAGACTTATGTGGGCAGCATATAACTGATCCCTCAGTGCCTCCTAGGGCAGGTAGGTGATGCAGGAAAGGAGCTAAATAACTAAATGTTTTTACATTTGCTAGAACTATTGAGGTATATGAAGTAAATTAGTCTGTCAGTGTTTATTTAAAGGGGTACTCCGGAGAGAAATTAAGTTTTTAAATGAACTGGTGCCAGAAAGTTATGCAGATTTGTAAATGTAAAATCTTAAAAAGGTTGTCCAAGATTATATAAATGCTGGTTCTTTTTTGCAAAAACAGCACTACTCTTGTCCACAGGTTATGTGTAGTACAGCAGCTCATTACTTTTCACTTCAAGTGAGTTAAGCTGTAATACCAGACACAACCTTTGGACAGGAATAGTGCCGTTTTTTCAAGAAGCAGTGTTTTTTTTTTAATCCTGAACAATCTCTTTAAGTCTTAAAGTACTTATAAGCTGCTGTATGCTCCACACAAAGTTGTGTGCTTCTTCCCAGTCATACAACATCCACAGATTCACCTCGGTCCAATCTATAACTGACCTCCTCATAAAAGCTCATCAGATCAGTCTGACAGAACCGATCCTGCATAAACTTAGGCTGGGTCCACACTACGTTTTGTCCTAGCCGTATGCGCTTTTACAACCGGACCTAAAACCGTGGTTGACCACAGTTTTAGGTCCGGTTGTAAAAGCGCATACGGCGCAAAAATGAGCCGACCGGACCGAACGTTTCACTCCGGTCGGCTCATTGAAGTGAATGGCATACGGGAGCGCATACGGTCACATACGGGAGCGCGAGCTTTTAGCTCCCCCCTGCCGTATGCGCTCCCGTATGGGACAAAACGTAGTGTGGACCCAGCCTTATCCCCTATCCGCAGGGGATCCTCCGAAGATAGCCGAACGGCTCTACCATAGAAATATATGAAGGGGGTGTGGTGGCCTCCAGTTTGGGTGGGGGTCGTCCATGGGAGAGCCAGGGCTCCATACAAGAGATCGCTGGGGGCCCCCAGCGCTCAGACCCCCTGAGATCTAAAACTTATCCCCTATCCTATACGTTTTTTTTTTTTTTTGCACGAGACTACTCTTTACTACTCCTAAACTTCCAGGCCTATGGTTTCCAGGATCCTCTTTTGCATATCGGTACCATTTTTGCTCTCTGCTGCCACCTCTTTCCATGTCAGGAACTGTCCAGAACAGAAGAGGTTTGCTATGGGAATTTGCTCCTGCTCTGAACAGTTCCTGACATGGACAGAGGTGGCAGCAGAGAGCACTGTGGTCAGACTGGAAAGAGCTACACAACTTCCTCTGTAGCATACGCTGCTGGTAAGTACTGGAAGGATTAAGATTTTTAATCTCTTAAGGACGCAGGGTGTACCTGTGCGCCTGGTCCCGGTACATAACGCGGGGTCACTCCGTAACTCCGTCACGGTCAGTCCCGGTGGCTAATGAAAGTCTCGGACCCTGGGCCGCACGCTATTAACCCTTTAGACGCAGCGTTCAAAGTTGATAGTCGTGTCTAAAATGAAAGTGAAAGTTTCCCGGCAGCTCAGTCGGGCTGAAATCGCGATGTCCCGATCTTCTAGAATGCGAGCGGAGGTTGCCTTACCTGCCTCCGTCGTGTCCAATCGGCGATTGATTGCTCCAAGCCTGAGATCCAGGCTTGAGCAATCGACCGCCGATAACACTGATCATCTCCATGTTAATGCATGAGGCTGATCAGTGTATAAGATCGGTATTTGTGCATTGCTATAGCCACTAGAGGGGGCTATAACACTGCAAAAAAAAAAAAAAAAAAGTGTGAAAAAAAGTTAATAAAGATCATTGAGCCCCTTCCCTAATAAAAGCAGGAATCACCCCCCTTTTCCTCATTTAAAAAAAAAAAAAACCAAAAAACTGTGTAAATAAAAATAAACATATGTGGTATCGCCGCGAGTAGAAATGTCTGAAATATACAAAATATGTTGTTAATTACACCACAATACAAAAATGGTACCAATAAAAACTTCAGATCTAATTCCTATTTGCCCTCTCTTGTCCACCAAGACCAGGTGGGATTTATCCCAGGCCGACAAGCCCCAGATAATATTAGGAAGATCTTGAACCTTATCAACTATTCAGATGTAACTAAAACTCCCATGCTTGCCCTAGCGCTAGATATAGAAAAGGCCTTTGATACTGTCTCGTGGCCCTACCTGTTTCAGGTGCTGTCGAAATTTGGCATTTCTGGTCCCTTTGTTAGCATGTTGCGTAGCATTTATTCGGCCCCAACGGCCTACTTGAAGCTGCCCTCCACTTCACCCTCATCTATATCTATAGGGAGGGGAACGCGCCAGGGATGCCCCCTCTCACCGGCGCTTTTTGCGCTCGTGATGGAGCCCTTGGCGGTTGCTATTAGAGACAATGTTGACATTAAGGGCCTTGTGGTGGGTTCGATGGAATATAAAACTAGTCTATTTGCAGATGACCTTTTCCTGACGTTAACGTATCCTTTAGTTACTTTACCTAATTTACTCACTCTCTTGGATAGGTTTGCTGGGCTGTCAGGGTTGAAGGTGAATGTGGCTAAATCGGAGGTTATGTATTGCAATGTCCCACCTATGACACGTCAATTGATTTCATTAAATTTTGGGTTTCATGATTCCTCCCAGGGCCTGTCCTATCTAGGTGTTAATCTTACTACATCCCTTAAAACTTTATATGCGGCGAACTATCCTCCACTATTTCGCTCTATTAGAGCGGATCTCACTAAGTGGACAGTACCCCATATCTCGTGGATAGGTCGCATAAATGTATACAAAATGGTTATTCTTCCACGCATCCTGTATTTGTTCTGCTCCCTTCCCATCCCGGTAGTGAAAAAAGACATATGCTCTCTTCAACACACTATTTCCCATTATATCTGGAATGGTAGACGACCCTGCATTAATAAGACTGTTATGCATTATCATAAAAGGGTGGGTGGTCTATCGGTTCCCAACCTGCTGAATTATTACTATGCTGCTCGCCTAGCCCAATTGGCCCTAACACACGCCACACAGAATGCCCCTAGATGGGTGGGGTTGGAGGCATCCCTTATCTCTCCCTACTCTTTTTCCGCCTTGATGTGGTCCTCTTGTCCTGTCTCAGCTCTTCTCTCCTCTTTGGCGCAAATCACTCTGTTTTCCTTGTCTCTTTAGCGTCTGGTCCGCTTCAAATTCTGTCTACAGTCCCCTATACCTCCCCTCCTCCCCTTTCTTTCTAATCCCTCTTTTCAACCTGGCATTTCCTCCGCCTTATATTCCTGGTGGCGCTCTGCTAAACTAACTAAATTATCTGACCTGCTGGTGGGTAAACAATTGATCACCATAACACAACTCTGCTCTATACATACACTCCCGCCTGGGGAATATTTCCTGGCCCTTCAAATTCTATCATATTACTCCTCGTTGGGACCTAAGGGCTTTAAGGTGAACACTACATTCTATGAAGCAGCCTTGCTTTATGGTCCTACGTTGCCAGGCATGCTTTCTCGCATTTATGCTCATCTAAATGCCCCCCCTACTGATGCTAAACTGCGCTTCATGGTAGCCTGGGAACGTGACCTACGTGTGACCCTATCTTTGCCCCAATGGCATGCTTGTTGCACGGCTATTAGTAAGGGTAGTTGGCAGGTCTCCTTAATGGAGACATCTATTAAAATCCTACATAGAGTCTATATGGTCCCCTCTAGATTGCACACACTTTACCCATCGGTGTCTCCTCTTTGCTTCAGGGGATGTCAGACTAATGGTTCTATGCATCATATTTGGTGGCGCTGCCCTACGGTAGCACAATTGTGGAGAAGGGTTCATACGGTCCTGGTAGATTTATTTGGTGAACGCATGCCCAGTTCCCCATCTTTTTGTCTTTTAAGCAACAGACCCAGTAGGATGCCATTCCGCACCTTTCGAATGGCTCAATTCATTCTTATGGCTACCAGGATACATATTGCGGCCCAATGGAAATCCCCATTATTGTCATTTCAGAAGGTTATCGATAGAGTTAACTTTATTATGCTTTGTGAAAAACTGTCTGCCATTCGTGAGAACAGGGTAGAATATTTTGATAAATTATGGGAAGAATGGCAGGCCTCTTCTTATTGCCCACCTATACAGAATTGCCGTTCTCTCTATTGAACTGGGGGGCGGGGAATTTTCCTAGGTATTATATGTGCTTGAAGCGACTGTTTGGGACGACCGATCCTGCCATTAACTTGTATCTGTATTGTTTCCATGCATATGTGATATATTCTTTCTGTGCGAAACAACGAGATGATGTAACCTCCATGTTCTCTGTTTTATCTGTTATTATGTGATTTTATGCCTGAAGAGGCATTTTACTATTTAACTTTTGCCTTTTGTACTGCTATCATTATTCTTTTCAATAAAAGATTCTTGGTTTGACTGTTAAAAACTTCAGATCACTATATAAAAAAATTAGCCCTCATACCGCCCCGTACGCGAAAAAATAAAAAAAAGTTATAGGGGTCAGAAGATGACAATTTTAAACGTATTAATTTTCCTGCATGTAGTTATGATTTTTTTCAAAAGTACGACAAAATCAAACCTATATAAGTAGGGTATCATTTTAACCGTATGGACCTACAGAATAAGGATCAGGTGTCATTTTTACCGAAGCCCCCAAAATTACAAAATGGCATTTTTTCTTCCATTTTGTCGGACAATAAAAAAATTTTCCGTTTCGCCTTGGATTTTTTGGTAAGGTGACTAATGTCACTTCAAAGTATAATTGGTGGCACAAAAAAATGAGCCATAATATGGAATTTTAGGTGCAAAATTGAAAGCGTTACGATTTTTAGAAGGTGATGAGGAAAAAATGAAAATGGAAAAACGGTTAAATAGAAATTATTTACAAATTTGTATAATTTTCACCAGTTTTCCCTTCTGAAATACCCCTTTAAGGATAGATGCAGGAGAGAACCAGGCATGTTATATTCAGAGTTCCACATTTTACATTAATTGCATTATAAAATTCACAGCGTAATTCTTTCGTGCCCTAGTAAGCAAATCCGAAGCATGCCCTCAAATCAATATAAAAAAATGTGTTATGTGTATATCCGGTTTTAGAGACCCAGGTCCCACGTCATTTTGGCTTTCTGTCAGAGGTATACGTCAAGGGGACTCCTGATATACACTTTCTGCATTGTATCCCAATATATACTGTGTGACATTTGCCCTCTCCCAGAAGACAGCTGTGATGATGTAGCTATTAATATATAGACTGTTTACTCAGAGCTCAGCCAGGGAAGCCTGTACATTTTTCTCTCCTCCATCCGTAATGTCGCTCAGACACCAAAATAATAATTTAACCAAGACAAAGTTTTATTAGGATTAACTTCATCTTCTCAGATTGTGCCTGCCTCATACTCCTCATTATATCAGATGCCACCTTTGCAGATCAATAGGCACCTTTACCCACAAGTCTTGAAATGGGTAGTGGAAGCTGAGATGACAGGGTCATAAGAGACAGCTCATTCTATAGGACAGTGTTTCCCAACCAGGGTGCCTCCAGCTGTTGCAAAACTACAACTCCCAGTATGCCCAGACAGCCTTTGGCTAAATTCACACATTCAGGTTTTTAATCACAATTTTTTGGAATACAAAACCAGGAACATATAAATAGGGGGCACTTATAAAGAAAAGACTGAGACTACTCCTCTTTTCAGCTCCAACAAGGGGGCATCCATACATTTACAGGAAAGAAGGTTTCTACACCAGCAGAGATGGGGTTCTTTACTGTAAGAGCAGTGAGACTGTGGAATTCTCTCCCGGAGGAGGTGGTCATGGTGACCTCTGTAAAAGAGATCAAAAGGGGTCTGGATGCATTTATAGAGAATAATAACATAACAGGTTATGTATACTAGATTTATAGGGACAGAACCTTGATCCAGGGATTTATTCTGATGCCATATTTGAAGTCGGGAAGGAATTTTTACCTCTAGTATGAGGGTTTTTTGCCTTCCTCTGGATCAACTCAGTAGGGACACATTAGGGATATAGGTTGAACTTTATGGACTCTTTTTTTTTTTTTCAACCTTATGAACTATGTTACTATATAATCTGGGCACCTGACACCCACTTACAATGCAGTTCTAGTTCTTGGCTTAAAGGAGTTATCCAGGAATAGAAAAACAGAGCTAATTTCGTTCAAAAACCACTCCACATCTGTCTCTAGATTGGGTGTGGTTCTATGGCTCACTTTCATTTAAGTTAATGGAGCCAAGTTGCAATACCACACACAATCTGGGGACAGATGGGGAGCAGTTTCTCAAATAAATTAGCTCTGTTTTTATATTCCTGGATATCCCCTTTAAATACATTTTATATGGCTGCCACATTGTCCTCAAAGCTCCTGGTACCTGTAGAACAGTATCTATAAAGTGCAGACTATTTGATACTATAGTAAATTATGAAAATAATGCAAACGTGTCAGCACCTTCCTTCTACATCAGCCTTTGCAACAAGACGTCTGTCACCTACTTCAGCACCCTGGACAGCTTCAATATGGTTATCTGTGTTCCCATCCAGTGCTGATGCTCCTGGGCCCTGGAGTCGCTCATGTTCACTCTATGTAATTCAGCAGTAAAAGGATGAACAACAGTGACTGGAGAGGGGCCGGAGGCTGGTAAGATAGGAAGATACTATGCATGTTACCCATTAGTGAATCTGATTCTGGAGATAACTGGGCATCATTTACAGTACAGTCTATTACAAATCTATTATAGGTTTTCATATAGAATAAATCTACTTTCCATAGTCATTGGGGAAATTTCTCAAAACCTGTGCAAAAGAAAAGTGGAGCAGTTGCCCATGGCAACCAATCACATCACTTCTTCAGATGCCTTTAAAAAAAAATACATAAAAATAAAATATATGTAGCTGATAGCTATGGGCAACTACTGTTTTTCCTCTGCACGGGTTTTTATAAATCTGCCCCACTGTTTACAGACATTATTAATCCTGTACTGATCCTGAGTTATATCCTGTATTATACTCCAGAGCTGTACTCACTATTCTGCTGGTGAGGTCACTGTGTACATACATTACATTACTTATACTGTACTGATCCTGAGTTATATCCTGTATTATACTCCAGAGCTGTACTCACTATTCTGCTGGTGGGGTCACTGTGTACATACATTACATTACTTATCCTGTACTGATCCTGAGTTATATCCTGTATTATACTCCAGAGCTGTACTCACTATTCTGCTGGTGGATTCACTGTGTACATACATTACATTACTTATCCTGTATTATACTCCAGAGCTGTACTCACTATTCTGCTGGTGAGGGTCACTGTGTACATACATTACATTACTTATACTGTACTGATCCTGAGTTATATCCTGTATTATACTCCAGAGCTGTACTCACTATTCTGCTGGTGAGGTCACTGTGTACATACATTACATTACTTATCCTGTACTGATCCTGAGTTATATATCCTGTATTATACTCCAGAGCTGTACTCACTATTCTGCTGGTGGATTCACTGTGTACATACATTACATTACTTATCCTGTATTATACTCCAGAGCTGTACTCACTATTCTGCTGGTGGAGTAACTGTATACATACATTACATTACTTATCCTGTACTGATCCTGAGTTATATCCTGTATTATACTCCAGAGCTGTACTCACTATTCTGCTGGTGTAGTCACTGTGTACATACATTACATTACTTATCCTGTACTGATCCTGAGTTATATCCTGTATTATACTCCAGAGCTGTACTTACTATTCTGCTGGTGTAGTCACTGTATGCATACATTACATTACTTATACTGAACTGATCTGGAGTTACATCCTGTATTATACTCCAGAGCTGCACTCACTATTCTGCTGGTGTAGTCACTGTGTACATCCATTACATTACTTATCCTGAGCTACATCCTGCTACTAGACACTGTTCCATGCTGGGAATTGTAGTACCTGTACTAATGGACAGATCGCAGCGGTTGTAACTCCTGACACCCGTTGCTATCGTCCTTTACAGTCGGGAGAAGCTCGCAGCACGGCCGCACTTCTCCGCTCCCCTGCCAGGCATTGTAATCCTCTGTAATGTGAAGTTCTCTTCACATCACAGATTCATATTTGGCACAGAGTTGTGATTGGCCGGATGGTTCCGGCCAATCACAACTCTCATCGGCATATATGAATCTGTGATGTGAAGAGAACTTCACATTACAGAGGATTACAATGCCGGGCAGGGGAGCGGAGAAGGGAGGCCGTGCTGCGAGCTTCTCCCGACTGTAAAGGACGATCACAATGGGTGTCAGAAGTGACACCCACTGCCATCTGTCTATGAATGCAGATACTACAACTACCAGCATTGAGCAGTGTGTGCTCCATGTCGGAAGCAGTAGTACCTGCATTCACTTCTGACACCCGTTAAGGTCTTCCTTTATCTTTCTGAGATGCGGAGTGGCTGCGCTCCGTATCTCGGCTGATTCACATCACTGATTGATATATGCCGCTCAGAGCAGTAATTGACTGACACCATCCGGCCAATCACCGCTCTGAATGGCAAATGTGAATAGAAATTCACATCACTGATTCATATCGCTGGCTGGAGTTCATAGCTTAGATGCGGAGCGCAGAAGAGAGCAGCTCCGACTCTCAGCAATATAAAGGACAGTCGCAACAGGTGTCAGGAGTGACACCCACGGCAATCTGTCCTTGGAACAGTGTGTTCCATGCTAGGAGTAGTACCTACATAATGTATAAAATTAAGAGAATAAAGTTTAAACAAGTAGTTATCACAAACAATTTTATACAATACATAA
Organism: Hyla sarda; assembly: GCF_029499605.1. Lineage (NCBI taxonomy): Eukaryota > Metazoa > Chordata > Amphibia > Anura > Hylidae > Hyla > Hyla sarda. Next base: position 66,965,760 of record NC_079200.1, read on the forward strand.
TTTTTTTTACAATTACATGGCTCCTATATATTATTATTGTCAGCTACATTTTTATGTACCGGCCCGCTTACATAAATTGGTCCCTGAATAAAAATTGCGTAATAAAAAAATATAAATTTCATTTCCTAGAATTTGTTCCATCCCTACTGCATAATTTTTACCTATTTTTTCTTGGTACCCAACAAAATAAAAACAATAAAAAGAAACTTCCAAAAAGGGGCCAAAAATGAAATTTCCACACAAAGATAAAAACACCAGAAAAAAAAAATGCTGAGAAAATCAGTGACAGTTTTCTGATATTTTTTTGCCTAAAAAAACGCAAGATAAGACAACAAATCTCAGTGGGAACCTCGCCTGAGTGTGTTTTCTATCTTTTTGTGTGAAATGTTGTGTCAGATGTCAGTGACTTCACTCTATTTAAGGGAATGCACAAGATTGAAAAACAAAAGAGAAAATTCAGATTTTTTTTTGTTAAGATGAATCACACCCAGAGCTGCATTCACAATTCTGCTGTTAATTTCTCAGCACTCAGATTCCAGGTTCTCAAATGCTTTAATATTTACGGTACAGAAAATGTTTGTTTATACAGTGGTCCCTCAAGTTACAATATGAATTAGTTCCAGGACGGCTATTGTAAGTTGAAACCATTGTATGTTAAGAACATAACTATGGAAACCTTGAAATTGATTCTAAAGCTCCAAAATGTCATCCAAAAATAGGAAAAAGTAAAGATTTAAAAAAAAAAAAAAAATATCTGATCAGCAACTTTTTCTTGCTAAACATTTCCAGCAATGTAACCACATGATCTGGCTAAACTTATTAGTAAAGAGGATGGGTTGGTCTGAAATCATGAACCTATGTCTTTTTCAGGGATTGCAGTGTAGAAGTTGCAGACAATTGTGGTGCAAGTCAGGAACACCAGTTAGGAACACAATAGTAAATAAGGAGCACTGTGTACATACATTACTGATGGTAAGTTACATCCAGGATCATACTCCAGAGCAGACATCCATGATGAGGAGATCAGCTCACACAAGTACTGTATATGTAAGATGCATCTCCATAAGAGTCTTCCACGCCAGGCAGCAGAGCAGAACATGCAATCCAGCTAAGATGACCAAGAGTCTTCTAATAATTTCAGTCGAAAGAAGGATTTTTTTCCCATTTGTTTTACACTTGTAGCATCTGTTGTGAAAAATGTTTATTAAATATTCGCCCTGTCCATGCCAAAAACACCTACACATCACATGCTCAGCAGACAGGATAGAATTTATAGAGTAAAGGAACTGGCAGATTCATATCAAGCTCTTACACTATACTGGGGAAAAAATAAATAAATAAATATATATATATATATATATATATATATATATATATATATATATATATATATGGGTGCACTACTGTGGTAGATGTAAACAATACATTGGCTATCCCTCAACACTGATGTTAAAATTGAGACATTCGCCAGTGTATCCTTATATGAAGGACACACCAGAGCCCGCACACCAACGCCAAGGTTTCTCAAATTGGTGCGAGACCTAACGCTAATCCTACCTGTGCTTGATAAGCATAACAGGGGCCAGTGGGCAATTACGGCAGCATTCGGTTGACTCACAACTTCCTCCCAGATACCCTCCAGCGTGACGGAGCACACACATACAATGGGAGGAGGGAGGCAAGCTGCAAGCCCCACCTGAGTTGGCTAATATGGGTGCCTGGCCTCACAGGTGCTACCTTAATGCTGCCTTGTAGATATTCAAGGCGCATTAATTTTGGAGTTTACACACCTCCAAATATAAAATTTAAACAAACAACAAAAAACGTGGTCTCAAATGGCTGGAGGTGCTCAACCCCAAATGCGGTTGTGCATTTATACTGGGGGAGCAGATACTGGGGTGTAGATGAATATCTACAAGGCAGCATTAAGGTAGCACCTGTGAGGCCAGGCACCCATATTAGCCAACTCAGGTGGGGCTTGCAGCTTGCCTCCCTCCTCCCATTGTATGTGTGTGCTCAGTCACGCTGGAGGGTATCTGGGAGGAAGTTGTGAGTCAACCGAATGCTGCCGTAATTGCCCACTGGCCCCTGTTTTGCTTATCAAGCACAGGTAGGATTAGCGTTAGGTCTCGCACCAATTTGAGAAACCTTGGCGTTGGTGCGCGGGCTCTGGTGTGTCCTTCATATAAGGATACACTGGCGAATGTCTCAATTTTAACATCAGTGTTGAGGGATAGCCAATGTATTGTTTACATCTACCACAGTAGTGCACCCATATTCCTGTATTGTATTCTAATTGTTACACATCCACACCGTTTATCTGGTGTAGGATTCTATTGTGGCACTTGTAGTCCGCTGCAGGCATCCTCCATTGTATGCATTTTTATGCTGGGGATCGCCCTTAGCAACGGACTACAAGGGCAGGATCTGCTCCCCCAGTATAAATGCACAACCGCATTTGGGGTTGAGCACCTCCAGCCATTTGAGACCACGTTTTTTGTTGTTTGTTTATATATATATATATATATATATATATATATATATATATATATATATATATATATATATATTAGCTGAGTACCCAGCTTTGCCTGGTTTTTCCTTCCTAATCCTTGTTGGGGAGGAAAATCAACAAAGGAGGAAGCTTTTGACTTCATATCCCATCCTTATATATTGTTGTTAAATCCCATCCCCATATCCCGTCCTCCTATCTCAACCTTATATCCCGTCATCATATCTCGACCTCATATCCCATCCTCATATCCCGACCTCCTATCCTGACCTCATATCCCAACCTGTCTTTGTGAGATAGGGTGTGGCTTGCAAGCCGGACCGACACATTCACAGGAGATGCAGAGCGGAACTTGTGTAGCAAGGTACTGGAAGTGCCATATACTTGCATGGGACTTGAAACATAAAACCCATCTTTTTATATAAGGATGTAGGTATGGGTTAATTTAACTATCATGTTTTTATTTAACACATAAGTAATATGTGTACCAGGTATTGAAATATCTCCATCCGTACGGAAGTTATGTGGAAAGATACATTTCCTATTGATTTGCATGGGACTTCAAAGAAAAACCCCGACCCTCACATATGTGGGTAGTTAAGGGTTAAATTAACTAACCTATATTTTAAGTGGATATATAAGTTTTATCAAAATATCTCCAGCCGTTTGGAAGTTATGCAGTAACATATATTTCCCATAGACTTTTATGGGACTTTAACCCCTTAAGGACCAGGCCATTTTACACCTTAGGACCGGAGCGTTTTTTTGAACATCTGACCACTGTCACTTTAAACATTAATAACTCTGGAATGCTTTTACCTATCATTCTGATTCCGAGATAGTTTTTTCGTGACATATTCTACTTTATGTTATTGGTAAAATTTTGTCGATACTTGCATCGTTTCTTAGTGAAAAATTCCCAAATTTTGGGGGGCTTTTTTTTCCCTTTTACCTCTTGTCAAAATGAAAAGTATAGGGCAACACCAGCGTTAGTGTAAAAAATTTATTTTTTTACACTAACATGCTGTTGTAGACCCCAACTTCACCTTTTCATAAGGGGTTAAAGGAGAAAAAGCCCCCCAAAATTTGTAACACAATTTCTCCCGAGTACGGCGATACCCCATATGTGACCCTAAACTGTTGCCTTGAAATACAACAGGGCTCCAAAGTGAGAGCGCCATGCGCATTTGAGGCCTAAATTAGGGATTTGCATAGGGGTGGACATAGGTATTCTGCGCCAGTGATTCCCAAACAGGGTGCCTCCAGCTGTTGCAAAACTCCCAGCATGCTTGGACAGTCAACGGCTGTCCGGCAATACTGGGAGTTGTTGTTTTGCAACAGCTGGAGGCTCCATTTTGGAAACAGTGGCATACCGGACGTTTTTCATTTTTATTGGGAGGGGGGCTGTGTAGGTGTATGTGTATATGTAGTGTTTTTTACTTTTTATTTTGTGTTAGTGTAGTGTAGTGTTTTTAGGGTACAGTCACACGGGGGGGGGGGGGATTACAGCGAGTTCCCGCTGCGAGTTTGAGCTGCCGCGCAAAATTTGCTGCATCGCAAACTTGCAGCCTGATACTCACTGTAAGCCCCCTGCCCATGTGAATGTATCCTGTACATTCACAGGGGGGGGGGACCTCCAGCTGTTGCAAAACTACAACTCCCAGCATGCACAGTTTATCAGTGCATGCTGGTAGTTATAGTTTTGCAACAGCTGGAGGCACACGGGTTGGGAAACACTGAGTTAGGAAACAGACAATGTTTCCCAACCAGTGTGCCTCCAGTTGTTGCAAAACCACAACTCCCAAACATTCTCAGGCATGCTGGAAGTAGTAGTTCGGCAACATCTTTAGAGCCAGATGTTGCCGAACTACAACTCCCAGCATGCTGGGAGTTGTAGTTTTGCAACATCTGGAGGATTACAGTTTGCAGACCACTAATACAGTGGTTCCCAATCTGTGCCCTTCCAGATGTTGCAAAACTACAACTCCCAGTATGCCAAAACTGTCCAGGCATGCTGGGAGTTGTAGTTCTGCAACATCTGAAGGGCCAGATGTTACAGAACTACAACTCCCAGCATGCCTGGACAGTAAGGGCATGCTGAGGATGTGTATTTTTGCAACATCTGGAAGGGCACAGTGGTTTCCAAACTGTGGACCTCCAGATGTTGCAAAACTGCAACTCCCAGAATGCCCAGACGCCAAGGGCTGTCTGGGCATTCTGGGAGTTGTAGTTTACAGGGTCCCATTACAGCAATGCATGTCGCTTTACGGCGACGTGCATTGCTGTAAAGGGCCTAACCGCGGCTGAAGATCTACTCACCTGTCGCCGCCGCCATCTTCCTCGCCGGGATCCGGGCCTTCAGGGACAAGGTAAGTACCGGGGCCGGTCCCCAGCACTCCCCCGTCCCCCGCCGCGTCCTCCGGTCTTCCTCCCGTCCTCTCCGGACTTCAAGGGGCCGGGCAGGACGGGAGGAAGTAACCGTTTAAGGGTTAAATCACCTATCCTGTGTTTGTTGTTGACATATAAGTAACATGTGTGCCAAGTTTCATGTTAACATGTTTAGCCATTTGGATGTGATGCTGGAGCATACACACACACATAAAATATATATATTATGATATATACAGTCATGAGCGTAAATGTTTACACCCCTGAAATTTTTCTAGAAAATGAAGTATTTCTCACAGAAAAGGATTGCAGTAACACATGTTTTGCTATACACATGTTTATTCCCTTTGTGTGTATTGGAACTAAACCAAAAAAGGGAGGAAAAAAAGCAAATTGGACATAATGTCACATTAAACTCAAAAATTATTGGCACCCTTTCAAAATTGAGGAAAAATAAGATCGTTTCAAGCATGCGACGCTCCTTTAACCCCTTCCCGCTTTGGCGATTTTTCATTTTTGCACTTTTGCTTTTCCTCCTCACCTTCTAAAAATCATAACCCTTTCAATTTTCCACCTAAAAATCCATATGATGGCTTGTGGTGAAATTATGAATGATATTACAAAGTAAAATTGTTGGCACAAAGAACAAAATCTACGGCAAAATCAGAAAAAAAAATTATTTGTGGGGCAAAATTGAAAAAAAAAAAAAAAGCCATTTTGTGATTTTAAGTGGCTTGTTTCTACGCAGTGCAGTTTTCAGTAAAAATTACACCTAATATTTATTCTGTAGGTCCATTTGGTCCGAAGGATACCCAATTTATATAGGTTTGATTTTATTTTACTACAAAAAAAATAAAAAAATAAAAAACACACTACATGCACCAAAATTAATAAGTTGAAAAATGTCCTCTTCTGACTCCTATAACTTTTTTTATTTTTCCGTTTGAGGGGCAGAATGAGGGCTAATTTTTGGTGTCGTGATCTGGTTTTTATCATGTTTAGATCAGACTTTGATCACATTTTATTCATTTTTATCGTATAAGTGACCAAAAATACGCTTTTTTGGACTTGGAATTTTTTTTACGTGTACGCCATTGACCGTGCGGTTTAATTAATGATATATTTTTATAGTTCGGACATTTACGCACGTGGCGAGACCATGTTTATTTTCATTTACTTTTTTTTATGGGAAAAGGGGGGTGATTCAAACTTTTATTAGGGAAGGGGTTAAATCACATTTATTAACACTTTATTTTCAATGTTCTAGCTCCCATAGGGGACTATAACATTGCACACGCTGATTTCCCACACTGATCACTGCCATGCAATAGCATGGCATTGATCAGTGTTGTCACTGCTCGACTGCTCCTGCCTGGATCTCAGGCACGGAGCAGTAATTCGGCAATCGGACAGCAAGGAGGCAGGTAGGGATGCTCCTTGCGTCCTGCAAGCTGATCGGGAGACCGCAATTTCACTGCGGCGGTCCAGAACAGCACCACTGAGCTCATCGGCAATGTATACTTTCGTTTCAGACGCGGCAATAAAGTTTGATCACCGTGTCTAAAGGGTTAATGCCGGACATCAGGCGATGTCCGGCATTAGCCGTGGGTCCTCGTTGCCTACAGCAACCGGGATCCACCGGGTATGATGCGCGCTCACCTGCTGAGCGCGCGTCATACCTCGGGAGCTGCAGATTGACGTTGATGAACATCCATTTGCGACAAGGGGTTAAACTCACCTGGGGCAAGTAACAGGTGTGGGCAATACAAAAATCACACCTGAAAGCAGATAAAAAGGAGAGGAATTCACTTAGTCTTTGCATTGTGTGTATGTGTGAGCTACACCAAGCATGGACAACAGAAAGAGGAGAAGAGAACTGTCTGAGGAAAATTGTGGAAAAATATCAACAGTCTCAAGGTTACAAGTCCATCTCCAGAGATCTAGATTTGCCTTTGTCCACAGTGTGCAATATTATCAAGAAGTTTGCAACCCATGGCACTGTAGCTAATATCCCTGGGCATGGACGGAAGAGAAAAATTTATGAAAGGTGTCAACGCAGTATAGCCCGGATGATTGATAAGCAGCCCCAAACAAGTTCCAAAGATATTCAAGCTGTCCTGCAGGCTCAGGGAGCATCAGTGTCAGTGCGAACTATCCGTCGACAATGAAATGAAATGCTATGGCAGGAGACCCAGGAGGACCCCACTGCTGACACAGACATAGAAAAGAAAGACTACATTTTGCCAAAATGAACTTGAGTAAACCAAAATCCTTCTGGGAAAACATCTTGTGGACAGATGAGACCAAGATAGAGCTTCTTGGTAAAGCACATCATTCTACTGTTTACCGAAAACGCAATGAGGCCTACAAAAGAAAAGAACACAGTACCTACAGTGAAATATGGTGGAGGTTCAATGATGGTTTGGGCTTGTTTTGCTGCCTCTGGCACTGGGTGCCTTGAATCATGAAATCTGAGGATTACCAATGGATTTTGGGTCACACTGTACAGCCCAGTGTCAGAAAGCTGGGTTTGTGTCAGAGATCTTGGGTCTTCCAGCAGGACAGTGACCCCAAACATACATCAAAAAGCACCCAGAAATGAATGGCAAAAAAGCGCTGCAGAGCTCTGAAGTGGCCAGTAATGAGTCCAGATCTAAATCCCATTGAACATCTGTGGAAAGATCTAATTGCTGTTGGGAAAAGGCGCCTTCCAATAAGAGAGACCTTGCAAAGGAAGAGTGGCCCAAAATTCCGGCTGAGAGGTGTAAGTAGCTTATTGATGGTTCTAGTAAAGCGACTGATTTCAGTTTTCAATTTTTTCCAAAAGGGTGTGCAACCAAATAGTAAGTTAAGGGTGCCAATAAATTTGTCCAGCCCATTTTTGGAGTTTGGTGTGACATTATGTCCGATTTGCTTTTTTTCCTCCTTTTTTTTGTTTAGTTCCAATACACACAAAGGGAATAAACATGTTTATAGCAAAACATGTGTTACTGCAATTCTTTTCTGTGAGAAATAATTCATTTTCTTGAAAAATTTCAGGGGTGCCAACATTTACAGCCATAACTGTATATATATATCTTGATATACAAGAATATATCTATTATACTGTTCCCTGGGTAAAGGAATATAACTACTATATACTGCCACCTACGTACAAGAATATAACTACTATAATAATGTCTCCTATGTACAAGACTATATCTACTATAATACTGCTCTTATGTACAATAGTATAACTACTAATACTGCTTCTATGTACAAGAATATAACTTCTAAAACACTGCCTCCTATAAGAATATGACTACTATAATACTGTCCTATGTACAAGAATATGTTATAATACTCCCCTTATGTACAATAATATAACTACTATAATACTGCCTCCTATAACTAATAGCATAAAATGAGAACAGAGGAAAGTAAACAACAGACTCCAAAGAGAGGTTCCTGCACCAAAACATTTATTTTACAGTAGTGGTTCAGATAACTTAACATCTGTCTGGCTTTGTTTCACGTTAGGTAATATTCAAACATACATAATGACATGCTACAAACAAAATATGAATTTTCTCCTCTGCAAATGTTCAGAGGGACCTCAGCGTCACCCCGACCCCAACCCAGTAACCCCCCCCCCCTCAGATACTAGACACAGATTCCGGGACCCCAACACTGGCAACGTTTACTCCTGGCAGGTAGAGGACAGCGGAAACATATCATATATTACTACATGAGAAGCAGAAGATATTTGTTTGGCTTCATAAGAGGCTCCTGCGGATCTGTGCATGATACGGATTATAGAATCTCACAGGTCAGTGTACAGGAGGTCATTTTCAGTTTGAGTGTTGAATCACACCCAGAGCTGCATTCACAATTCTCTTGCTAATTTCTCCGCACTCAGATTCCAGGTTCTCAAATCCTTTAGCATTTACTGTACAGAGAATGTTTATACAGTGGTCCCTCAAGTTACAATATGAATCACTTCCAGGACAGCCATTGTAAGTTGAAACCATTGTATGTTGAGAACATAACTGTGGAAACCTGGTAATTGGTTCTAAAGCCCCAAAATGTCATCAAAAATTGGAAAAAGTGAGGAATAAGTAGATAACTAATACAGATAAAGCAAATCCTTACATATAAAAGTAAGAAAGATCTGCTGGAAGCTGTAAATCACTGTCTATGTAGAGGACGGGAGCTTCTTCAGGGTCCTGTACAGTACACACAATGGCCCAGATTTATCAAACTGTATGAAAGAAAAAAAAATAGAATGATTTTCCCACAGTAACCAATCACAGCTCAGCTAACAAGCTCTGGTAAAATGAAAGCTGAGCTGTGATTGGTTGCTGTGGGAAAATTCCTCTATTTTTTCTCTCACACAGTTTGTTAAATCTGGGCCAATGTCCCAAAAAAGTAAAATGGAACCAGCCTCACCTGGTGCAGCTAACCAAAGGAGCAGCTAACCCTGGCACAGGTAAAGAGTACAGAACATGTAATACCACCCTGTACTGTAGTGGGCGCTACCAGTCAGTGCATGCACTTCAGTAATACAAGTGATATACCAGGTGAAATGCCCGTTCTGATTGGTCAGATCTTCAAGCCATTGACATGTTTTACAGATTTGGACTGTCCATAGCATTGTATGTCGAGTTGTATGCTGAAAATATTGTAGTTTGAGGACATTGTAAGTTTAGGGGTTAACTGTATAGGTATTTATATTTATATCTAGTTAAGAGTTGCCCCATCCTTCAGTGCACATTATAGGCTGTCTCTATCATTGAAAAAAGAATCACATAACAGAAACACACAACTGCAATATGCAAAAATGCTAGAGGCTCACAGAATCGTATCATGGCATATTAAAATGCACTGTATTAAAATGCATTAAAACTAAGAACCACAATAAAAATGGTGATGCACACAAGCTGGTGGGTGCTGGATGCAAATGTATCAAAATAGGAAGCTTACTGCTGCTCCCAGCAAAGAAGTCCCAACATGTTTCTCCTATACCACATACATTAAACCAAGCCACAAATAATAAAGGGACAAGAACAAAGACACAAAATGAATGTAATGATGTAAAGAGATACTAAAGTATTGGGTACTGTATACCAAGCACAGTCACACATATGGCACAAGGCTATGCATGAGTGGCTTTTATAGCGCCTATTAGTAACCAATATCTACATACTTCTTTACATAATACTTGCCTTTTTATCTGTTCATTTCCCTTAGTATGTGTCTTAAGTTATATATGTAGCCTGTGCTTGTGCTATTCCAGCCTTGGCCCCCTGATTAACCTTCTAACTGCATAGGGGAAACCTGTTGGGACCTCGCTTTACTGGGAATGTTTTGGTGATTCGCTTTGGGTGACAGCATCTCATCATATATTGGCACCCACCACCTTGTGTTTCTCACTTAAGAGTTGGACCTTTTTGTTGTTGTGATACTTTATATAGTTTTAAAAGGGAATCTGTCATTAGCGTAACCCTCACCTGTTGGTACAGGCTTGTAGTGTGCGTGACACTGATGAAAATTATACTTCTGACAGGGAGATCCTTGACGCCGTTCGCCCATTAACTTCCTTATTTGGGCGGCAGACTTGGTGCTCCAGAAGGACGCTGACATCCCAATTGCTGCTTCTTCAGGCCTGCTCGCAGCTGGGCCAACTGAGGAAGCTGTAGTGTATTTGTCAGTGTGCTCCTGGAGGGCCGTCCATGCACCAAGCATGCCGCCCGAATGAAAAGGGTAGTGGGCAAATAAGGGAACAGATCGTCTCGTGTTAAAGGGGTACTCCGGTGGAAAGGTTTTTTTTTTTTTTTTTTTAAATCAACTGGTGCCAGAAAGTTAAACAGATTTGTAAATGACTTCTATAAAAAAAAATCTTAATACTTCCAGTACTTTTTAGCAGCTGTATGCTACAGAGGAAATTCTATACTTTTTGAATTTCTTTTTTGTCTTGCCCACAGTGCTCTCTTGCTGACACCTGTTGCCCGTAACAGGAACTGTTCAAAGCAGGAGAAAATCCCCATTGCAAACCTATGCTGCTCTGGACAGTTCCTGACACAGGCAGAAGGTGTCAGCAGAGAGCACTGTGGACAAGACAAAAAAGAAATTCAAAAAGTATAGAATTTCCTCTGTAGCATACAGCTGCTAAAAAGTACTGAAAGGGTAAAGATTTTTTAATAGAAGTCATTTACTAATCTTTAACTTTCTGGCACCAGTTGATTTAAAAAAATAAAATGTTTTCCACCAGAGTACCCCTTTAAGTATCATTATCATCAGTGTCAGCCGCACTATAAGCCTTTACAAACAACTTTGTGCAAATGACAGATTCCCTTTAATGCATATTTAATACAGGCTTCATTTTAATATACATTATAGGCTGCCAGCTAAGTTTAAGGGTATGTTCATACAGCTGAATTTTCCATTGGAGAAATCCACTTGGGAATGTGTATCAGACATCCAAGGCTTACCCTAGGATTTCTATGCAGGTTTTTAGTTTGCAAGCCATGGATTTGCTGCCATTGTGCACATACATTTGCCTCAAATAGTGAGGCTAACTGGAAACCTGGTTACAAATGCTATGTGGAAACATGCCAATAAGTGACATGATGCTTATTTATTTCTCACCCATGGATTTTCAAGTCCACGATGGATAAATCCATGCCGTGAACATGATAGCACAGATTCCAATTAAAGATAACATTACAAATTGCCTAGAATTAATGCAGATTTCTGCACAGAATGGATGTGGATCCCCAGAAATCCGAGCCAATTTCTATGTGTGAACATGCACTAAGGTTATGTTAGCACAACAGATTTTTCTTTAGGGCACATGCCTGGATTTCTGATGTAGATTTGATACTTTCAATGGGACTACCTTGCATCTGGGTGACCCTTTTTTTTGGTCATGATTATTTCAGACAATCCCAATGTAGATAGATCCCAAAGGCACCTGGAAGAATTCTGAATGCAGCTTTAACTGTGACTGGAAGAGACACCAATACGGTAAAAGTAAAAGTTAGTGCAACTAAATCAAACTAACAGCAGCGTCACCATTTGGTGGGAAAATATAGTAATCTGTTCATAATTTACATGTATCCCAGATAGATGTGCCAGGACAAGAGATTTTGCAGACAGCAGCGGCATCTAGTGGTGAGTAGATATAACTGCAGTCACTACTCTGTATCACAGAAGCACCCCTTCTCTATGCAAACGACTACTGTGCCAGACAAATTAGCCTGTCCCGACAGTCTGAAGTTGCCCAGTCATACATTACATTGGCTTTGTTTACACTCTGCAAGTAAAGACACAAGAAAATTATCACATATCGTCACAAACATATCTACAGCACTAAGGCTTAGACTGGCACCTTCTCCAGACCCATGGTACAAGTGGCTTGTGCTGCACTCATCCTGGCTGGTATACACATAGAAGTGCCTACAAAAAGGCATGAGTACTATAGGATACGCTGCATCAGAGATATGGTCGGATGCACATAGATCTATCTGCATTACGGCCATGAGTGCAAGGAGAGCTCTCCAGTTCTCAAACTAGTCCATGGTGGTACCAGAAAACATAAAGGAAGTTTATATTGTTCCCAAAACAGAGACAGTCCGAGTGGTGATAAGGGTGATGGAGGAGGCTCCATTGTGCAGCGCCGCTGTTGTGAGATTGTCACTGCGCGCAAGCGCTAGGACCCATGACAAACCGTTGGGGGGGGGCACCTTACATCTCTTTGGCTTAGTGACAAGTACTCTCCCAGCACCAGACACACGCACACCATACAGCACTGTGACACTATATACAGATAAATACAGCGCTGCAAAGTACTACTGACATTATATACAAATAAATATGGCGCTGGCATCCTAACACCAGCAAAATGCAGGGGGTTGAGTATGAAGTCACTGCACAGTTTAGTGGGAGAAGGCTGCAAGGACACCAAGCACCCCCATGTCATAGACTTACCCCACTCCCACCTCCCTTTCTGATGTTAACGGAAATCACTGTCCCCTATTAACTTTATATTAAAAGAAGAGAACTCCTAATAATGGGGATAGGATCACTTACATAAGACATGTAAAAGCATGGGAAGAATGTTCTATAATGCACTCGCTGGGGGCTTCAGTATGACTAGACCGCTGTTCTCTAACCTGTGACTCTCCAGCTGTCATGGAAATATGGAAGTTGTACTTTTGCAACAGCTGGAGAGCCCCAGCTATGGGAACAATGGGCTGTAATGGAGTCAAAAACTAAGCAGTTCCACCTACAGGTCAGACTGGTCTATTGCACCTCAAAATGTAATAATTCTCAAAGTGCAATTTTACTGAAATGTCCAGCAAGGTTTGTAAAAAGCATTAAAAAAAACATTTAGAAAATAATGTTCTTTTTTTCCCCTCTCTCTTGAATAAGTGTATATAGTCAAGCCAATTCCACTGAAGAAATTACCGTACATCATGACAGCAGCAGAAACATCCTTTTCTGTAAAACACCTTCTATGCCAGGAGGGAGATGCTGATTGGGCATCCCTATCACTCACACACCTGTAGCACACATTCACACTACAATAAGATGCAAACAGAGTTAAAACTCATCTTGGGGGGGGGGGGGGGGGACAGGAAAAGGAACACAGAAAGTTATCTGTAATAAAAGATTACTTCCTGCCACTGTCACACTAACGCATACCGAGTACATGACAGAAGGGGGCGGGTTGGATTCGGCACACGATCAGAGATGGAGGGTAACAATGGGTTAAGAAGAAAGGGGGTGCGGAAGTAACTGGTCCCCATACAAAAATATACCCATTAAAAACTAGACATAAACAAAAAGTAAAAATAAATTAAAAAGATTTGATCATGAAAAGGAAGGTGGAGGATGGGGAGGTGGAAAGGTGAGTGGTGAGCATGCGCTTTACTCCCCGGATGTTCAATCACCGCACCAAGGGGACAAGATAATAGCTGGTCAGATGAGGGGCTGGGGGTATGATTACACAGAGGGCTGTAGGATGAGATCAGTTCTCCCCCTCCTCTCTAATCCTAGTGACCTAAGGATCCTGAACGCGCTCAGTTGAATCCGCTGTCGGTGCGGTAGCTGGCATGGGAGTCGCTGGTAAGCTGTGTGGTCTCCGTGGCTGAGCTGGGTTGTACCACCACTGGGATGTCAGCAGTATCTGAAATAAAAAAAAAAAGGGACATTTAGGGTATTTATGATGTCAATGGAGATACAACCACAGGATCTTTTCTGCTGTGTATGCCTCTAAGCATCAGATTGGGAGCAAATTAACTTGGCTTGAAAAATGGTTTCTTAACCCCTTAACGACCAAGCGTTTTCCGTTTTCTAACTTTCGTTTTTTCCTCCTTACATTTCAAAAATCATAACCTTTCAATTTTACACCCAAAAATCCATATGAAGGCTTTTTTTGCACCACCCATTCTACTTTGTAATGACATCGGTCATTTTACCCAAAAATCGACGGCAAAAATTTTTTTTATTAAATCTGTGCGACAAAATTGAAGGAAAAACTGAATTTTGTAACTTTTAGTGGCTTCCATTTCTATGTAGTACATTTTTCGGTAAACTTGTCACCTTATCTTTATTCTGTAGGACCATACGATTAAAATGATATCCTATTTATATAGGGTTTATTTTGTCGTACTTCTGGAAAAAATCATAGCTACATGCACGAAAATTTATATGCTTAAAATTGTCATCTTCTGACCCCTATAACTTTTTAATTTTTCCACGAATTGGGCGGTATGAGGACTCATTGTTTGCGCCGTGATCAGAAGTTTTTATCAGTACCATATTTGTTCTGATCAGACTTTTTGATCGCTTTTATAAAAAATTTTTATGGTATAACAAGTGACCAAAATACACTATGGAATTTTTTTGTGCATACACCATTGCCCTACGATTTAATTAACAATATATTTTTATGGTTCTGACATTTGCGCATGTGGCGATACCACATATGTGATTCAGATTTTTATTAGGGAAGGGGATAAATCATATTTATTAACTTTTTATTTTTACTTTTTTTATGCAGCGTTATAGCCCCCTCTAGGGGCTGTAACATTGCATACACTGATTGCAGACACTGTTCAATGCACTGCCATAGGAATGCATTGATCAGTGTTTTCTGCGCTCGATTGCTCAAGCCTGGATTTCAGGCTTGGAGCAATCAAACGCCGATCGACAGCCGGGAAGAAGGTAAGACACTTCCCACTGTCCTCCCTCTGTTCGGAATGCCGATTTCACCGCGGTGGTCCCAAACAGCTCCGCTGAGCTAGCCGGTATGGATTTCTCCCATTTTAAATGCCGCAATCAATTTTGATCGCAGTGTCTAAAGGGTTAATACCAGACATCAGTCCGATTGGCGATGTCCAGTATTAGCCGCGGGTCCCAGTTGCTGATAGCAACCGGGACCACCGCGGATACGAAGCATGCTCAGCTTCTGAGCGCGCTTCAAAGATCATGAGCCGGTCACGATCGTAAATATACGCCCGTGGTCGTTAAGGGGTTATCCTGCTGATTAGCTGTGTAACGAGGCAGTGGCACTGCATCTTCTTCAATAGGTACTTCTTCTGCCAGGCCATTCGTACTTGTAATCACTGTACTGGTATCCCGTTTAGTACCTTACATTGCCGTTACAAATAGTACCGCATCTCCAAACATCTAATCCGTGAGGGGTAACCCCGCTGCTCTAATATTTTCTAATAATAACATTGCCAATCTTTAGGACAGACTATCCGTTTGTAAAGGGTGGATAGCCCTTTAACCCTTTCCAGGCTGACAATTATACAGTTTCCGGTTATTGGATTTGATGTAGAAATGTGAAACAATCTGCACAAAGTAGCAATTCTGTGTCAGGAATCAATAGTCATTAGAAATGACCTGCATGCATGATGTGCACAGGACAGGTGGTAGGTCCACACTTTGCAGCAGAATACAGCGCAGAGCTGCACTGATCCTGCTGCAAGATATGCATTTTAGCCCATTATGTAGATATGAACAAACTTGTCCCTGGATGTTACATGATAAACCTGCGGCCACATGGATTGGGGGGGGGGGGGGGGGGGGTGATTCTACCACTACATCTCAAGCCAGCCTTTTGCATCACTCACCTCTTTCGTCAGACTGCATTTGTGCCTCTAGGTCCTCGGGTGACACATAAAAGTCTGTCTCCTCCCCTTCAGGGGGCCGTGGTTTACACTTTCCACAACAGCAATTACAGCAACAGCAGAGACAGCAGCAGCAGTAACATCCAGTGATCAGACCACAGAACATGAAGAGAGCCTGAGGAGACAAGGTAGAGTTACACCCAGCAGCACAGACTGTGTAAGGTCCAGGGATTCCCCTATACAGACAGCTAAATGTATAGATCCAGGGTAGAAAAGGAGAGTTCTATACAGCAGCACAGACTATGTAAGGACAGGAGACTGCACCTATACATAGCTCTTAATACAAAGAGAACATTATGGACTCAAACTATACATGGCACACATATATATATATATATATATATATATATATATATATGGAGCCTGAGGAAAAAAGGGACAATTATACACAGCAGCACAGAGTATGTAAGGACTGAGGTCACCAGCCATACAGAGAGCTCAATATATAGAACCTGTGTAGATAAGGTGAAGTTATACACAGAACTCATAGTATGTAAAGGCTGGAGACTGCAATTATACAAACTCCCAATACAAAGTACCTGCGACCATCATGGCTTTAAATGTCTCAATATACAGAGCCTGGCAGACCATGGCCTCCAGCTATATGTGCTCGATACATAGACCCTGGGGGGGATTATACCTTCCAGATATACACTGCTCAAAAAAAGATAAAGGGAACACTTAAACAACACAATGTAACTCCAAGTCAATGACACTTCTGTGAAATCCCACTGTCCACTCAGGAAGCAACACTGATTGACAATCAATTTCACAAGCTGTTGTGCAAATGGAACAGACAACAGGTGGAAATTATAGGCAATTAGCAAGACATCCCCAATAAGAGTGGTTCTGTAGGTGGTGACCACAGGCCACTTCTCAGTTTCTATGCTTCCTGGCTGATGTTTTGGTCACTTTTGAATGCTGGCGGTGCTTTCACTCTAGTGGTAGCATGAGACAGAGTCTACAACCCACACAAGTGGCTCAGGTAGTGCAGCTCATCCAGGATGGCACATCACTGCGAGCTGTGGCAAGAAGGTTTGCGGTGTCTGTCAGCGTAGTGTCCAGAGCATGGAGGCGCTACCCGGAGACTGGCCAGTACATCAGGAGACGTGGAGGAGGCCATAGGAGGGCAACAACCCAGCAGCAGGACCGCTACCTCTGCCTTTGTGCAAGGAGGAGCAGGGGGAGCACTGCCAGAGCCCTGCAAAATGACCTCCAGCAGCCCACAATTGTGCATGTGTCCACTCAAACGGTCAGAAACAGACTCCATGAGGGTTGTATGAGGGCCCGATGTCCATAGGTGGGGGTTGTGCTTACAGCCCAACACCGTGCAGGACATTTGACATTTGCCAGAGAACACCAAGATTGGCAAATTTAAAACATTTCTAAATTAGGGCATTTCTTTGGGGGGCCGCACAGCCCACCATGTGCTTGCCAGAAGTAACCTGACTGCCATTAGGTACAGAGATCCTCAGACCCCTTGTGAGACCATATGCTGATGCGGTTGGCCCTGGGTTCCTCCTAATGCAAGACAATGCTAGACCTCATGTGGCTGCAGTGTGTCAGCAGTTCCTGCAAGAGGAAGGCATTGATGCTATGGACTGGCCCGCCATTTCCCCAGACCTGAATCCGATTGAGCACATCTGGGACATCATGTCTCACTCCATCCACCAACACCACGTTGCACCACAGACTGTCCAGGAGTTGGCGGATGCTTTAGTCCAGGTTTGGGAGGACATCCCTCAGGAGACCATCCACCACCTCATCAGGAGCATGCCCAGGCATTGTAGGGAGGTCATACGGGCACGTGGAGGCCACACACACTACTGAGCCTCATTTTGACTTGTTTTAAGGACATTACATAAAGTTGGATCAGCCTGTAGTGTGGTTTTCCACTTTGATTTTGAATGACTCCATATCCAGACCTCCATGGGTTGATAAATTTGATTACCATTGATAATTTTTGTGTGATTTTGTTGTCAGCTCATTCAACTATGTAAAGAAGAAAGTATTTCATACGATTAGTTCATGCAGATCTAGAATGTGTTATCTTAGTGTTCCCTTTATTTTTGTGAGCAGTGTACAGAGTGCTCAAGTATAGAGCCTGGGGGATCATGGCCATACATTGTGCTCAATATATAGAACCTGGGGGATCATGACCTCCAGCTATACATTGTGCTCAATATATAGAGCCTTGGGGGGGTGGGGGGGGGGGATCATCGCCTCCAGATAAACATGGTGTTCAATATATAGAGCCTGGGGGGATCGTAGCCTCCAGCTATACATTGTGCTCAATATATAGAGCCTGGGGGGGGGGGGGGGATTATCGCCTCCAGATATACATGGTGTTCAATATATAGAGCCTGGGGGGATCATAGCCTCCAGCTATACATTGTGCTCAATATATAGAGCCTGGGGGGGTCATAGCCTCCAGCTATACATTGTGCTCAATATATAGAGCCTGGGGGGGATCATAGCCTCCAGCTATACATTGTGTTCAATATATAGAGCCTGGGGGGATCATAGTCTCCAGCTATACATGGTGTTCAATATATAGAGCCGGGGGGGGGGGGGGGGGATCATAGCCTCCAGCTATACATTGTGCTCAATATATAGAACCTGGGGGATTATCACCTCCAGCTATACATTGTGTTCAATATATAGAGCCTGGGGGGATCATAGCCTCCAGCTATACATTGTGTTCAATATAGAGAGCCTGGGGGGGATCATAGCCTCCAGCTATACATTGTGTTCAATATATAGAGCCTGGGGGGATCATAGCCTCCAGCTATACATGGTGTTCAATATATAGAGCCAGGGGGGGGATCATAGCCTCCAGCTATACATGGTGTTCAATATATAGAGCCAGGGGGGGGATCATAGCCTCCAGCTATACATTGTGCTCAATATATAGAACCTGGGGGATCATAGCCTCCAGCTATACATGGTGTTCAATATATAGAGCCTGGGGGATCATAGCCTCCAGCTATACATTGTGCTCAATATATAGAGCCTGGGGGATCATGGCCTCCAGCTATACATGGTGTTCAATATATAGGGGGAATCATGGACATCAGCTATATACAGTGCTTTATGCAAGGAGGCTGAGGGGTTATGGACAACATCTATACATAGTGCTCAATGCCAGTCATGTGCAATATAATCAAAACCACAAACAAAACCATGAAGTGCTTTGACTAAAACCCAAGCACAAGGGGGCTGCTAATGTGAACGAATGCACCTAGGCATGCTCTGGCGTTATGTCCTTTTAGAAAAACCTTCTTAAAGGTTTTTTATATATCAACTGGCTCTGGAAAGTTAAACAGATTTGTAAATTACTTCTATTAAAAAATCTTAATCCTTCCAATAGTTATTAGCTTCTGAAGTTTTCTGTCTAACTGCTCAATGATGATGTCACGTCACGGGAGCTGTGCATGATGGGAGAATATCCCCATAGGAGCTGGACAGCTCCCGGGACGTGAGTCAGCAGAAAGCATTTAGACAGAAATCAGCAACTTAACTTCAGAAGCTAATAACTATTGGAAGGATTAAGATTTTTTAATAGAAGTAATTTACAAATCTGTTTAACTTTCCGGAGCCAGTTGATATATAAAAAAAAGTTTTTGCCTGGAATACCCCTTTAATGAAAATTCACAAAAAAAAAATCACTGTGCCAAAGAACAGCAAAAAAAAAAAAACAAAAAAAAAAAAATAACACAACGGGGTAAAACGATTCATAAATTCCCCCATGGATTCCAGCCATAAGTTGCACCTAAAGTAGAGAAAGCAAACTGCAGTTACCTCTAATAAAGACAAATAACCTCACTTCTGCCGTTCTCCACCCTACCACTTACCTTCGCCCACCAGCTCGACAGCACAAAGTACGTGTTGACATTCTCTTCCCCAAACTGTTCGGCCACATAGAGGCCAAGTGACCCGTACTTGTCGTATATATTCCTCTTCGTGGAGTCTGTTAGTATACCATGTGCATTGTTGATCTCCTTAAATTTCTCTGAGGCTTCTGG
Organism: Hyla sarda; assembly: GCF_029499605.1. Lineage (NCBI taxonomy): Eukaryota > Metazoa > Chordata > Amphibia > Anura > Hylidae > Hyla > Hyla sarda. Next base: position 66,985,865 of record NC_079200.1, read on the forward strand.
ATTATCTGGGTTTTTATCTGGATGGTATTTCAGTGCTAGTTTCCTGCAAGAAAGAACCTATGAAAACATTGTGACCTGCCTTCCTATACATGACAGAGTATCAATTTCTCTGCAATTGTATAATGTTTGCTGTAAGTGAATTGAACTTTTTTTTACATTCATAACACCCCGATAGAAGACTGTTTTAATGCAATTTTGGCTAGTCTTTTCATAGATGATTCACTGTATTGGGTCAGGATGGGTGTGTAAACAGCGTGGAAACAGGAATGTTGTCATTCACTAACAGCAAGCAGACATCTTTAATATGATACGGAATGGAGACATATAGGCCCAGATTTATCAAACTGTGTGAGAGAAAAAAATAGAGTGATTTTCCCACAGCAACCAATCACAGCTCAGGTTTCACTTTACCAGAGCTTGTTAGCTGAGCTGTGATTGGTCGCTGTGGAAAAATCATTCTATTTTTTCTCTCTCACAGAGTTGGATAAATCTGGGCTAACGACTCAGATTTACTAAAACTGTCTAATACTTAGAATGCGCCAGAATAATCGAAGTAGCTCTGACGATAAATCTCTGTCGCAATCTTAGACAGTGTAAGTTAATACCAACTATTAGTTGGCTTAAACTTTACCAAAATATTGGGCCTCATTTACTAAGAATGTGAGTTTACTTGTGTGAAATGTTTCCAACTTGTAGGATTCCTCTCTATTTACTATGGGGATCACAAAATTACAAGTCGGGAACATTTTCTGACCAGCTTTTTCTGGGGGGGAAAATTCCAGCCATTTATTCACAGCATTTTCTGTGAATTCAATAGTAAGTAGGTCGGTTTGTGAAACCATGCCCCCTTTGGGCTCGCCATGCCCCTTTTTTGGCTTTTCACAATGCAACGTCTGGTTAGTTGGATTTTCCTGGTGCACACTGTCGCATAATGGCTAAGACATCTCAGACACTATGCACCAAAATAAGGCTGGGTTCACACTACGTTTTGTAGTTACGGTTCCTGTATACGGCTGGGAGGAGGAGGGCGGGGCTAAATCGCGGCGCCCGCACTCAGCCGTATAGGAGAACCGTATTTAATGCATGTCTATGAGCCGACCGGAGTGAACCGCAGCCTTTGGTCGGCTTCGTTTTCGGCCGTATGCGGTTTCCCGACCGTAGGCAAAAACGTGGTGGACCAGGTTTTTGCCTGTGGTCGGGAAACCGCATACGGCCAAAAAAGCAGCCGACCGGAGGCTGCGGTTCACTCCGGTCAGCTCATAGATATGCATTAAATACGGTTCCCCTATACGGCTGAGTGCGGGCGCCGTGATTAAGCCCCGCCCCCTCCTCCCAGCCATATACGGGAACCGTAAGTACAAAACGTAGTGTGAACCCACCCTAACTTGGAAAAAGCCAACAAAAACAAGTGGGTTTAGCTCAGTAAATGAGGGCCATTGTGCCAGAATTCTGGCATTATTTTTTGGCACACAGTGTTGCATTTTAAAGGGGTTTTACACCGGGTAGGGTGTTGTGTTTCAAAGCTATGCCCATTGTGTGGGATATAACAAAACAAATAATAGTGCCTCCGGTGTCCTGTTCCGGTTCCCTGCATTGATTGTTTCCCTGAGTTGCAGCGTGGCATGTCGAGCCCGGGAAGCACCCGAGCCAAGTGTGTCATACTGCTGCTCCGCCAATCCCTGCCACAACAATGTCCCGCCTCAGACAGTGACTCACTCATCTGCAGTAGAACACACCGCAGTTTTGTAATATACTGTTGCTTGATATATAGATTCTGTTAGTCCTGTAATGTTCCACATTTCTGAAGAATGTTCGCAGTGTGGTCGGAGATTTACCCTGCCATTAGAGGATCCCACTACCATAAGGGTGGACTTAGTCTGTACAATGTTTAGGTAGGTGGTACATGTCACAGTAACATCCACATGATGCCAGAACCCAAGGTTTCCAGCAGAACATTGCCTAGAGCAGTGTTTCCCAACCAGGGTGACTCCAGCTGTCGCAAAACTACAACTCCCAGCATGCCCGGACAGCCTTTGGCTGTCCGGGCATGCTGGGATTTGTAGTTTTGCAACAGCTGGAGGCACTCTGGTTGGGAAACATTGCCCTAGAGCATCACACTGCCTCTTCCCATAGTTCATCTTAGCTCCAACTCTTTCTAAGGTAAGGTGAATGCACCCAGTTGTTCATGTAATGGATCTCCATTGCTCTCTTGCTCATTGTAGACCCCATCAGTTGTGGACAGAGGTCAGTATGGGCACTCTGAGCGGTCTGCGGCTACACATCAAGTTATGATACCCTTTGTGATCTGACACCTCTCTACCATAGCCAGCAAAAATGGATTCAGCAATCTGCTTCACAGCACCTATTCTGAGGAATTGGACCACAATCCTCTACCCCCAGAAGCATCAATGAGCCTTAAGCGCCCTGTCTCCGGTTTTCCTTCCTTAAAGGGGTACTCCGCCCCTAGACATCTTATCTCCTATCCAATGGATAGGGGGATAAGATGTCAGACCCCCGGGATCATCGGCGGCACTGCGCTATCATTACTGCACAGAGCGAGTTCGCTCTGTGCGTAATGACGGGCGATACGTAATGACGGACGCAGCAGCATGACGTCATGGCTCCGCCCCTTTAATGCAAGTCTATGGTAGGGGGCGTGACGACCGCACGTATTGAGGGGGCGGAGCCGTGACGTAACGATGCTCCGGCCCCTGTATTGCCCGCCATTACGCAGAGAGCGAACTCGCTCTGTGCTGTAATGATAGCGGGGTGCCGCAGCGGCGATCCCGGGGGTCCCCAGCAGCAGGACCCCGGCGATCTGACATCTTATCCCCCATCCTTTGGATAGGGGATAAGATGTCTAGGTGTGGAGTACCCCTTTAAAGCACTTTTGGTTGAAAATAACCACTACATACTGAGAACACCCTAAAAGACCAGCTGTTGCTCTGACCCAGTTTTCTCGTCTAGATACCACAATTCGCCCGCTGTCATCATAACTTGACCATTTTCCCCCCCACTTCTAGAACATTGACTTCAAGAACTGCCTGGTCATAGTGGGTCAATTAGTCTTACTCACCGGTAACATCTTTTGATGTCATCAGATGTGGCATTCTTGTCCAGTCCTAGAACATGATACAAGGATTCTCCAGAGGTAGAGAGGGAGCGCTGCCGTTGGTCCGCCATCTTATGTCACTAAACAGAGGAGACATTTTAGTGATAATAATGCACATGGCTAAATATTCTCCAAACAATGACATCCCATAATGTTATGCCCTGCCTGTATGTCGGAAACAACTCAACTGCTAAAGAAGATTCACTAACTTGAAATGAAACTTGTTGGAAATGTCTATTTTTCCTATTTAACAAAGAACAATGTTTATGTCCAGCATGTCTGACCGGTGCTGTCAACATTCCTGAGGAAATAGTACAATGTAAGCCAAACATGACTGCCATCCTCCACGAAGAGCAACATACCTGTTCATAGGTATTGTAGCTAACTCTATTGGAGTGAATGAGCTGCAATACCAGAAACAACCTGTAAGTAACAGTGATGCTGTTCTTCCCTTCATTGACTTTTAGTATCACTAATCCTTCACTACGGGGCAAAGCTATGTCCAGGGCTTGAAGGGCAAGGATAGGGTTAGATTTAGCATAGAGTAGACTTTACAGCTAAAGGTTTCGATTACACGGTCGGATTTGATCGCATCACATTTCCCGCTGCAAGTTTGAATGGGGACAGGCTCTCAGCAGCAGATATTTCAGTCAATGGGGTCTGTGGCAGATTTTCCACAGCAGAAATTCCGCTGCCAAAGATCTGCACAGAGAGCCGCCCACCCCCCATTCAAAGTCGCAGCAGGAAGCACACCGAGTTTACAATCAAATTGTGAATGAGCCCTAAGGCTATGTGCACAATGAGGAATTGACGAGGAATCATTTCAATCTGAATATTCAGAAAATATGCCACCTTCTGCTTAGTGCCTTGGCACGGAAATAGCAAGAAAATACAGAATTTGACATGGAATTTGAAGGGGAAAAATCGGAGGAGGATCAGGAAATGCTGTGGAGGAAGTTTAGCCACTTTGGGGTTTGATTTGCATGAAAATTCTGCATCAATTCCGCTCAAAACTCCTACTGACTTCAATGGGCTTTTACCCGCAGATTTCGCCATAAGAATGGACATGTTTAATCTTCTGGTGGAATAGGATTCTGCAGCAAAATTTCATCTATGGAAATTCCTCAGTGTGAACAGCGCAACACTAAAGTCAATGGAACGTTCATTAAAAGCGGAATTGGATCTGAACATAATTCTACGGATAATTTGCACCTGAATGGAAGGGGGTCCGCTGTGCTGGGGGAGAGAATCCTGGAAGGGGTGGCAGAGTATTTAAACTAGGTGAGTGGGGGGAGGATAATAAAGCAAAGAAAGCAGACAGTGGGATGGATAGGTTAGAGAGGGGTCAGGACATAATGGTGGGTGGAGAGGAGTCCTGTGGGGGGAGGTTAAGAGCAGTGGATAAGGAGATCCATGCGTTACAAACCAGCTGTAAAAATAAATGTAGCCCGAAAAATTGTAATCCCAATAATTCAAAAAATTCCATTAGCCCCAATAACTCAATAACTACAATAAGCCGCATTAACTCAAAAAATACCATTAGCCCCAATAACTTAAATAAGAACGTTAGACCCAATAACGCAAAAAATCCCATTAGCCCCAATAACTTAAATAATAACATTAGACGCAATAACTCAAAAAATCCCATTAGCCCCAATAACTTAAATTGTACAATTAGCCCTTATAACTCAGAAAATAACATTAACCCCAATAACTCAGAAAATCCCATTAGTGAGACTATATGTGTAAAACTTAATGGAAATGTAAAGTGTATGTTCACAAATGCCAGAAGCCTAGCAAATAAAATGGGGGAGCTTGAGGCCTTGATACTGGAGGAACATATTGATATTGTTGGGGTCACTGAGACATGGCTGGACTCCTCGCATGACTGGGCTGTCAATCTGCAGGGGTTTACATTGTTTCGCAAGGATAGAATGAACAGAAAAGGTGGTGGAGTCTGTCTGTATGTAAGAAGTGGTATGAAAGTCAGTGTGAACGATGCCATAGTGTGTGATGATTCTGAGGATGTGGAATCATTGTGGGTAGAATTACAAAAGGAGGGAAATACTGAAAAAATAATATTTGGGGTAATCTACAGACCCCCTAATATCACTGAAGAGATAGAAGGTCGGCTTCATAAACAAATAGAGAGGGCCGCCCGGGCAGGTACAGTGGTAATAATGGGAGATTTTAACTATCCAGATATAGATTGGGGCCGGGGGTTGGCTAAAACTACAAAGGGGCGACAATTCCTAAATTTATTGCAGGATAATTTTATGGGCCAGTTTGTGGAGGACCCAACAAGAAGTGATGCCTTGTTGGATCTGATCATTTCCAACAACGCAGAGCTGGTTGGTAATGTAACTGTGCGGGAAAACCTTGGTAATAGCGACCATAATATAGTTACTTTTGACTTAAAATGTAGAAAACAAAGACAGGCGGGGAAGGCAAAAACATATAACTTTAAAAAGACAAATTTCCCTGGGCTGAGGGCTGCACTACAGGACATAGACTGGGGGGAGGTGTTCTCAAATACTGATACAGAAGGTAAATGGGACATCTTTAACCCCTTAAGGACCAATACAAATAAACCTGTACGCCCCTGAAAGACCAGGCCTGTTTTTTCAAATCGGGGATGTCTGTCTTTATTAGAGAATAACTCTGGTAACGTTTTGCCAATCACGATAATTCTGACATTGTTTTCTTGTCACAAGTTGTCCTTCATGTACATAGTAAAAGTAAGCCGATATCATTTGTAGGTTTTTTTTTTTTACAATGCAAAAAATCATGAAATTTTTTTAAAAAATTACGATTTTTTGCTATTTTAACACTAATAGGTTGCATATATTTATACATACTGACCAAATAGTTTATGAAACTTATACTTTCAGATGTCTACTTTATTTTGACATCATTTTTTTGTTTTTAATTAACATTTTAAATTCGTTAGAAGCCTAACAATTTAACTTGAAATTTAGAAAATTTAGAAAATTTGAAAAGTGCATCTTTTTTTGTGTGCTATGCAAGGTTTGCAGAAATTAAAATGTAGTAGAACATAGGAACACCCCCCCAAATGACCCCATTTTAAAAACTAGACCCCTCAAGGTATTCGCTAGGGGGTACAGTGAGTATTTTAACACCATAGTTTTTTGGCAGGAATTATTACAAAGTCAGTGTTAAAAATTCGAAATTTGCAATTTTTCACAAATGCATCATTTGGGGGGCATATTTTTTGTACATCACTTCTGATATTGAAAGAAATGCACCCTATATTTTATTTAGCTGCTTGTCCCACGTTCGGAAATACCCCCGCTTTGGCCATATATGGTTCCTTGGCCGCGTGGTAGGACTCAGAAGGAGAGGAGCGCCATTTGGCTTTCAGGGCAGAACAGTACCCCCACCCCCACAAGTGACCCCATTTATATACCGCACCCCTACAAGTTATTGGCTGGACCAGGGACCTCTCTGATTGGTCCTTGGTCGGCTGGCAGTACAACACATCTGTCTGTGACAGTTAAGGCTCCTGATGCATATATCCGCCATGTTGGGGGAATAAGCACCCGCTCATGGCGAATATATCCATCACTGCTGCGGCTGGGTAGCTCAGTGTGTCCGCTCATGACTGCTGGCGGGAAATCCGCCGCTATGAGTGGACAAACAAAGCTTCCCAGCCGCAGCAGGGAGCTCATTACTGTGACTGCTGCATAATGTGTAGGATCACGTGGCAGACATCCGCAGCATATTACATGCTGGGGATGTCCGCCAATGCGATCCTACACATTATGCATTTTTTTAAATTAGATTCATTTAATAAATGTATTTTTAATATATATATATATATATATATATATATATATATATATAAATAATATATATATAAATTATATATATATTTTTTTTTTTTTTTTTTTTTTTTTATTAATTTTTTTTACACTTTTATTACATTTTTATTTATTTTTACACTTTTATTTTATTTATTTATTTTTACACTTTTTAATGCTTTGGAATACTTAGTATTCCAAAGCATTGCAGTTATATGCTGCCTGCCAGTTTTCACTAGCAGGCAGCATATTAGGACGTGCCTCTGGCATGTCCTTTCAGGCAATACCCAGGGCAGACCTGGGGGTCTTTGTAGGACCCCCGGCTGCCCAGGTATGCAGCAGCACCCCGCGATCGCGCTGCGGGGTGCTGCAGAGGAGACAGAGGGAGCCCCCTCCCTCTGTCAGAACTCCTTACAGCGCGCGGTCACTTCTGACCGCGGCTGTAAGGGTTAAACTGCCGGGAGTGAAGTAAACTTCACTCCCGGCAGTGCGGCAGGTCCCGGCCAGCCGCGGCCACACACAGCACCCCGCGATCGCGATGCGGGGTGCTGCAGGAGTGACAGAGGAAGCTCCCTCCCTCTGTCATAACACGTACAGCCCGCGGTCACTTCCGACCGCGGCTGTAAGGGTTAAAACTGCCGGGACCGAAGTTTACTTCGGTCCTGGCAGTGCAGCAGGGTCCCGGCTGTGTAATACAGCCGAGTCCCTGCCGCGATCTCGTGGGTGCACTGGGCAACACCCACGAGAAGAATGGACAAGTATAGACGTCCAGGTGCGGGAACGCCCGCCAACCTGGACGTCTATTCTCGTCCATGGTCGTTATCGGGTTAAATCAACTCTAAACTATACAGCTAAATATATACCAAAGGGGAACAAATTTAAACGATTAAAACTAAATCCTACATGGCTGACAAATGATGTCAAAAGAGCAATAAACAACAAAAAAAATAGCCTTCAAAAAATTCAAATCTGATGGGTCAGCGATAACATTTAAACAGTACAAAGAGCTTAATAAAATCTGTAAAAATGTAATAAAAACAGCAAAAATACAAAATGAGAGACAGGTGGCCAAAGAAAGCAAAACTAATCCTAAATATTTTTTTAGATATACAAATACAAAAAATACAAAAAGGACAGAGCATGTAGGACCCCTTAATAATGATAATGGGGAGGTTGTCACGGGCAATAAAGAGAAGGCGGAGCTACTGAATGGGTTCTTTAGTTCTGTATACACTATGGAAGAAGGAGCTGACATTGGACAGGTCAGTGCTGGTAACACATCATGTAATGTACTGAACTGGCTTAATGTAGAGATGGTACAAGGTAAGTTAAGTAAAGTAAATGTAAGTAAATCTCCATGGCCGGATGGACTACACCCAAGAGTTCTTAGAGAGGTAAGTTCAATAATATCTGTACCCTTGTTCATGATATTTAGAGATTCTCTGGTGTCTGGTATTGTGCCAAGGGACTGGCGCAAGGCGAATGTGGTACCAATCTTCAAGAAGGGCTCTAGGTCTTCGCCAGGCAATTATAGACCGGTAAGTCTAACGTGCATTGTGGGTAAATAGTTTGAAGGACTTATAAGGGATTACATACAGGAATACAAAGGGGATAATTGTATTATAAGTGATAGCCAGCATGGGTTTACTAAGGATAGAATTTGTCAAACCAATCTAATTTGCTTTTATGAAGAGGTGAGTAGAAGCCTTGACAGAGGAATGGCTGTGGATATAGGGGGAGATTTATCAAAACCTTTGCAGAGGCAAAGTTGCCCATAGCAACCAATCAGATCGCTTCTTTCATTTTTCACAGGCCTTGTTAGGAATGTAAGAAGCAAGCTGATTGGTTGCTGTGGGCAACTGGGCAACTTTGACTCTGCACAGGTTTTGATAAATCTCCCCCATAGTGTTTCTGGATTTTGCTAAAGCATTTGATACTGTCCCTCACAGACATCTGACAGGTAAGTTAAGGTCCTTGGGCTTGGAAACTTTAGTTTGTAACTGGATTGAACACTGGCTCATGGATCGTACCCAGAGAGTGGTGGTCAATGATTCGTACTCTGATTGGTCCCCGGTTATTAGTGGTGTACCCCAAGGTTCTGTACTGGGCCCGCTGTTGTTTAATTTATTTATCAATGATATAGAGGATGGTATTAACAGCTCTGTTTCTATCTTTGCAGATGACACCAAGCTTTGTAGCGGTACAGTCTATAGAGGATGTGCATAAGTTACAAGATGACTTGGATAGACTAAGTGTCTGGGCATCCACTTGGCAAATGAGGTTCAATGTGGATAAATGTAAAGTTATGCATCTGGGTACTAATAACCTGCATGCATCGTATGTCTTAGGGGGGATTAAACTGGCAGAGTCACTGGTAGAGAAGGATCTGGGTGTACTTGTAGATCACAGACTACAGAATAGCATGCAATGTCAGGCTGCTGCTTCCAAAGCCGGCAGGATATTGTCATGTATCAAAAGAGGCATGGACTCAAGGGACAGGGACATAATATTCCCCCTTTATAAATCATTGGTACGGCCTCACCTGGAATATGCTGTACAGTTTTGGTCACCTGTCCATAAAAGGGACACTGCGGAGTTGGAAAGGGTGCAGAGACGCGCGACTAAACTAATATGGGGCATGGAACATCTTAGCTATGAGGAGCGATTAAAGGAGTTACAATTGTCTAGTCTTGAGAAGAGACGTTTAAGGGGGGATATGATAAACGTATATAAGTATATTAATGGCCCATACAAAAAATATGGAGAAAAACTGTTCCAGGTTAAACCCCCCCCCCCCCCCCCCCCAAAGGACGAGGGGGCACTCCCTCCGTCTGGAGAAGAAAAGGTTTAGTCTAAAGGGGCGACCCGCCTTCTTTAACGTGAGGACTGTGAATTTATGGAACGGTCTACCTCAGGAACTGGTCACAGCAGGAACAATTAACAGCTTTAAAACAGGGTTAGATACATTCCTGGAACAAAATAACATTAATGCTTATGCAGAAATATAAAACTACATCCCTTCCCCTTATCCCCTTACACCCTTCCCTTCAATTCCCTGGTTGGACTTGATGGACGTATGTCTTTTTTCAACCATACTAACTATGTAACTATGAACATGAGCCGAATTATGCAAGTAGATTCCTCGCCAATTACGCCAAAGTGTAAAACATCTGTCTCTCCAGCTGCTGCAAAACTACAACTCTCATTGTACCCTGCCAGATGGTGCATGCTGGGGGTTGTCACTGTACAGCAGCTGGAGTTCCATAGATTGGAGGTAATACAATAGAAGGGTTTGTTGTAAATGCAAACATTCAAGGCAGCAATAAAAGCTAAAGCCCTGGCTGATCAATAGATGGCCATCACTGTTGTTACGGAAATGCAAGATGTAAAGAAGCAGGCGTTGGCAAATAAGCAGTGACAAGGAGTCTGTCAGAGGGACAAATGTCCTCACAGAGTTAAATCCCCTGGGGAAGAGTCCTTTCTAATACACTGATCACCCCTCCTCCCCACCATCTGCTGCTCAATGCATCATCATCTATGGGGCCCTAGGTGTGAGGACGCCATCACAGATTAAAAGCAGGCGGTGAACACAAATCTCCGCATTATCAGGGATACAGTAGTTCTCTGTTTATTATAGAAACCCTTCAATCCATGGGAGAGGCTCTGGGATCGACTATCACAGACTGTGGAGTCTTCCCTTGCTTCAAATAAATACGGCATTCTGCAGCGCAGTGCGATCACAGAGACTCATTTTACTACATAACGTACAACTGCTTAATATTGTACAAATGTATCCAGGAGGAAAGCAAGTACCAGAGAACCATACAGGTCAATGCTACCAGAGAACCATACAGGTCAATGCTACCAGAGAACCATACAGGTCAATGCTACCAGAGAACCATACAGGTCAATGCTACCAGAGAACCATACAGGTCAATGCTACCAGAGAACCATAGAGGTCAATGCTACCAGAGAACCATACAGGTCAATGCTACCAGAGAACCATACAGGTCAATGCTACCAGAGAACCATACAGGTCAATGCTACCAGAGAACCATACAGGTCAATGCTACCAGAGAACCATACAGGTCAATGCTACCAGAGAACCATACAGGTCAATGCTACCAGAGAACCATACAGGTCAATGCTACCAGAGAACCATACAGGTCAATGCTACCAGAGAACCATACAGGTCAATGCTACCAGAGAACCATACAGGTCAATGCTACCAGAGAACCATACAGGTCAATGCTACCAGAGAACCATACAGGTCAATGCTACCAGAGAACCATACAGGTCAATGCTACCAGAGAACCATACAGGTCAATGCTACCAGAGAACCATACAGGTCAATGCTACCAGAGAACCATACAGGTCAATGCTAATGGCTGCCGCTCTTGTTGGAGCTGAGGTAAGAAGCAACATGGCTCCTGCAACTCCACTCAATACCTACTTCACGTAACCCAATATGCCGCCTTTCCAACATTTACTAGGGTCTAGGAAGATGAGATATGGGGGGGGGGGGGGGGTTGATGGGTAGAACTTCTCATCTGTCCCTCTGCTGCCTGAGACATAAAGGGTACGCTGTGGTCACCAGTGACTTTATATTTTATTAACATAACTGCACAAGGTGAAAAAAAAAATCAAGAATAACCTTTTTTTTAACTGCAGAAAATCTGCCATTATGTTACAGGCGGCACAGGGACAGAAAACAACAACAACAAAAAACTCTCTACAGCACTTTTTCCCAACTGTGGTGCCTCCAGCTGTTGCAAAACTACAACTCCCAGCATGCCCGGACAGCCAAAGGCTGTCCGGGCATGCTGGGAGTTGTAGTTTTGCAACAGCTGGAGGCACCCCGGTTGGGAAACACTGTTCTACAGGGTTAACAACTGCTTCTCATATCTCAGCTTCCTGGACTACTGTTGGCTTTTCCAGCTGACCGGTATTCCTTCTAACCCCATACACATCCACGTGTTAGGTATGGGGCACTGCTAAACCCCATGGCATTGGCTTATCCTTCCTGAGAAATAAAGGATCGGGTATGATGAAAACTAGAGATGAACGAACTTACAGTAAATTTGATTCGTCACAAACTTCTCAGCTCGGTGGTTGCTGACTTTTCCTGCGTAAATTAGTTCAGCTTTCAGGTGCTCCCGTGGGCTGGAAAAGGTGAATACAGTCCTAGGAAAGAGTCTCCTAGGACTGTATCCACCTTTTCCAGCCCACGGGAGCACCTGAAAGTTGAACTAATTTATGCAGGAAAAGTCATCAACTGCCGAGCCGAGAAGTTCGTGACTAATCGAATTTACTGTAAGTTCGTTCATCTCTAATGAAAACCAATAACCTGATCCTTTTCTCTGCAGAATCTGCCATCTGAGGGAGAGTAAGGACATTCCTATATATATCAGACAGTAATTGGGTTCAGCTGACATTATTTAAAGGGGTACTCTGCTGGAAATCATTTTTTTTTTTTTTTTTTAAATGAACTGGTGCCAGAAAGTTAAAAAGATTTGTAAATTACTTCTATAAAAAAATATCTTAATCCTTCCAGTACTTATCAGCTGTGGTATGCTCCAGATGAGATTATTTTCTTTTTGAATTTCCTTTCTGTCTGACCACAGTGCTCTCTGCTGACACCTCTGTCCATTTTAGGAGCTGTCCAGAGTAGAAGCAAATCTCCATAGCAAACCTCTACTGCTCCAGACAGTTGCTAAAATGGACAGAGATGTCAGCAGAGAGCACTGGTCAGACAGAAAGGAAATTCAAAACGAAAAGAATTTCCTGTGGAGCATACAGAAGCCTATAAGTACTAGAAGGATTAAAGGGGTACTCCACCCCTAGACATCTTCTTCCCTATCCAAAGGATAGGGGATAAGATGTCTGATGGCGGGGGTCCCAACGCTGGGGACCCCCACATTCTACCATGCGGCACCCACCTGTAATGGCTTCCGGAACTGCTGGAGGCCCTCAGGCTAATACCATCCCGACCACGAGAACTGAAGATTGTGACGTCACGACTCCGCCCCCGTGTGACATCACACCCGCCCCCTCAATGCAAGTCTATGGGAGGAGGCGAGACTGCACTGCTTTATCACTCCATGGATGCAAGGAGAAAATGCTGGGAGGGATCCTATTCCAGAAAAGTCCAATGTATAAAAATGCATTAACTACCAAAGTAAAAAAAAACTGGAATATTTATTGCAACCGCATAAGTAAGGCTGGGTCCACACTACGTTTTGTCCCATACGGGAGCGCATACGGCAGGGGAGAGCTAAAAGCTCGCGCTCCCGTATGTCACCGTATGCGCTCCCGTATGTCATTCATTTCAATGAGCCGACCGGAGTGAAACGTTCGGTCCGGTCGGCTCATTTTTGTGCCGTATGCGCTTTTACAACCGGACCTAAAACCGTGGTTGACCACGGTTTTAGGTCCGGTTGTAAAAGCGCATACGGCGCAAAAATGAGCCGACCGGACCGAACGTTTCACTCCGGTCGGCTCATTGAAATGAATGACATACGGGAGCGCATACGGTTACATACGGGAGCGCGAGCTTTTAGCTCCCTCCTGCCGTATGCGTTCCCGTATGGGACAAAACGTAGTGTGGACCCAGCCTAACAACGTTTCGACCCAAAAAGGTATAGTGTGGGTGGATTGAGAAAGACCAAAGCTACATGTTTGCATTAAAAACAATGTCACTGGAGCATTTTTATATATTATGTGACAATGGGAAAGGAAATACTAGGATTAACTAAAAGGAACAATTCTACAGGTACAGGCTCTACAAGGCCTGATGTTACAGAAAGAAGAGACTCCTCATAAATTAGGCTTCTCCATCATCTGGCTCTTCTAGATATTGGCACTGCATTGCTCTCTCTCACCAGTCAATGAGGAAAGCTAGATTTACTATGGTGATTAAAAAGAGACCCAAATCGAACAATCTACCCCCTCCACAGGGGAAAGCGATCTATTGTCATCTGCCATTTCAGGGTCAGGAGAGACCATGTCTAATGAAAGACAAGACGTGACGATACTCCCTGCCCCCCATGACCCTCTACTTTACATCACATATCTGAGAAACCTTTACATCCATATGTGGGAGTGATCCCCTCTAACTACACTCCTGGACTATAAGGCTAGGACACTGCAGAATCTCTGGGCAGAATTTCTGCCAGAGATCGAGCCGGCAGCACTAGGACCACATGGACTACATTGCCGTTCCCCATAGATGGCAATGCATTTTCTGCGCATATCTCACAAAAGATCCCCCCAGAAATGCATTGCAGTCTATGGGGGCAGCAATACAGTCTGCTCGGTCCTAGCACCGCCGGCTCACTCTCCGGCAGAAATTCTGCAGTGTGAACCCAGCCTAATATATACTAGTATTTTGCAGAGTCAGAAACAGAATTTACAGGGAATTGGCTGACATCAGCTGAAACAATGACATGAGTGTGTAAAACAAGACATAAAATGCGGAAGCAGCCCCCCATAAAAATCAATGATCTCTGTGAGCAACTGCAGGGCCATCAGCCGCCTATGAAAGAGGCAAAAGCTAGGTCATTAACCCCTCCGCTGCCAAATAACACACACACACACACAGCAATGATACAAATAAAAAGGTTGCTGGGTTCTAAAAGGATCGGCTGATATTAGTCATATATGATCTGTATGTCTCTGGAGGCTATATCAGTGTTGGAGCAATATAAGAAAAGCAGCTGATCAGTTGTTATCACAGTCCTCCCACAATGCCTACTATCCACCTACAACACTCCTGCCAGTTCCCTGCTCAGAGCTGTTGCAGAACATCTCATTTCATAGCAGACTATTACACAGTTAGGTTGCAGCACCTGCTAGTCATTCCATGCCCGCTCCTCTGCCTGTGGCATTGCTTAGCATGTAAACACACCTCATTCTTCTATAACTATCCTAAATATATATATATATATATATATATATATATATATATATATATATATATGCAAACGTTTAGGGTATGTTCACACTGAGGAATTGGAGAGGAATTTCCACGAGTAATCTGCTTGCTTTTTCCTCTCCAATTCATTCAGCAGTGAAAATCCCCCATAGAGCTGTGCAGAATTTCTGCACCTCAGTTCACAATGAGGAATTTCCTCAAGCAGAATTCTGACGAGGAAGTCTGTTCCGCTTGAAGAAAGAACATGTTCTTTCTTTCAGGCGGAATCAGCATCATTCTCCCATAGAGATCAATGTTAATTTTTTTTTTTTCAGTCAATCATTTCCACGTGGAATTTCCGCATGAAAAAAAAAAAAAAAAAAAAGAGGATAATATATATATTATACTCTTCTCCTCCTCCGCTTGAAATTTTCATTTCCGCGTGTGGAATTCCGCTCGAATTCCGCGCAAAATCTCTGTGAGTTCTTGTGAAAAACTAACAATATTTTGAGGCAGAAAATTTCTGCTTGATTTCCGCCCCAATTCCTCAGTGTGAACATACCCTTATGCACCACTGACATCTATTAATCCAATAAAACTATATCTATATCTATATATATCTATATATATATATAATGTAGGGGCTGGTCAGAGGAGGTAGTGACATCACTCCAGGGGTGGGGCTACAGCTCAGAGATAAGATCCAATCACACCTCCTGTCTCAGGAGAGAGGGGGTAGTTAGGAAGCAGGAGATACTACCCCACTAAATAGGGGTAAACCAGGCAAAAGCACACTGATGCCAGCACAACTTATGATAACACTATGGTAGTAAGTAACATACCTTGGGGAAATAGCCTTATTTAAACAGAGTTTTCGGATGTTTACCATAAATCACTTCAGAATCAATAAGTCAAAGAAAAAAAAAATCAATATAGTATATTTTCCTCTTTGCTCATGTCAGACGTCCTCTTGTGTCCAGACTATGAAGGATTATTCTTGGATCACAGTGGCCTGGTGTTAATGTTGTTCATGTTCTACATCTGCCTACAGGGTGCCCTTATTGTCCAAATTATCACCACTAAAAAGTGTTCCATCGTGTTAAGAGATAGTGGAGGAGCTGAAAGGGAAGTCTGTATTGTTGCTGAACATCCCTAAATTAACGGACCAAAACCTAAGATTTAGAAGAAGTGGTGGCACTAGTGAATGGACACTATATTTGTCACATTTCTATCCCTCCTCCCCACCATTGAGAATTCCCCTGACGAATCATGCAATTTGCATCGGGAAACATGTTGGGACAGAAAGGAGGTGTGACAAAACTGGGCAAGTCACATCTTGAGCATAGATACGTTACATTTATGAACTAGGCTTAGGATTGATGGAGGAGATTTATCAATACATGTGCAGAGGAAAAGTTGCCCAGTTGCCCATAGCAACCAATCAGATCGCTTCTTTCATTTTGCAGAGGCCTTGTTAAAAATGAAAGACGAAATCTGATTGGCTGCTAAGGGCAACTTTGCAACTTTTCCTCTGCACAGGCTTTGAGAAATCTCCCCCATATCTGTTAAAGGGGTATTCCAGGAAAAAACTTTTTTATATATATCAACTGGCTCCAGAAAGTTAAACAGATTTGTAAATTACTTCTATTAAAAAATCTTAATCCTTTCAGTACTTATGAGCTTCTGAAGTTAAGGTTGTTCTTTTCTGTTTAAGTCCTCTCTGATGACACCTGTCTCAGGAAACACCCAGTTTAGAAGCAAATCCCCATAGCAAACCTCTTCTAAACTGGGCGTTTCCCGAGACACTTGTCATCAGAGAGGATTTAGACAGAAAAGAACAACCTTAACTTCAGAAGCTCATAAGTACTGAAAGGATTTAGATTTTTTAACAGAAGTAATTTACAAATCTGTTTAACTTTCTGGAGCCAGTTGATATATATATATATATATATATATATATATATATATATATATATATATAAAAAGTTTTTTCCTGGAATACCCCTTTAACACAAAGGAACACTTTTTAGCAGTAATAACTTAGGAAATAGGGGTAGATGTAAAATAAGAACAACATAACCACCAAGCCACTGTGATCCAAGACTAATCGTTCATGTCCTGGACACAAAAGGTTCAATCATCTTGCATGCAAAATAATTGTTGCGTCGACAGCCTGGCCAAGTAACTACTTACAGACAGCTTCCAGGTCACCATAGGAGAATTCATTACATTTACATGGCATAAAACAAAGACAAACAAGTGAGGCTTTGTTCACACTTGCATTAGAGGAGAGATATATGCAGTAAACCAGTGTTTTCCAATCAGGGTGCCTCCAGCTGTTGCAAAACTACAACTCCCAGCATGCCCGGACAGCCAAAGGCTGTCCGGGCATGATGGGAGTTGTAGTTTTGCAACAGCTGGAAGCAGCCTGGTTGGGAAACACTGCAGTAAACTGTTGCTTTCAAAACAATAAAACTTTAACAGTCGCCACTGTGAGTCAATGGACTCCACATTGGCTGTGCCGTGGCTACAGATATGAACAGAGCCTATTAAATATATATGAAGAAGAATCTTGATTTTTTCCATCACTTCAAGTCTGTTACCCAACTTTCCACAAGCCCTGAAACGTGACATCAGTCGCCAAATGTAAAATGTCCTCAACGTACAATAGTAAATCTAAATCTAGCTGGCTCAGGGAAATGGTGATTAAACCAAATTAAGAAAGCGATCAATAGTTTCAGCCTTCTATTAAAATCCTGTGGACATAATACAGGACAGGTCTCCGCTTCACTCGTTTTATTGCACAGCAGTGAGCCAGCTTTCTCCTGCCAATATCTCTCTGTGACGCCACGTTGCCTTAAGGGCTGGAGTGGCAAAAGCAAGCGCTGAGCTGGATATCCATCACCCAAGAGCTACGGCTTACTGAAGGGTTCTGTTAGCGGAAGGAGGATAGTACAGTCATGCTGCTGTTCTCCCGTGAGGATAGGGTTAACACAGGGATGACACATCAGTGCTTATGTTTGTTAAAGGAGTTGGGTGGACAGCTGTATGCAAGTCATGTGATGGAACAGAAAGCGTTAATGCAAACTTTTTTTTTTTTTAAGTCTCGGTTTTCGGTTACACAAAAGAATGGTGAATGACTTATGAAGTGGAGCAGCAGCAGCGTGTTGTGCCACCTAGTAGATGGGATTAGGGTAGACAGATGTGAAATTTTAGGTCTAAACGGCGCAGGCAGTGGACAGGGTGCAAGTCCACAGAACGCAGGTGGCAGAGAGCGAAAGGCCTATACAGCGCAGATTATGGATGGTGTACAGGTCTACACAGCGCATGTGGTGAAAGGGGTACAGGTCTACACAGCGCATGTGGTGAAAGGGGTACAGGTCTACACAGCGCATGTGGTGAAAGGGGTACAGGTCTACACAGCGCATGTGGTGAAAGGGGTACAGGTCTACACAGCGCATGTGGTGAAAGGGGTACAGGTCTACACAGCGCATGTGGTGAAAGGGGTACAGGTCTACACAGCGCATGTGGTGAAAGGGGTACAGGTCTACACAGCGCATGTGGTGAAAGGGGTACAGGTCTACACAGCGCATGTGGTGAAAGGGGTACAGGTCTACACAGCGCATGTGGTGAAAGGGGTACAGGTCTACACAGCGCATGTGGTGAAAGGGGTACAGGTCTACACAGCGCATGTGGTGAAAGGGGTACAGGTCTACACAGCGCATGTGGTGAAAGGGGTACAGGTCTACACAGCGCATGTGGTGAAAGGGGTACAGGTCTACACAGCGCAGGTGGTGAAAGGGGTACAGGTCTACACAGCGCAGGTGGTGAAAGGGGTACAGGTCTACACAGCGCAGGTGGTGAAAGGGGTACAGGTCTACACAGCGCAGGTGGTGAAAGGGGTACAGGTCTACACAGCGCAGGTGGTGAAAGGGGTACAGGTCTACACAGCGCAGGTGGTGAAAGGGGTACAGGTCTACACAGCGCAGGTGGTGAAAGGGGTACAGGTCTACACAGCGCAGGTGGTGAAAGGGGTACAGGTCTACACAGCGCAGGTGGTGAAAGGGGTACAGGTCTACACAGCGCAGGTGGTGAAAGGGGTACAGGTCTACACAGCGCAGGTGGTGAAAGGGGTACAGGTCTACACAGCGCATGTGGTGAAAGGGGTACAGGTCTACACAGCGCATGTGGTGAAAGGGGTACAGGTCTACACAGCGCAGGTGGTGAAAGGGGTACAGGTCTACACAGCGCAGGTGGTGAAAGGGGTACAGGTCTACACAGCGCAGGTGGTGAAAGGGGTACAGGTCTACACAGCGCAGGTGGTGAAAGGGGTACAGGTCTACACAGCGCAGGTGGTGAAAGGGGTACAGGTCTACACAGCGCAGGTGGTGAAAGGGGTACAGGTCTACACAGCGCAGGTGGTGAAAGGGGTACAGGTCTACACAGCGCAGGTGGTGAAAGGGGTACAGGTCTACACAGCGCAGGTGGTGAAAGGGGTACAGGTCTACACAGCGCAGGTGGTGAAAGGGGTACAGGTCTACACAACGCATGTGGTGAAAGGGGTACAGGTCTACACAGCGCATGTGGTGAAAGGGGTACAGGTCTACACAACGCATGTGGTGAAAGGGGTACAGGTCTACACAGCGCAGGTGGTGAAAGGGGTACAGGTCTACACAATACATGTGGTGAAAGGGGTACAGGTCTACACAACGCATGTGGTGAAAGGGGTACAGGTAGTGGAGAGTCTAAATAGATAAATAGAGGTTAAGGAAAGGATATAGACACACAAGGCTACTATAACACATAAATTAATACAATTAAGGCACTAGAGTGTGAATAAAGGATCAGTATATAAATACCTTCAGCAGAGACCGTATAGATGCTGCTGCAATAGTAAAATGAACTATTCAACCATCCTTATGGTATCCAGACACACAAACAAGAAAAACAAGATTCTAAATGAAAACAGTGACATTTCCTGCAGGTTTACATTCCATGTCCATTGCTCCAAGAACAGGTTTTATCTTCAAGAAAATGTAGAGGAAAGATGAAGGCAGAGGGCCACCTCTTTATCATTTTATCACCTAAGGATTTCATCATACTTTAAGAGCTAATCCAGGTGGCTCCATAGACGCAACAAAAACCCACATTTATGTTACCATTTTCCTCTTCTCAGTATCCTCCAATTAGCCAATGCATAGAAACAACCCTTACCATGTTTATTTTGCATTTCCAGGTGACATGTAAAAGAGTATTCCCGTGTCAAACTGATGGCATATAGCGAGTATATTATTGGAGGGGGTTTAATACCTGGGACCCAAACATAAGATTGCTGTTGACTGACAGCTATTTTTATTAATCCCTGAATATTACCTCAACACTTGGATCAACCAAGTTTTAATGTCTTCTGAATGGAGAGAGGAGGTAGGCCACTGCCAGACTCCTCTGCCAGCAACTTATCTCCCCCAAAACAAAAGGAACGATAATGAATGAAGAGGCCACAGTGCTTATTTGGCACTATATTTCCTCCATTGCATAGCAGCTTTTTGCCTTTCAGTTACACAAGGAAGGTGCAGAACAATTCTATTCCGGTGAATGGGACTGGATAAAGTTGGTAAGATGCATCAGCATTACAGCCCGTTCATTCTCAGCATTTGTGGAGGTCCAACCAGCAATCTTGACATGATGGAATTACTGGCTATCACCCAGCATTTCTTATCTGTGTAGGCAAACTTAAAGGGGTACTCCGGTGAAAACCTTTTTTCTTTTAAATCAACTGGTGGCAGAAAGTTAAACATATTTGTAAATTACTTCTATAAAAAAATCTTAATCCTTCCAGTACTTCTTAGCTGCTAAATGCTACAGAGGAAATTCCTTTCTTTTTGGAACACTGATAACATCACGAGCACAGTGCTCTCTGCTGACATCTCTGTCCATTTTAGAAACCGTGCATAGCAGATGTATGCTAAGGGCAGCATGGTGGCTCAGTGGTTAGCACTGCTGCCTTGCAGTGCTGGGGACTTGGGTTCAAATCCCACTAAGGACAACAATAAATAAAGAGAGAACTGTGCTTGTGATGTCATCAGAGAGCATTCCAAAAAGAATTTCCTCTGTAGTATTCAGCAGCTATTAAGTACAGGAAGGATTAAGATTTTTTAATAGAAGTAATTTACAAATATGTTTAACTTTCTGCCACCAGTTGATTTAAAAGAAAAAAGGTTTTCACCGGAGTACCCCTTTAAAGGGTACTCTGCTGTTAGACACTTAGGGAACACTAAGATAACACATCCTAGATCTGAATGAATGAGCTAATCGTATGAAATACTTTCATCTTTACATCGTTGAATGTGCTGACAACAAAATCACACAAATTATCAATGGAAATCAAATTTATCAACCCATGGAGGTCTGGATATGGAGTCACACTCAAAATCAAAGTGGAAAACCACACTACAGGCTGATCCAACTTTATGTAATGTCCTTAAAACAAGTCATAATGATGCTCAGTAGTGTGTGTGGCCTCCACGTGCCCGTATGACCTCCCTACAATGCCTGGGCATGCTCCTGATGAGGTGGCGGATGGTCTCCTGAGGGATGTCCTCCCAGACCTGGACTAAAGCATCCACCAACTCCTGGACAGTCTGTGGTGCAACATGGCGTTGGTGGAGGGAGCAAGACATGATGTCCCAGAAGTGCTCAATCGGATTCAGGTCCGGGGAACGGGTCGGCCAGTCCATAGCATCAATGCCTTGCTCTTGCCGGAACTTACATTAGGAGGAACCCAGGGCCAACCGCACAAGGGGTCTGAGGATCTCATTTCGGTACCTAATGGCAGTCAGACTACCTCTGGCAAGCACATGGAGGCCCTCCGCCCCCAAAGAAATGCCACCCCCCACCATTACTGGCCCACCGCCAAACTGGTCCTGCTGGAAGATGTTGCAGGCCGCAGAACATTCTTCACGGACTCTTCAGACTGTCACGTCTGTCACATATGGTCAGTGTGAACCTACTTTTATCTGTGAAAAGCACAGGGCAAATTTGCCAATATTGGCACGTTTTCTGGCACATGCCAAACCTCCTGCACAGAGTTGGGCTGTAAGCAAAACCCCCACCTGTGGACATTGGGCCCTCATACCACCTTCATTGAGTCTGTCTGTGACCGTTTGAGTGGACACATGCACATTTGTGGCCTGCTGGAGGTCATTTTCCAGGGGTCTGGCAGTGCTCCTCCTTACACAAAGGCGGAGGTAGTGGTCCTGCTGCTGGGTTGTTGGCCTCCTCCACAGAAAACCTTCTTGCTACAGCTCGCATTGATGTGCCATCCTGGATGAGCTGCACTACCCGAGCCACTTGAGTGGGTTGTAGACTCCGTCTCATGCTACCACTAGAGTGAAAGCACCGCCAGCATTCAAAAGTGGCCAAATCATCAGCGAGGAAGCATAGGAACTGAAAAGTGGTCTGTGGTCAACACCTGCAGAACCACTTGGGGGTGTTATTGGGGGTGTCTTGCTAATTGCCTACAATTTCCACCTGTTGTCTGTTCCATTTGCACAACAGCATGTGAAATTGATTGTCAATCAGTGTTGCTTCCTGAGTGGACAGTGTGATTTCACAGAAGTGTCATTGACTTGGAGTTACATTGGGGGATATTTATCAAAGTTGTCTATGTCCCGCATCAATATAGACCAAACTACAGAGGGTTAGGCTGGTCTATTGTGCGCCTAATTTATCAAATGGCGCACGGCTCTTGATAAATTCTGTGCACGGACTTCAGGATCTATGCTTTAGACTGTATTTAAACCTGCTCCAACATGGTCTGACATTTCAGCGTACTTTCAGCCGATGCGACTTGTCGCTGAAAAGTCGCTTTTGATAAATTCAGCACCAATGCATTTTTCCCGTCTAAAATAGTCTAGAATGCATCATGTTCTAAAAATCCTCTAAAGCAAAAGTCGCAGAAAAGTCACACATAGACTGCGACTTTCTGTGCAACAAATTTAGACAGGAAAAACCAGTCTAAATCCTTTGATATATCTCCCCATTGTGTTGTTTAAGTGTTCCCTTTATCTTTTTTGAGCAGTGTATAGAGATAAAAAAATTAATAATTTTTTTTTATTAATAATAATAATTATATATATATATTATTTTTTTTAATATATTTAAGGACAGTACAACATATTGACTGCCTGTGGGATAAAGCAAAGATCCCTATTCATATCACATCAGGGCAACAGATCAATAATCAGATCAGTGTACGTTGAGGAGTATGTCATTTAATCTCTATGTAGGCTCTCTCCAATATTGGGTCCACATGATAGTACTGGGCGGTATGACCAAAAATGTGTATCACAGTATTTTTCAAACTTATGGCGGTTCCACAGTATATATATTTTTTCCACTCATTTCCCCCTTACCACCATACTTACCCCCCTCCCCGAATGAATTATCAGCCGCAGTGCGCTGGGGAACTAATCATGTTAACCGCAGGTGCTGATCTCCTTTTCCTCCTGTAAGCCGCGGCGCTGGAAATGAATGAGTTGTGAGCCGCGGGTGCAGGACGGAGAATGGAAGCCGTCACCTCCCCCTTCAAGCGCTGAAAGCCAGTGGGCCACGGGCGCTGCAGAAGTTCTGATCAAAAGTTCTGCAGCGCCCGCGGCCCACTGGCTTTCAGCGCTTGAAGGGGGAGGTGACGGCTTCCATTCTCAGTCCTGCACCCGCGGCTCACAACTCATTCATTTCCAGCGCCGTGGCTCACAGGAGATAAGCGCCTGCGGGTAACATGATTAGTCCCCCGATGTGGGGACAGCGCTGAGGCTGATAGTTCATTCATTCGGTGGGGGGGGGGGGGGAGGAAAAGCAGGACATCGCCCGCGGGTCATATATGATTAGTTCCCCAGTGCACTGCGGCTGATAATTCATTCATTCGAGGGGGGAGGGTCACAACTGGTATTGTGGTATAGGGAAAAATTCAAACCGTACAGAAAAAACATACCAGTATTCAGTATGAACCGGTATATCGCCCAGCACTACCACATGACATCATCAAGTTTACAGTAAGTCACTGTGCATCTGTCTATGATGTCACTTCCTGTAAGGTGACCCTCTTTCAATAAGATAGATATATAGTCAGGGGGTGGCTCTTCCCATACTACTTATGGTCTTTAGATGATGACTGGGGACACAATGATCTCAGCAGTGCCGGATGCCTGTTAGATCTGATAATGCCTTATTACAAAACAGTGCGAGGTGCATTTATTTAATCCTCTGTAGAAACCCCCTCCCCCACACTGCTGAAATGCGAATCTCACCAACTCTCACACTAACATAGGTGTAAAAACACAACTAAGCAGTTCCCGAGAGGGGATTATTCTAGACATGTCATATTTAAAAGCCATGTATATACTTTTGCAATATTTTTGATTAAGCTTTAGTAGGTACACCCACACATGACATAATTCATGTGTATTTTGCATGTGAACAAAAAACAAAAAAAAACTGCACCATTTAGAGCCCATTCACACTACAGAGCTTCTGGGTAGGATTCTATGGCAGCAGCCTCCCACTGTTTTCAATGGGATTCTGCTGCATAGAGCACACTGCAGAATTTCCGCAGCAGGAACTCCAGCTCTGCAAAAAAGAATAAACATGTTCATTCTTTTAGGAGAATTCTGTATGGACTAAATTGCCGTCAGTGGGGACATGTGGTCATAGTGCCATCTGATTTCGGCAGCACCAGCTACACGCAGAAACTCTGCCAATAGTGGTTATTCCCCACTCACTATTAAAGACATATTTTCTGGGCTGGGAATTTACAGGGCTGTGGGAGGCAAAGCTGTTCAGCCTACAGGTAGGGGGTATAGCCGCCCCAGGGTTTGCCACATGTACCAAAAATGCGTTTGAGTGTCCACAGCATTTCTGCACCAAAATTCACACTTGATCTGTACCACTTTCCACAAGAATTTTGTGAAGATTTATTTCTGCAATGTGTGAATAAAATGAAGGCCTCGTCTACTTTGCTGCCACTGTAGGGTCCCATTTACACTACGGAATTTCCGCCTGAAGATATTCTTGGCAGCTTATCTTTTATGAAAACAAAGAGGGAAATTTATTAAAACCTGTGGTGCCGTTGCCCATAGCAACCAATCAGGTTGTTTCTTTCATTTTTCACAGGTTTCTTTAAAAATGAAAACAGCAAGCTGATTGGTTGTCATGGGCAATTGTACCACTCTACACAGGTTTTGATAAATCTCCCCCAAAGAGTTAAGTCCAACATGCCGATCCCCAGATGGTTGTCTGGTCACAGCAAGTTTCAACAACATTAAAATAATGTGCATGTCCACCTTAGTTAATGCATATGAAACACTAAAATAAAACATTGCTTTCCATTTTGTGTATACAGGTCCTATGCAGACCTATGTGTCTCCATGGTTACAGACTACAAACAAACCCTGATAGTCTGATCCTGTGTTTCTCTATTTATATCTTAAAACAGTGGTCTTCACCTCTAAGCTGTCCATCTGTTGCAAAACTACAACCTACATACAACAGTTACAAGATGACTTGGATAGACTAAGTATCTGGGCATCCACTTGGCAAATGAGGTTCAATGTGGATAAATGTAAAGTTATGCATCTGGGTACTAATAACCTGCATGCATCGTATGTCTTAGGGGGGATTGAACTGGCAGAGTCACTGGTAGAGAAGGATCTGGGTGTACTTGTAGATCACAGACTTCAGAACA
Source organism: Hyla sarda (assembly GCF_029499605.1). Classification (NCBI taxonomy): domain Eukaryota; kingdom Metazoa; phylum Chordata; class Amphibia; order Anura; family Hylidae; genus Hyla; species Hyla sarda. Next base: position 67,011,451 of record NC_079200.1, read on the forward strand.
GCATGCAATGTATGGCTGCTGCTTCCAAAGCCGGCAGGATATTGTCATGTATAAAAAGAGGCATGGACTCAAGGGACAGGGACATAATACTCCCCCTTTATAAAGCATTGGTACGGCCTCACCTGGAATATGCTGTTCAGTTTTGGTCGCCTGTTCATAAAAGGGACACTGCGGAGTTGGAAAGGGTGCAGAGACGTGCGACTAAACTAATATGGGGCATGGAACATCTTAGCTATGAGGAGCGATTAAAGGAGTTACAATTGTTTAGTCTTGAGAAGAGACGTTTAAGGGGGGATATGATAAACGTATATAAGTATATTAATGGCCCATACAAAAAATATGGAGAAAAACTGTTCCAGGTTAAACCCCCCCAAAGGACGAGGGGGCACTCCCTCCGTCTGGAGAAGAAAAGGTTTAGTCTCAAGGGGCGACACGCCTTCTTTACCGTGAGGACTGTGAATTTATGGAACAGTCTACCTCAGGAACTGGTCACAGCAGGAACAATTAACAGCTTTAAAACAGGATTAGATATATTCCTGGAACAAAATAAGATTAATGCTTATGAAGAAATATAAAATCTCATCCCTTCCCCAATATCGCGCCACACCCCTACCCCTTAATTCCCTGGTTGAACTTGATGGACATATGTCTTTTTTCGACCGTACTAACTATGTAACTATGTAACAGATAAGGGTAGAAGCAGAGGACTGCAAGATCACCCTGCAACATTTGACACTAGGCCAAAAACATAAAAATTACACAACATAAGCCTCAAGCAAAAACATATCAAGCTTTCACTTCTGTAACTCAAACATGTGACCTTACTGTACGTTATAGGCTAACTGATTGCAAGATATGTAATGGGAAACTGGATTTTTAGGAGGGGAAAAAAAATAAAAAACAACAGACAGCCCTGGGTTTTATTGTCCAAGCTTTAAAGAGTTACTCTCATTTGATTAAACTTCTGATATGTTGTCCAGATATGGCAAAAGTTGAGATCATACTGGGTCTAACTAATGAGATCTGCTGCATCCGCAAGTTACAGCCGGAGGACGTGCGCAGCAGCACGCTCTACTCCCTGGCCGGCAGATCTGGCCTTTTCACTCCACAGACTTAGCCGTGAAAGGGTCAGATTTGACTGACAGCTGGAAGTTGGGCCCAATTTAAGCTTTTGCCTTGTCTGGACAACATGTCAAACGTCTAATCAAATGATAGTGATGCTTTAAGTACTGTTAAATTATTCTTTACACGTGTCTTATTTGTATTTCATATACGTTTTCACCTTTTTCTGCTGTTCAGCTCTTTATATTTCTCTCCAAGCAAGGGGTGTGTGACTTATACTCTAGTCTGCCTATACTGTCTGTAGTAAAGACCAGTGCTTCTCAACCTGCCGTACACGCATCTAAGTTGGTACATGCCGCAGGCTGAGGGGGTATGCTGGCTGGGCACTGCAGATTTTAACTAGTTGTCTTAAAAACTGCAGTGGCGGTATTCCAAAAACTGCCAGAAAAAAAAACAAGTGGAAACTTAGCCTAACCAAGAACCCAAATGAGCTCCAAAGATCCTGTGTGCAGATGGGGAAACTTCCAAAAGGTCAACCTCCACTGCAGCACTCCACAATCCTGACTTTATAGCAGAGGGGCCAGAAAGAATCCTCTCTGCAGAAAGGCTATGGTCCGAAGAAAATCTCTGTGCGGACATTCTGCAGACTGCAGGCGCCAGCTATGCATCCCGTGCGGTGTCTGCAGAAAGAATTAACAGGTTCATTCTTTCTGCAGACATGGAAAACGGAATTTCCGTGCCGGAAACATCTGGCACGGAAATTCTGCCATATGCACCGCGCGGCTTAAAGGGGTATTCTGGGCAAAAATATTTTATCCCCTATCCAAAGGATGTCTGATCGCGCATAGAATGCGGGCGCTGAATCTCCAGTTTCGGAAAACTCCAGGTTTCTGGGACTGGGGACGTGCCGACAATAGACATGAATGGAGGGGGCGTGGCGTGACGTCACGTCCCCAGTCCCGGAAACCCGGAGGTTTCCGAAACTAGAGATGCAGTCTCCGCAGAGAATGTGGGTGCTTCAGGAAGATCGCCGGGGTCTCAGCAGCGGGACCCCCGCGATCAGACATCTTATCCCCTATCCTTTGGATAGGGGATAAAATGTTTTTGGCCAGAATACCCCTTTAATTCCGTTCCTTTAATTTAGTTGAATTCAGCGGAATTTCCGTGCAGAATTCTAATGCAGAACTCGGCACAGAAATTCCATGGTGTGAACATAGCCTACAAGACACATATAAGCTGCCTGGAGTTTTCAAAAAACGGCACTGAAAGATTCCCTGTCTGATAAAGGCAAAGTTAACCTTTTTAGACTCAATTCTAAATTGAGATTTTTTTTTTAAACCTGTATAAAAAAAAAAAAGATTGATTCTTTCATTTTTTCAGTGGCTTTTTAAAAATGAAAGAAGCAAACTGATAAACTCCATCACTCTTCCTCTACACAGGTTTTGATAAATGTCTAGAGGAAGCCAGGAACTGCTCATCACCTGCACAAAACCATATCTACAGTGAAGCATGGTGGTGGTAGCATCATGCTGTGTGGGTGTTTACCAGTGGTTGAGGGAAGAGAAACTGGTCTGGGATGAGGAAAAGCTGAATGGAGCAAAGTTCTGAAATGGGGTCTTACCAATCAAGAAGCGCGCAGCAGCCATCTTCTGTCTCCAGCTAAACGCCTGAATTTACTGATGTGGTCTATTGCAGTGGTCTTCAACCTGTGGACCTCCAGATGTTGCAAAACTACAACTCCCAGCATGCCCGGACAGCCAACGGCTGTCCGGGCATGCTGGGAGTTGTAGCTTTGCAACATCTGGAGGTCCGCAGGTTGAAGACCACTGGTCTATTGAGCGCCTCAGTCGGCCAGCTGCAGAGTGAAGCGCGCTGCAATGTGCTTCACTCTGCTATCAATTGGAAGGGGACTCAGCAGTGAAACCTATAAATAATCTTAACCCTGTAAGGACACAGGATGTACAGTAACCCCCCGAACTACGATGGCCCCGACATATGATAAAATCGACATACGATGGCCTCTCGACATACGATGCTTTTATATGTCGGGGCCATCGCATTAACTGCTATCCGACAGTGCAAAATGCTTAAGCTGCTGTCGGATAGCAGTGTAATGTGCCCCAGCAGGTTCACTTACCTATTCCCGATGCTCCGGGTCCACTTCGCGATCCTCCGGTGTCTTGCGCATCTTCTACAGGGTCCGGGCCTTGCTTTCCGGCGTCGTTATTACGTCACTACGCACGCCGCGCCGGCGCAGCAGCGTAATAACGTCACCTGAAAGCGAGGCCCGGACCCTGCAGAAGATGCGCAAGACACCGGAGGATCGCGAAGAAGACACCGGAGCAGCGGGACAGCATCGGGAGCCCCTGGAACAGCATCGGGAGAGGTGAGGACCTGGTCCGGAGCGGCGGGGACAGGTGAGTATAACTTCCTATACTTTACATTGCACGGATCCCTCAACATACGATGGATTCGACAAACGATGGGTCGTTTGGAACGAATTACCATCGTATGTTGAGGGACCACTGTACATGTATGTCCTCTCGCATTGTATGAAGAGTGCACCGGCGCTGAGCATGCTTCATACCTGCTGTTGGCTGTCCGGGCATGCTGGGAGTTGTAGTTTTGCAACATCTGGAGGTCCGCAGATTTAAGACCACTGTATAGGAGGTAATACTCACGTGTCCCCGCCGCTCCGGACCCGTCACCGCTGCCCTGGATGTCGCTCCATCGCTGTCGCCGTGTCCCCGTCGCTCCGGAACGTCTTTGCTGCTGGCCGGGTATCCTTGCTCTCCGTCGCCGCCATCACGTCGTTACGCACGTCGACGCGACGACATGATGACGAGGAAGGAGAGCGCCGGCCACACAGGGGATCCCTGAACGGAGAAGACACCGAGGAGGCAGGTAAGGTCCCTCCCGGTGTCCTGTAAGCAGTAACCCGGCTATTCAGTCGGGCTGTTCGGGACCGCGGCGGTCCCGAACAGCCCGACTGAACAGCAGGGTTAGTGTCACTTTCCCTTCAGACGCGGCGGCCAGCTTTGATCGCCGCGTCTGAAGGGTTAATACAGGGCATCACCACGATCGGTGATGTCCTGTATTAGCCGCGGGTCCGGGCCGTTGATGGCCGCAGGGACCGCCACGACTTTTCCCCCCCCAGTTTTGGGGAAGAAAAAGTGCGTCTTATACGGCGAAAAATACGGTAATTGGGGAGATTTATCAAAACCTGTGCAGAGGGGAAGCTGCCCAGTTGCCCATAGCAACCAGATCGCTTCTTTCATTTTTTTTTTTTCAAATTCAAAAGATATTTTATTAGCAAAGGAGTAGCAAGTGTACATAAAAAGAACCAACAACAGTCTAGCCCGTCGGTCTGGAGAGACCCAAAATACAAGAGGCATAAAGTCAAACTGATACATACTAATATTGGAGTACAAATGCATCAAAACAATGAGCAGAACGCAAAAAGCATACATTGTATAGGGTTCAATTAGATTCTGCTCGAATAACCAGAAAATAAAGGGAGTATGTAGAAAGGCGACTCGCTAGATGCACAAGATGTAAGTAGCAAGGATACAACGGAAAGATAAAATATGAGCAAGAAGAGGATAGACAACAAGACACACAAATACACAAGAGAAAAAGGGTCAAGGAAGAGAGACTGAGGATGTACATAGAAACAGAACACGTAAAAGATAAAGGACAAGAGAACCTCAGGCAGAGACTGCGACCCAGAGTATGTTTCTTTCATTGTTAACAAGGTCTCTGCAAAATGAAAGAAGCGATCTGATTGGTTGCTAAGGGGCAACTGGGCAAATTTTCCTCTGCACAGGTTTTGATAAATCTCCCCCAATGTCTCTTTTTGTTTGTGCTGCTATAATAAACGTTGGAATATTTTTGGCATATCTGAGTGTGCGTTGTTTATGGTGCCTTTTATATATTGTATACGGACTTACATGTTGGCTCAGCACCCCCATTTTTTGTGTATTTATGATAACATTGATCGAAGCTGACCACATGGTCAATGGAGTAAACGTAACAAAATACCAGAGTCCAGAATTGCTAATTTTTGGTCACTAAGCGTACCAGAAAAAAACAATTAATAAAAAGTGATCAAAAATTCCCATCAAAACAATAAAAACTACAGATCATAACACAAAAAAAGCCTCATACAGCTCTGTGTAAGATCAAAAACTATAGGGGTATAGTGTTATAGGGGTCAGAAGAGGACAATTTTAGGCATACTAGTTTTTAGGTTTTTTTCCACAAAAAAAGTGATAACTTTTGAAAAGTAGTAAAATAAAACAAAACCTATATAAATTGGGTATAGTCGTAATACTTTGAACAATGGAAATATTTTCATTTTTACGGAAAAGTGCACTCCGTAGAAATGCCCCTCATATTTTTCTTTTGTTTTTTGGTTTCACTGTAGACTTTGTGGTAAAACGAGTGATGTCATTAACCCCTTTCCAACACATGACATACATGTACGTCATGGCTCTGGTAGGAGGACATGACGTGGGCCCGCGGGTCTGGCCCACGTCACAACAGGGAGATGCCCACTGCTATCAGGAGCAGGCATCTGCCGGTAACGACTGACATTGAAGATCTATACAGATCATGGCATTTAAACATTAAATGCCGCCATTTCCTGGCGTCTAGTGGTCACATCACCCCCTGCAATGTAATCGTGGGGAGACGATGTGTTGCTAGGGAAGCCCAGGGCCTTACTTCTGCTCCTCAGACTTCGCTGGCTAGGGGAATGCTAAAGGCAGCCCTTAACAATCGAGTGCAGAAAACACAGATCAATGTAATGCAATAGCATTACATTGATCTATGTAAGCCATTTGATGATGACTTATGATAGGCCCTTGGGGAGCCAAAATAAAAAGTAAAAAAAAATGTTTTTAAAAATATTTTTCAAAAAATCCCCCAAATAAAAATCACCCGCCTTTTCCAATTTTTTAACTAAAACACTGTAAAAAAATTTTTTAAATAAACATATTTGTTATCGTCATATGCGAAACTGTCCGAAATATTTAAATTGTGAAATTACTGATCCTGTACAGTGAACAGCGTAAAAGCAAAACAATTCTAAACGACAAAATTCGGCATGATCACGTCTAGAGATGAGCGAACTTACAGTAAATTCGTTTCGTCACGAACTTCTCGGCTCGGCAGTTGATGACTTATCCTGCGTAAATTTGTTCAGCCTTCAGGTGCTCCGGTGGGCTGGAAAAGGTGGATACAGTCCTAGGAAAGAGTCTCCTAGGACTGTAGCCACCTTTTCCAGCCCACGGGAGCACCTGAAAGCTGAACTAATTTATGCAGGAAATGTCATCAACTGCCGAGCCGAGAAGTTCTTGACGAATCGAATTTACTGTAAGTTCACTCATCTCTAATCACGTCCCAGAAAAAAACTTTATGGGTCTTGGAATGCAAGGAGGAAAAAAAAAAAAATCTGCTGGGTCATGAAGGAGTTAAAAAGTACAATTGGTGGTGTAAAAATCAAGCTCTCATATGGGTCTGTAGGTGAAAGTGTTTTGGCTATTAGGAAGCAAGGAGGTAAAAAAAACAAGTGACGAATAAATTGCTGTGTCCAGCAAAAACAATTTTTCACTAAATATGCCAAGCCTGAGTGACAAAATAAAAAAATAAAACAAGCCTTCCCCACAGCCACGTTCTCTACTGAACTTTTTTTTCGGAGGTGCAGATGGCACGTCACATTGCCACTGAGCCAAACATTGGTTGAGGCGACATCACAATGTACTGTCTGCAGCTCCAGGAAGCAGAGAACAGGCGTTGTGATAACCACTGCGGGAGCGATGGAGCTTAGTATTTTTAGATTTATCACACAGGCTGGGCATATTTAGAAAAAAAGAAGTGTATGCTGATTAACCCCTTTAACTTATGTCTGTGCTACATGTCAAAAGTTGATAATGACAGTAACGCTATAAGGCTATTTTCACATGCCGGAATTTCCGAGTGGAATTCTGCAGAAATATTTAGCTCAGAGATTCCGCTGCAGCAGAGTCCCATTGATTTCAATGGGAGTCTGATGCATTGTGTATACAGCGGAATTTTCCGATTCCAGCGCCCGCAGGAAGCATAGACTGTGGGGGAAATTTATCAAAACCTGTCCAGAGGAAAAGTTGCATAGCAACCAATCAGATCACTTCTTTCATTTTCCAGAGCCCTTTTCAAAAATGAAAGAAGCGATCTGATTGGTTGCTATGGGCAACTAAGCAGCTTTTCCTCTGGACAGGTTTTGATAAATCTCCCATGTTTATTCTTTCTACGGATTTCTCTGGGAAATGCAGTGCTTTCTATGAGGCGGCACATTTTCGAGTGGTCCTTGCGCCTGCTGGAATATTCAAATGTGTAAGATGTCTGCCTGTGTGTTATGGCCGGACATTCCACACATTTTCGACCATGTAAACATGGCCTAAAAGGGGTACGTGGAAGGTTGAACTCTTTATCTTCAGACTGGCATAGATAGACAGGTTCAGGGTGAGCGGTCAGGTTGCTGGGGCAACCGTACGATGCCAACAACTACCATGCACAAGCCAATTACTCATTTTTCAAACTTGTATATGGAACTTGTTGGGCATCTCAGGTTTGCCTCAGCAATGCTACTGTCCAGTATGGACCGCCAAGACTGAAGAAACAGACAGGAGATCAATTTTACAGTTACTTATTCACGCCACGCCCCCTTCATTCATGTCTATGGGAGGTCACGCCCCCTCCCATAGACATGAATGGAGGGGGCGTGGTGTGACGTCACGTCCCCAGTCCCGGAAACCGTTCCGAAACTGGAGATTCAGTACCCGCATAGAATGCGGGTGCTGCAGGAAGATTGCGGGGGGGGGGGAGGGGGGGGGAGCTCAGCAGTGGGCCCCCCGCGATCAGACATCTTATCCCCTATCCTTTGGATAGGGAATAAAATATTTTTGCCCAGAATAGCCCTTTAACCCCTTAACGACGCAGGATGTAAATGTACATCCTGGTGATGTGGTACTTAACGCACCAGGACATACATTATGTCCTGAGCATAACCGCGGGCATTGGAGCGATGTCGGCATCATGCGCCGCAGGTCCCGGCTGTGGATCGCAGCCAGGGACCCGCCGGTAATGACGGACACCCGCGATCCCGCGGATGTCCGCCGTTAACCCCTCAGATGCCATGATCAATACAGATCACGGAATCTGCAGCATTGCGGTCACTTAACAGGATGATCGGATCGCCTGCAGCGCTGCCGCGGCGATCCGATCATCTTGCACGGCAGACAGAGGTCCCCTCACCTGCCTCCACTGCCTTCCGGGAGTCTTCTGCTCTGATCTGCCTTCCCGCAGAGCAGAAGATGACCGATAACGCTAATCAGTGCTATGTCCTATACATAGCACTGAACAGTATTATCAATCGAATGGTTGCTATAAATAGTCCCCTATGGGGACTATAAGAGTGTAAAAATAAAAAGTAAAAAAAATGTGAAAAACCCCCTCCCCCATTAAAAACGTAAATTGTCCCATTTTCCCTATTTTACCCCCAAAAAGTGTAAAAAAAAATGTTATATACATATTTGGTATCGCCGCGTGCGTAAATATCCGAACTATTAAAATAAAATGTAAATGATCCCATACGGTGAACGGCGTGAACGTAAAAAAATAAAAATTATCCAAAACAGCTGCTTTTTTATAACATTTTATTCCAAAATTTTTTTATAAAAAATGTAATAAAAGTTTTGTATAAGCAAATATGGTATTAATAAAAAGTACAGATCATGGCACAAAAAATTAGCCCTCATACCACCGCTTATACGGAAAAATGAAAAAGTTATAGGTCTTCAAAATAGGGGGATTTTAAACGTGCTAATTTGGTTAAAAGGTTTGCGATTTTTTTTAAGCGCAACAGTAATAGAAAGGTATATAATCATGGGTATCATTTTAATCGTATTGACCCAGAGAATAAAAAAACATGTCATTTTTAGCATAAATTTTACGGCGTGAAAACAAAACCTTCCAAAATTAGCAAAATTGCGGTTTTCTTTTTAATTTCCCACACAAATAGTATTTTTTTGGTTGCGCCATACATTTTATGGTAAAGTGAGTGATGGCATTACAACATACAACTGGTCACGCAAAAAACAAGCCCTTATACTAGTCTGTGGATGAAAATATAAAAGAGTTATGATTTTTTGAAGGGGAGGAGGAAAAAACGAAAGCGTAAAAATAAAATTGTCTGAGTCCTTAAGGTCCAAATGGGCTGAGTCCTTAAGGGGTTAAAGTGTACCTATCGTCATCAAAAACTTTTTATATAATGTAGATAATACCATTATATGTATATTTGTAATATACATTGGTTAAAAAAAAATGTATATATTTTTGCAAGGAAAAATGTTGTCCTTGCAGCTATTGTCTGTATGTCTCTATGAGGAGTCCAAATACAGGAAGTGAGTTTGGGACAAGTAGGACTCTGTACAGACTCCTGGCTTGTCAATCATCCTTAAGTGAGAGTCAGTAGGTTGTCATAGAGCCTCAGCGCACACAGTCCTGCTTAGGGTGCATGCACACCACGTTTTTGCTATACAGTTCCCGTATACAGTTTCAAGTTAAAAACCGTACGGAACCGTATAGAAAACCGTATGCATTGACTTAACATTGTAAACCGTATGCCAAAAGCATCATCCGCTTTAGTCCGTTTTGTGTCTTATACGGTTTTGTCTGTTTTTTTTCCCTGTACCCAAAACTGTAGTCTACCATGTTTTTTGATCCGGGTGAAAAACCATATTAAACCGTATACAGTTTTTTTTTTTTTAAACATGGGAGTCAATGGGAACCGTGCAGAACCGTATGTGCGTACGGTTCCATCTGGTTTGCACCATACGTTTTTTGATTTAGCACAGTTTTTTTTTCTCTTGGAATTTCAATCAAGCAAGAGAAACTTTATTCAAAATGGAGTGAAAAGTCAAAAACATAAGTTTTTTTCTTAAAAAAAAGGATGCAACCGGACATCATTTTTCAAACCGTATACGGGTTGAAATTTGTACACACCTTTTGATACAGTTTCTTCAGGTTTTGAGGAATCAGTTTTCCATCAAAACCCTGATATGGGAACTGCATTGCAAAAACGTGGTGTGCATGCACCCTTATCCTCACTGCAGAGCCCTGCTTGTCCACCCTCACTTCCTGTACTTTAAAGCGTACCTGTCAGATCCAACAACAAAAAAACATTTTTTTTTATGTATCACTCAGTATCTAATCCTGACCATGTAAATCAAATTTGTATGTGTCTAGCACCTTTATTTTTTATTACACTTTTAATTTAGCTCACTAGTCTGAATTCCTCTCAAAGGGAGGGGGTGTGGCCTCACTGTGCAGGTCTCCGCCCCCTCCCTCAGTATGCTGTCTGCTCACATCTCTTCTAGCATTAGCAAAACTACAACTCCCAGCTTGTCCTCTCTGACAGTAGTGGGACACAAGCTGACAGTGGGAGGATTTTTCCTCCAGGTCTGAGCCCTGCGCTCACAGCTGTCAATCAAGAAAGTGTGTCCATGACATAGGTGATGATGCATGGACACAGCAGGACTAGTATGTGTCCAAGCAGGCAGGGGGGGCAGTTTGGCTTTTTCCGTATGAAATAATGAAAATGTTCTAATAAAAGCAATTGTAAAACCTATTGGTTATACATGCTTTACAACATATCAAAAGTTTTTATATCTGACAGTGCCCATTTAAGCGCTATATACAGTGACTAAAACAGTGATTCCTTTCAAACAGGACACTTTGGGCCCCTATTCTTAAAGGGGTACTCCACTGGAAAACATATTTTTTTAAATCAACTGGTGCCAGAATTGTTAATTACTTCTATTAAAAAAATCTTAATCCTTCCAGCACTTATGAGCTGCTGTTATGGTCCACAGGAAGTTCTTTTCTTTATGAATTTCCTTTCTGCCTGACCACAGTGCTCTCTGCTGACACCTGTGTCCATTTTAGGAACTGTCCAGAGTAGGAGCAAATCCCCATAGAAAGGTCTTCTATAGGGATTTGCTCCTGCTCTGGACAGTTCCTAAAATGGACAGAGGTGTCAGCAGAGAGCACTGTGGTCAGGCAGAAAGGAAATTCAAAAAGAACTTCCTGTCGATCATAACAGAAGCTGATAAGTACTGGAAGAATTAAGATTTTTTAATAGAAGTAATTTACAAATCTGTTTAACATTCTGGCACCAGTTGATTTAAAAAAAAATGTTTTCTAGTGGAGTACCCCTTTAATATCACAAAAGGTCTCAGAGATCAGAGCTAGAGATGAGCGAACTTACAGTAAATTCGATTCGTCACAAACTTCTCGGCTCGGCAGTTGATGACTTTTCCTGCATAAATTAGTTCAGCTTTCCGGTGCTCCGGTGGGCTGGAAAAGGTGGATACAGTCCTAGGAAAGAGTATCCTAGGACTGTATCCACCTTTTCCAGCCCACGGGAGTACCGGAAAGCTGAACTAATTTATGCAGGAAAAGTCATCAACTGCCGAGCCGAGAAGTTCGTGACGAATCGAATTTACTGTAAGTTCGCTCATCTCTAATCAGAGCCCCTGCTATCATACACATATCCCAACCCTTTAAGTCAGTGTTTCCCAACCACTGTACCTCCAGCTGTTGCAAAACTACAACTCCCAGCATGCCCGGACAGCCGAAGGCTGTCCGGGCATGCTGGGAGTTGTAGTTTTGCAACAGCTGGAGGCACAGTGGTTGGGAAACATTGCTTTAAGATAGACAAGGTTCAGGACAGACTGCTTAAAACAGAGGGGACAGATGGCTCCCTGAGGTGACATAAGAGATGGGGATTAGCAAAGAATAAGTGTGTGTTGTTATATATATATATATATATATATATATATATATATATTTTTTTTTTCTTTTTATACCTTTAGCAGCTCAACAATAAGTCATTCCAAATACATACAATATTATAAGCAAATTTCCATGTGCATTGGCAGAGCAGTCTCGTGTATAATATATATATATATATATATATATATATATATATATATATATTATACAGTACATAGGACAGATGACATGTACCCTCCCTATACACGTATGGGGGTATACACAGTGCTGGTGTAAGCCGCACTACACATACACACATATGGTTATGAATGACAGTAAGGCCGGGGATATACACTGATGTAAATCAATGGAGATTATGGATGATGCCTATATTTAGCCGCCCCACCCCCCCTCCTCATCCTCCCTCACCACACACTACACCGTATGCCAATCCCCGGTAATCTTCCCTTTTTTTTTTAGCCGCAAGACGCAGCTCAGGCTTTAAGTCCCCGGTTCTCTCACCTCTCCCCGGTGCCGCTCGGTTCGGCTCGGTCACGTCTCGTCAGTCAGACGCAGAGGGGGCGGTGCGTGCGCAGTCCCGGCAGTGACGTCACATAGGACCGCAGCATGCGCGCACTCGGAAGTGAGGGAATCCGGGGACGCGCACTGGGGATCCCGGAGGCGGGAAAAGCAGTGTGAGGGGAGGGAGGTGTGAGTACAGCCATTGCTGAAGGGGAGGAGGCAGGGATTTGTGTAGGATGATGACACAGGTGAAGGGGAGTACCATACACATACAGTTCTGGTATTCCACAAACGGATGTACTAAAACAAGACTAGTTCTCTCAGTGTATAATACGTTTTTCCCTTATGTTCCTCAGTGGCACAATAATGGGGCGTTTCTGCCCCTGAATTTTTAATCAGCAATTAAGAAACCATAACCCCATCAATATAGGTAATACCAACACCAATACGCAGTGTTTTTGTTTTTTTTAATGTCTGGGTGTATCATAGACTACAGAACAGCATACAATGTAAGGCAGCTGCGATATTGTCATGTATCAAAAGAGGCATGGACTTGAGGGACAGGGTCATAATACTACTCCTTTAACCCCTTAAGGACCGATGGTTTTTCTGTTTTTGCATTTTCGTTTTTTCCTCCTTACCTTTAAAAAATCATAACTCTTTCAATTTTGCACCTAAAAATCTATATGATGTCTTATTTTTTGTGACACCAATTCTACTTTGTAATGACATCAGTCATTTTACCCAAAAATCTACAGCGAAACGGAAAAAAAAAATCATTGAGACACAAAATTGAAAAAAAAAAAATCCCCATTTTGTAACTTGGGGGCTTCCGTTTCTACACAGTATATTTTTCGGTAGAAATGACACCTTATCATTATTCTGTAGGTCCATATGGTTAAAATGATCCCCTACTTATATAGGTTTGATTTTGTCGTACTTCTGGGAAAAATCATAACTACATGCTGGAAAATGTACGTTTAAAATTGTCATCTTCTGACCCCTATAACTTTTAAATTTTTCCGTGTATGGGGCGGTATGAGGGCTCTTTTTTTGCGCCGTGATCTGAAGTTTTTAGCGGTACCATTTTTGCATTGATAGGACTTATTGATTGCTTTTTATTCATTTTTTCATTATATAAAAAGTGACCAAAAATGCACTATTTTGGACTTTGGAATTTTTTTGCGCACATTTCTGCACGCGGCGATACCACATATGTTTATTTTTATTGTTATTTACACATTTTATTTTATGGGAAAAGGGGGGTGATTCAAACTTTTATTAGGGAAGGGGTTAAATGATCTTTATTCACTTTTTTTTTTCCACTTTTTTTTTGCAGTGTTATAGGTCCCATAGGACACACTGATCTTTTACACAGATCACTGGTTTCTCATAAGAAACCAGTGATCAATGATTCTGCCGCTTGACTGCTCATGCCTGGATCTCAGGCACTGAGCAGTCATTCGGCGATAGGACAGCGAGGAGGCAGGTAGGGATCCCCCGGCTGTCTTGTAAGCTGTTCGGGATGTCGCCCCCTGTTCGGGAACAGCTCCCTGAGCTAACCGGCATGGTTTCACTTTAGTTGATCGCCGCGGCCCCGTGTTATAGAACGGAAGCAGACTCTGTGTACAGGTATGCCCTGGGTCCTTAAAGGGGTACTCCGCTGCTCAGCGTTTGGAACAAACTGTTCCGAACGCTGGAGTCGACTCTGGGAGCTCGTGATTTCATATCCCTGCCCCTCATGAGGTCACGTCCCGCCCCCTCATTGCAAGTCTATGAGAGGGGGCGTGACAACCATCACGCCCCCTCCCATAGACTTGCATTGAGGGGGTGAGGCGTGATGTCATGAGGGGGCAGGGCTATGACGTCACAAGCTCCCGGCTCCAGTGTTCGGAACAGTTTGTTCCAAACGCTGAGCAGGGGAGTACCCCTGTTTTTGCAATTTAGTTTTTTCCTCCTCACCTTTAAAAATCATAACCCTTTCAATTTTGCACCTACAGACTCATATGATGGCTTGTTTTTTGCGCCACCAATTCTACTTTGTAATGACATCAGTCATTTTACCCAAAAATCTACGGCAAAGCCCCCCCCAAAAAATAATTGTGTGACAAAATTTTAAAAAAGCGCCATTTTGTAAATTACGCTATTTTGGAATGGAATTTTTTCTTTTATAATATATATTTTTTTATTTTCATATTTGTTCTAATACAGATTAACAAAACCAAAAATTTTACCTCCCCGCCCTCCACCCACCTTGCTGCAGTAAAGAGTGAAGAAAAGAAAAAAATTTGTATAAAATTTAAAATGCTAAACCTCTCCTATTTTCCCCTGCTAGTCCTTTCATTTGCATATTTTTTAAAATACATGGATATTTCTGACCAGGCTTTAACATCCGGGGGCCTAGGGGATATCCACCTCCTTGCTATCAGCAGTCTAGCATAAAAGAGATATCTGGTTACCCATAGCCGTCACGCCCCTCCCATAGCCCCTTAACGACGCAGGACGTAAATGTACGTCCTGGTGAGCTGGTACTTAATGCACCAGGACATACATTTACGTCCTATGCATAACCGCGAGCATCGGAGCAATGCTCGCGTCATGCACGGCAGGTCCCGGTTGCTGATAGCAGCCAGGGACCTGCCCGTAATGGTGGACATCCGCAATCGTGCGGATGTCCGCCATTAACCCCTCAGATGCCGTGATCAATACAGATCACGGCATCTGCGGCAGTGCGGAACTTTGAATGAATAATCGGATCGCCCGCAGCGCTGCCGCGGCGATCCAATCATCCAGCATGGCGGCCGGAGGTCCCCTCACATGGGGACCTCACTCTGGCTGTCTCCCGGGGTATTCTGCTCTGGTCTGAGATCGAGCAGACCAGAGCAGAAGATCACCGATAATACTGAGCAGTGCTATGTCCTATGCATAGCACTGAACAGTATTAGCAATCGAATGATTGCTATAAATAGTCCCCTATGGGGACTATGAAAGTGTAAAAATAAAAGTAAAAAAATTTGAAAAAACCGCCTCCCCCAATAAAAACATAAATTGTCCCATTTTCCCTATTTCACCCCCAAAAAGTGTAAAAAAAATATATATACATATATATATTTTATATACATATTTGGTATCACCGCCTGCGTAAATATCCCAACTATTAAAATGTTAATGATACGGTGGCGTGAACATAAAAAAAAAAGTCCAAAATAGCTGCTTTTTTTATAACATTTTATTCCCAACAAAATTAATAAAGTATTAAAAGTTTTATATAAGCAAATATGGTATCAATAAAAAGTACAGATCACGGCGCAAAAAATTAGCCCTCATACCACCGCTTATACGGAAAAATGAAAAAGTTATAGGTCTTCAAAATAGGGAGATTTTAAACGTACTAATTTGGTTAAACAGTTTGCGATTTTTTTAAAGCGCAACAGTAATAGAAAAGTATGTTATCACGGGTATCATTTTAATCATATTGACCCAAAGAATAAAGTACACATGTCATTTTTACCCTAAATTGTACGTGAAAAGAAACCTTCCAAAATTTGCAAAATTGCGATTTTCTTTTTAATTTCCCCACACAAATAGTTTTTTTTTGGTTGCGCCATAGATAGATAGAGTGGTGGCATTACAACAGACAACTAGTCACACAAAAAACAAGCCCTCATACTATTCTGTGGATGAAAATATAAAAGAGTTATGATTTTTTGAAGGCAAGGAGGAAAAAACGAAAATGTAAAAATAAAATTGTCTGAGTCTTTAAGGCCCAAATGGGCTGAGTCCTTAAGGGGATAGACTTGCATTGAGGGGGTGGGGCATGACGTCATGAGGGAGCAGGGCAGCTCCCGACGCCAACTCCAGCATTGAGAACAGTTTGTTCCAAACGCTGAGCAGCGGAGTACCCCTTTAAGGCCAAAATGGGCCTGGTCCTTAAGGGGTTAAAATTGTCATTTTCTGACCCCTATAACTTTTTGTATTTTTCCATATACAGGGATGTATGAGGGCTAATTTTTTGAACCTTGATCTGAAGCATTTCTTTATGGAGACTATAAGGACAAGTAAAACTGTCCTTTTAACCCCTTAACGACGAAGGACGAATATGTACGTCCTCCGCCGGCTCCCGCGATATGCCACGGGGTCACGCGGTGTCCCCACGTCATATCGGGTCGGTCCCGGCGGCTATCAACGGCCGGGACCCACGGCTAATACAGGACATCACCGATCGCGCTGATGCCCTGTATTAACCCTTCAGACGTGGCGATCAAAGCTGACCGCCGCGTCTGAAATGAAAGTGAAAGTAACCCGGACCTGCCTCCTCGGTGTCCGATCGACGAATGACTGCTCCGTGCCTGAGATCCAGGCAGGAGCAGTCAAGCGCCGATAACACTGATCACAGGCGTATTAATACACGCCAGTGATCAGCATGAGAGCAGTGTGTGCAGTGTTATAGGTCCCTATGGGAGCTATAACACTGCAAAACAAAAGTAAAAAAAAAGTGTTAATAAAGGTCATTTAACCCCTTCCCTAATAAAAGTTTGAATCACCCCCCTTTTCCCATAAAAAAAACAAAAAACAGTGTAAATAAAAATAAACATATGTGGTATCACCGCGTGCGTAAATGTCCAAACTATAAAAATATATTGTTAATTAAACCGCATGGTCAATGGCGTATACGTAAAAAAATTCAAAAGTCCAAAAAAGTGTATTTTTGGTCACTTTTTATACCATTAAAAAATGAATAAAAAGTGATCAAAAAGTCTGATCAAAACAAAAATGGTACCAATAAAAACTTCCGATCACGGCGCAAAAAATGAGTCCTCATACCGCCCTGTACGTGGAAAAATAAAAAAGTTATAGGGGTCAAAAGAGGACATTTTTTTTTTTTTCAAATTCAAAAAAGGGTTTTATTGAAAGTGATAAAAGAAGCATTACAAGCAATAGGTGAGTCACAGGATAAACAAACTTATAAAAGAGAAAGGAGTCCGGTGGCCAGGGTAGGCCCAATGGACAGCAGCTAAACAATGCATAAACACATGACATGTCATATATCGAATAAGAACAGCAAGTGGTAAATTCCACAATAAGTAGTGCAACAAGCAGTCAATCAGGAGCAGCATACAACGTCCCAGGCACAAGGGCCAGGGTTATCTAGATAGGTCGGGTATGAGTCCAAATGAGGAACCTGAAATCAACAATAGGTGCGCCAGTGGAAGTACCAAAGAGAAAGAAGGCGAACAGATATAAACGGTGTTGTGTGGGAAACAACAAGAGACAACAGAAAAGGGAAAAGGGCCATGGAAGGAGGAAAAGGTAAGGAGTCAGGTTCTGAGCAGTAAAAGAGGGACATACAGACAAGGGTTGGCAAGAAAAGGAGAGGGGCTGAGAAGAAGAAAAAAGAGGGAGGGGGGGAGGGAACGGGGGAGGGGGGGGGGAGAAAAGGAGCCAGGAACCAGCGGGTGTCACATCAGCATGGAGGCAGGGAGTAGGATTGATACGGGAACCCAATGAGAGGGAAATCACAGGGATCTGCATCTCTGGGAGGAACAAAACTGTACCCATGGGAGCCAAGTGGTCTCAACACGCACAGCGTCATCAGGATGAACCGACATCAATTCCTCCATCTGACGTGAGTTGGCAACTTCTGCCATCCATTCGTCCAACGTAGGGGGGTCAACAGACCGCCACTTTCGGGGTATCACTGCTTTCGCGGCCTGAAGGAGGTGCCTCGCCAGAGACTTCTTGTATTTAGCCTGCGCCATGGAGAACATAAACAGTAGGGCAGCAGCAGGAGTGGGGGGGACACAGATCCCAGTGACTTCTTGAACAACCCGGAGGACCGATTGCCAGAAGGGGACGAGTTTGGAGCAGCTCCACCAGATGTGCGTCATGGTACCCTCCTCCACACCGCATCTCCAACACACACTGGGGACCGAGGGATACCAGCGGTGAAGCATCGCTGGGACACGGTACCAGCGAGTGAGAATTTTGTAGCAAGTCTCCTGGGCTTTGGTGGCCACCACCGCCTTATGGGTCAAAAAGAAGCATTTGGCCCAGGCTTCAGGAGAGAACGACACTCCCAGTTCAGCCTCCCAAGCCGTGCAGTAAGCAGGCACAGCATGCGAGCGCTGGGACTGCAAAAGTTCATAAAGGACGGAGATGGAGTGGCGGGGGTACAACGAGGCCAGGCAAAGGCGCTCAAAGGGCCGCGGGTCCCTATGTAAGTCAAAATGGGCGGGGATGGAGGAATAGAAATGGCGTAACTGCAGATAGGCAAAGGGGGCCCTGGTAGAGGAAGGGTACTCCTCCAACAAAACTTCCAAGGGTTTCAGGTGGCGCGCTGCTAGGACGTGTCTAAAGCGCAAGGGGGCAGACCGAGTAGCCCCAAAAAAGGGGCCAGCAGAGGAGGCTCCAGGTGGGAAGTCAGGATGGTCAGTGACTGGGAGGAGGGGGCCCATGCGGTCAACCAAGCTACTGTTCCCACGCACAGAGTGTAGGGAGGCCAAAGTGTGGCGAGTGGAGTAGGATGTAGGAAAGGCAGTCAGAGAAGCAGGTGACCAGGTCCAGGGGAGGGTGGATAAGGCCTTGGTGCATAGGTCCTGGGCCATGCGTACCCATTGCTTGGATTCGGTGTTGTGCGTCCAGTCAAGGACCCGTGCATGTACACAGGCTAAGAAATATAAACGGCAATCCGGCAGGCCCGCTCCACCCGACAGTTTAGGCCTGGAAAGGAGGAGACGGTTCAAGCGGGGTCTAGCCGATGACCAGACGAACAAACCGAAGCAGCGTTGGAGAGCACGCCAGTAGGAGGAGGGGAGATGAATGGGTACGGTTTGTAGCAGATATAACAGCCTGGGTAAGAGGTTCATTTTTAAAATGCTAATTCTTCCAAACCAGGAAAATTCTCGTCTATCCCAGGCGGCCAGGTCCCGCTTAAATTGCGTGAGAAGAGGAGAAAAGTTAAGAGGGAACAGAAGGGACAGATCGGAGGGCACTTTCATACCCAGGTATGTGATACCCCTGGAGGGCCACGTAAAGGGAAAAGCTGAACGGAGAGAGTCCACTGCATGTCCTGGCAACAAAACATTGAGGGCCTCTGATTTAGAAAGATTAATTTTAAAATTAGACCAGGCACCAAAATCTCGAATTCGAGACATAAGATTAGGTAAGGAGGTAACAGGGTTCGAGAGATAGACCAGGAGATCATCGGCAAAGGCCGAACATTTATATTCCCGGCCTCCGATGGAGATTCCCTTAATGTTGGGATCGGCTCTGATGCCGGCAAGAAGGTGTTCCATCACCAGGACATACAGTAGGGGGGAGAGGGGGCAACCTTGACGAGTGCCGTTGCGTATGGGAAAGGGGTCAGACAGAGAGCCGTTAATCTTCAGGCGGGCTGCGGGGGAACTGTAAAGGGCCAGTACTTTAGAGGTGAAAACAGGGCCAAGGCCGATGTGACGTAGGGTCTGCGCCAGGGAGGACCAGGAAACACGATCGAAAGCCTTCTCGGCGTCAAGGGAGAGTATCATTACAGGCAGTTTAGAAGACTGAGCGTAGTGGATCAGATCAATAGTCTTGATCGTGTTGTCCCTGGCTTCCCTCCCCGGCACAAAGCCGACTTGGTCAAGATGGATTAGGGAAGGGAGAACGAAATTCAGGCGAATCGCCAGCAATTTGGCGTAGATCTTTAGGTCTACATTTAGTAAGGAAATGGGGCGGTAACTACCACAGACCTGGGGGTCTTTTCCGGGTTTGGGGATAACAACTATATGTGCCAGCAAAGAGGCGGGGGGGATAGGGTGCGATGTGGAGATAGAGTTAAAGGCCCGAAGCAGAAGAGGGGAGAGGGCGTCTAGAAGGGTCTTAAAGAATCTAGCCGTGAAGCCATCTGGGCCAGGACTCTTCCCGCCGGGGAGATCACGAACTACTGCGGCTAACTCTTCCGAGGTGAAGGGGGCCTCGAGGGCTTCCACCTCCTCCAGGGGCAGGGACGGGAAAGGCGAGGACTGTGGAGGGGGAGGGTCGGGCGGGTGAGGGAGGTTGTACAGGTCTGAGAAGAAGTCAAGAAAAGAACAAGCAATGTCAGGGGTGGTATGCACCACGTTACCAGTAGGGGAGCGTACGGTCGGGATATGAGTCTGGGCTATTTTAGCGCGCAGCGCCCTGGCCAGCATGCGGCCGCTTTTGTTGCCAAACTCATAGAATCTGCTGCGACCCACCTGTAGCCAGCGACCCCAGGACGCCTCCAGGAGGGGCTTAACCTCTAGCCTAGCAAGCTGCAGTTCTCTGAGGACCGTTGGGGAAAGCGAGCGCTTATGGGAAAGTTCTAGCGAGGAGACTAAGTGAAGGGCTTTCTGAAGGGCAAGGGCTCTACCTCGTTTTAACCGGGAGCCGTGTTTGATGAGGACACCACGCAAAACACATTTGAGCGCCTCCCATTGATAAAAAGGAGCAGTAGAGTCAGCACTATGATCGTCCACAAACGAGGAAACAGTTGTGGTCAGATCAGACATGCACAGGGGGTCTAACAATAGAGATTCAATTTCCAGGACCAGGTGGACCGGGTCAGGGTGGGCAAGCGTAAGGAGCAAAACACCGGAGCATGATTCGACCACAATATGCTTCCAATGGAGGAGGAGCTCGCCCAGGGCAGTGCGCTATGCGGAACTAGGATATGGTCAATGCGACTATAGGACCCGTGCGGGGAGGAGAAAAAACTATAGTCCCTGTCAGTAGGGTGGTGCAAACGCCAGATATCATGCAATTGTAAGAGACCAAAAGCACGCTTCACACGCTTAATGGCGCTATAAGACAGGCTAGAGCGTCCCAGGGAATTATCCAGAGTGGGATCCAGAGTCATGTTCAGGTCCCCGCACAGGACTACAGTCCCCGAGACCATAGGCAACAGCCGGTCAATAAGCTCCACCAAGAAACCGACCTGGCCCTGGTTAGGGGCGTACACATTGACAATTGTAAGCGGGGCGCCCCCGACCGATAGGGTCAGGATGAGATACCTGGCATGCGGATCAAGCACAACGTTAAGGACCTGGTGGGCAAGGGATCGGTGGATGGCAATCGCGACCCCTTTAGTACGGGCCTCCGGGTTGTTGGCGCAAAACCATATTGGGAAATGCCTGTTTTTAAGTGTGGGAGCGTGGGCCGTCTTAAAATGGGTTTCCTGAAAGCAAGCGATATGTACCTTACGTTTATGAAGATGATGTAGAATCTGCGTGCGTTTCGCTGGCGTGTTGAGACCCTTCGCGTTGAAAGAAGCTAGATTGAGATCCGCCATGGGTAGGCACGAAGGAAGGGGGGGCGCTCACCCGCTGGCTCCTTCCTCCAAAAAGATAAGAGAGAAACACAGGGATGAGCAAGAGTAGAGGACTAACTGAGAGAGGGAGAAAGTGAGGGGGGGGGGAGGGAGTCAGAGAGGAACACCAAGAAGGCACGTAGCAGCAGAATATAATCCGCTGCAGCACAGTCTACATAGAAGACGGTCCTAGACCAAGGAAACCTACGTCGGGGAGATATCCCCTGACAGTTTCAACCTACTGGGGTAGCGTGGAATGCAAACAGACAGAAGAGGAGGCCGGAGCCGGCACCCCCCTAGACGCACATGAGGAGTACAAAATGACAAGAAAACCTCTATCAAAGAGTAGGGACTATGATCCAGGGGAGATGGAGAATGGGGAAACAGTACATACAAATGATAGCGTAGGGAGAGAGTACCAAAACAAGGACACAGTTAACAGCGGGGGGGGGGGGGGGGCAGTAGAAGGAAGAGGCTGCAAATGGCACGGTCCTATGGAATGAGAAAACATCATGTTAACAGCATCAAAAACAAGCCTTAAAGGCATACAAGCAATGTGTGATCAAGGCCTAAAGGCAGAAATAAGGCTCAGGTGGCGGGGAAGGGGCCTGGGCCCGCTCGGGAGGGGGCATGGACAGATTCCCATCTGGTGACCAGGCGTTGATGTCTGGAGTCCCGAGGCGGGAGACCCGGCCGGGTCAGTTTGGAAGATGACTGTGGCGACCTGTGCATGGGACGCTTGGGGGCCTGAGGAGCTAGTGTGGGCCAGTCAGCCAAGGAGAGGGGGGGAACGTCCAAGTCCTTAAGAAAACTCGGGAGATCAGCCGGGGAACGTAAGGTGTAGGCCTTGCCATCTTTACGAACCGTGAGGGCAAAGGGGAAGCCCCAACGGTATAACAGGCCCCTTCCTCGGAGCTCCTCCAGCAGGGGACGAAGTGTAGCACGTTGCGCCAGGGTGTGGCGGGATAAATCAGGAAACAGTTGAATCTCCACGTCTTTATAGTAGATCCGGCGGCGGGAGCGTGATTGCTTCATGATGTCCTCTTTGATGGTATAGAAATGTATCCGACAAATAACGTCTCTGGGACGATGATCATCCGGCGAGGGGGGCCGCAGGGCCCTATGGGCTCTGTCGAGCTCAATATGGGTGTCCACGGGCCGGCCTAGTAGGTCATTGAAAATCGTGAGCAGAGCAGGATGCAATTCATCAGGGCCGACCGCCTCAGGCAAGCCCCGTATGCGAATGTTATTCCGCCTGTTGCGGTTTTCAACGTCGTCCAGGTGCTGCTGCAAATGGAAAAGTTGATCACTGTGCTGTTGGACCGTCACCTTGAGAGATTGAATGGCGGCCGAAGAAGAGTCCTGAGCAGAGGAGACAGTGTCCATTCTGGCCGATAACGTGGCAACTGTAGAACGGAGTTGGGCAAACTCCTGCTTGCATTCCGCCACCATTTGTTTAGCCATAGAGGAAAAATCTTCCCTGGTAGGTAAGGAAGAAATCAGAGAGCGCAGGTCGGCCAGTGTCAGTGGTCGGTCAGTCTCCGAGGCTGGAGTGGGGGGGATACAGGAAGCAGACAGTCCCAGGACAGGTGGCAAATCCGTGGGACCCGGAGAGGGGGTCCGGAACTCTGGTGGCGTACCCCGTAGGCTCAGTGGTAGGTCAGCGGGAAGCATGGAGGCCATGGGTGCAGTCCCTACAGATAGTGGCTGGCCACAGAGGAGTGTCAGATCAGTCTCAAGGATGGTGGCTGGGGAGCGGTGAGCTGAGAGACCCCAGGAGGATCCCGAGGACCACTGTGGTGATGAGGAGGTGGACCCTGGTAGGGTAGAGGGGCCCGACTGAGGCACCGCATAGAAGGCCACCAAGGGAGAGGAGCAGGAGCCAGGATGTGGGGGCCAGTCTGTTGGCAGGTGGGGTGGTCCCAAAATCAGTCCCCCCACTGAGGGTGCAGGAGGGCCCACCACCAATGAGGCAGGGGGCTGCTGTGCCCAAGATGGAGACCCCGACGGGACAGGAGTTTTCTGCAGGGGGGGAGAGACCGCAGGGGGGAGCTGATGACCGGCAGTCACTGGCAGGGATGCCGCTGTTTGGTGGCCGGACAGGGGGTCCCCTGGGTCAGTTGGTGGAGAGGGGCACAGTCTCACCTGTCCGGCAGCTGATGGTGCGGCCACGGTCTCTTCGCCGCCCTCGGTGGACTGAGGCGGCGTGGTCCGGGGCGTGCGCGCGGCAGGCGCGGCGCAGACAGCTCCAGGGTCCTTCCAGTGCGGCCTAGAAGAAGGCGCCTCGGCCTGGAGCAGCAGGGCAGCGGCAGCCTCCGGCGACCAGGAGGATGAGGTCGGAGGCCTCCGGACTTCTGAAAGCTCCGGTGAGGTATGTGTCGGGCGCCCAGCCGGGGGAGGAGTGGGCTGGTCTCTAGCAGGGCAGTGCTCCGAGGCTGGCAGGGATGAGGAAGGAGCCGCCATCTTGCCGGGCTGCGCAGGAGGCAGGGAGGCACTTCTTGGAGGCTGAGATCTGGTAAAGTAACCCCGCAAATCCCTCTGAGGAGAGGATGGTCGGGTCCTAGACTGTCTCCGCTGTTTCTTTTTTTGGTTCCCCATAGGTTAGGACAGGGTTTTCGGGCAGAACAGGGGGTTTAGGACCGGAGCTCCGAGAATGCACGTCCTCACGCCGGCATAGCAAACCACGCCCCCCCAAAAGAGGACATTTTTAAACGTATACATTTTCCTGCATGTAGTTATGATTTTTTTCCGAAGTACGACAATATCCAACCTATATAAGTAGGGTACCATTTTAACCGTATGGACCTACAGAATAATAAGTTGTTATTTTTACAGAAATATGCACTGCGTAGAAACAGAAGCCCCCAAAAGTTACAAAATGGCGTTTTTTCTTTGATTTTGTCGCACAATGATTTTTTTTTTCCTGTTTCGTTGTGAATTTTTGGGTAAAATGACTAATGTCACTGCAAAGTAGAATTGGTGACGCAAAAAATAAGCCATAAAATGGATTTTTAGGTGGAAAATTGAAAGGGTTATGATTTTTAAAAGGTAAGGAGGAAAAAACGAAAGTGCAAAACCTGAAAAACCCTGCGTCCTTAAGGGGTTAAAGGAAGATTATATGGCTGCTCTTGATCTCAAAGACACCTATTTTCACATGCCCATTTGTCCATAACACAGAAAATATCTATAGTGGTGAGTATTCTAGGCACAGTGTGTCATCTCCAATTCAAAGTTCTGCCCTTCGGCATAAGTACTACTCCCTTTGTCTTTACAAAGGTGGTTTTGTCAGTTGTGGCAGTCCTCAGGGTCCAGGGGATGAGAATTATCCCTACCTGGACGACTTGCTAATTTTAGCGCAGTCCAGAGATCTGCTGTAACACATCAAGATACCTTTAGATCTGCTAGACCAACTTGGTAAGATAGTCAGTTTATATTGCCGTTATCCTGGGTGCCTAATATTGCCGTTATCCTGGGTGAAGGTAAAAAGTATGTATGGGTATGGGAACAGGCCACCTTGTCGTGTTGTGCAAACCAGAACAACACTGTTTCGTGCTTGTGGTAGTATATTCCGGTGTAAGTGAAGATGGGGGTCACCCGGCAGGGATACCACTTTCTTGAACTTCATGATGGCATGTCCTTGTAAGAACCAGAATGGCTAGTGCTCACGATGGACGCCTCAGGTACCGATTGGGGAGCTTTCATTATTTAGAAGAAAGCTAGTGGAACTTGGAGCCCCGAATAAAAAGCTCTTCAACACTTTTCTCCACTCTTAGTTGGCAAGGTGATCAAAGTCAAGACCAACAATATGGCATCCATTTTCTTCATCAACAAGCAGGGGAGGTACCAGATCAGAAACCCTACTCAAGAAGGTAGGCAAAATCATATTGTGGGCAGAAACCATAGTATCTAGGTTGACAGCTTTGAGGCCTAACAGTTCTAGGGCAGTGGTCTCTTCATCCATAGATTTTCCTTTAGTTGACAGATGTGGAGTCTCCCTCAAGTAGACCTCAGGGCAACGAGAAGCAATGCCATTTATCTGGCGGACAAACCCCTTGCAGTGGATGCAATGTCCATCCAATTAACCTTCAGTTTGGCATGCATATTCTTGCTGACAAGGGCATTAGAACCAGACAGGATTGGTAAAAGCCATCATACCATTTTGGTCAAAAGAGATCCTGGTTTGAGGCATTTACTAGATGCTTCCCTGCCAGACAGAAACTGGTCTCAGGGCACACAGTTCTGTGACAGCCTCAGGTCATTCAACCTGATAGCTTGGAAGTTGATCGCCCCTTATTGATGGTCAAGGGCTTTTGGGTGGGTGTCTAAATAAATAAATCCCTCAACTCCCTCTAATCCTGAAATCCTTGAACTTCTCCAAGAGGGATCTGAAAGGGACTTTCATCCAGTTCTATGAAGGTAGAAGTTCTGGCTCTGTCAGCTTCTCTACAAAGAAGACTTTTAATGAATCAGGAGGTAAAGGTCTATTTCAAATCCATAACCAGGCTTTCTCCGAGGATTATAACACCATTATCTCATTGGCGCTTATCATTCTATTAAAGCACCTTTGTAACCAACCCTTTGCACCTACGGAGGAGGTCAGTCTTACATATCTATTCTTGAAAATGGCTGTTCGTAGCAATTTCTAATGCTGAAAGGGTTGGTGAACCTCAGGCTCTGTCATCCAAGGAGCCATATACTATATTCCTCCTGGAGAGAGTCTTATTGAGGTTACTACGTACTTTCTAACTGAAGGACCCTTCATTTATCATAATATTTATGAAATTGCAGCATCCTGAACAGCTTGCAGGACACGAGGAGGATCCCTACCTGCCTCCTGCGTGTCTGAACGCCGAATGACTGCTCCATGCCTGAGATCCAGGCAGGAGCAGTCGAGCGGCGATAACACTGATCAATGCCATGTTACTGCATGGCAGTGATCAGTGTAGGAAATCAGTGTGTGCAATGTTATAGTCCCCTATGGAAATAAAGTGTTAATAAATGTGATTTAACCCCTTCCCTAATAAAAGTCAGAATCACCCCTCTTTTCCCATAAAAAAAACTATGTAAATAAAAATAAAAACAAACATATGTTATATCGCTGTGTGCGTAAATGTCCGAACTATAAAAATATATTGTTGATTAAACCGCACGGTAAATGGCGTACACATAAAAAAATTCCAAAATAAAAACTTCAGATCACGGCACAAAAAAGTAGCCCTCATACATCCCCATATGCGGAAAAATAAAAAAGTTACAGGGGTCAGAAGAGAACATTTTTAAACGTATAAATTTTCCTGTATGTAGTTATGATTTTTCCCAGAAGTACGACAAAATCATAAAGTGTCATTTTTACTGAAAAAATTTACTGCGTAGAAACGAAAGCCCCCAAAACTAAAAAAAAATAGTTTTTTCTTCAATTTTGTTGCACAATGATTTTTTTTTCCGTCTCGCCGTGAATTTTGGAGTAAAATTACTAATGTCACTGCAAAGTAAAATTGGTGGCACAAAAAATAAGCCATAATATGTATTTTTAGGTGGAAAATTTAAAGCGTTATGATTTTTAAAAAGTAAGGAGGAAAAAAAGAAAATTCAAAAACTGAAAGACCCTGAGTCCTTAACGCCTTAAGGACCCGGAGTTTTTCCGTTTTTGCATTTTTGTTTTTTCCTCCTTAACTTTAAAAAATCATAACTCTTTCAATTTTGCACCTAAAAATCCATATTATGGCTTATTTTTTGCGCCACCAATTTTACTTTGTAATGACATCAGTCACTTTACCCAAAAATCTATGGCAAAACGGGAAAAAAATCATTGGGAGACAAAAAACGCCATTTTGTAACTTTTGGGGGCTTCCGTTTCTACACAGTACATTTTTCGGTAAAAATTACACCTCTTTATTCTGTAGGTCCATACGATTAAAATGATACCCTATTTATATAGGTTTGATTTTGTCGTACTTCTGGAAAAAATCATAACTACATGCAGGAAAATGTATACGTTTAAAATTGTCATCTTCTGACCCCTATAACTTTTTATTTTTCCGCGTATGAGGGCTCATTTTTTGCGCTGTGATCTGAAGTTTTTAGAGGTACCATTTTTGCATTGATAGGACTTATTGGTCGTTTTTTCATGATATAAAAAGTGACCAAAAATGCACTATTTTGAAATTTTTTTGCGCGTTCGCCATTGGCATGCTGCGATACCACAAATGTTTATTTTTATTTACACTGTTTTTTTTTGTTTTTTTTTTATGGGAAAAGGGGGGTGATTTAAACTTTTATTAGGGAAGGTGTTAAATGATCTTTATTCACTTTTTTTTTCTTGTAATGTTATAACTCCCATAGGGAGCTATAACACTGCACACACTGATCTTTTACATTGATCAGTGGTTTCTCATAAGAAACCACTGATCGATGATTCTGCCGCTTGACTGCTCATGCCTGGATCTCAAGCACTGAGCAGTCATTCGGCGATCGGACAGCATGGAGACAGGCAGGGACCCTCCGGCTGTCATTCGCCGCGGCTATCCCGAACAGCTCCCTGAGCTAACCACCATGGTTTTACTTTCACTTTAGACGCGGCGTTCAACTTTGAATGCCGCGTCTAGAGAGTTAATAGCGCGCGGCACCGCGATCAGCGCTGCGCACTATTAGCCACGGGTCCTGGCCGTTGTTAGTGGCCCCGCGTTATAGAACGGGAGCGGACTCATGACGTACTGGTATGTCATGGGTCGTTAAGGGGTTAAAGAGTACCTCTCATAAAAAAAACTTTTATATTCTATAGTTTAATATCTGTAGATTAATTTTCTAATTGGGTTCTATTTAAAAAAAAATGTATGCATTTATGTG
The DNA here is from genome assembly GCF_029499605.1 of Hyla sarda. NCBI lineage: Eukaryota > Metazoa > Chordata > Amphibia > Anura > Hylidae > Hyla > Hyla sarda. Next base: position 67,040,003 of record NC_079200.1, read on the forward strand.
TCTAAACTAGGAGTCCCTTTTTTTTTAATGATTTCAGACTCATGCCGGCCTGGCGGCTGAGTCCGAAATCTCATACTCAGCGCAGCTCCCCGCCTGTCAATCAGACAGGCGGGAGCGAGCGCTGTGCTCACATCCCTGCAGGGCGTGCTCCTGACTCAGCTGGCCAGCGGCGTATTCAGGCAAGGAGAGCCGGTGCCTGCTGGCTGAGAGTCAGTTGAGCGAAGCTCTGTAAGATAGAAGAATCATTTATTGTGTTGTACTCTGGGTCTGCCACGTCTGATCGAGGTCTTCAAAAAGCCTTTCATTAGGAATGTAAGTTTTCCCCCATATATATTATGTATATATATGCATAATTTATTTGAATATAATTCATACATACAGCATACAGCAAACTATTTTGGAAACTACACCCCTCAAGGAAAGTAACAAGGGGTACAGTGAGCCTTAACACCCCACAGGTGTTTGACGACTTTTCGTTAAAGTCAGATGTGTAAATGAAAAAAGAATTTTCACTAAAATGCAGTTTTTTCCCCAAATTTTACATTTTTACAAAAGGTAATAGGAGAAATGCCCCCGGAAATGTTTAACCCCATTTCTTCTGAGTATGGAAATACCCCATGTGTGGATATCAAGTGTTCTGCGGGCAAACTACAATGCTCAGAAGAGAAGGAGCACCATTGAGCTTTTGGAGAGAGAATTTGTTTGGAATGGAATCGGGGGCCATGTGCGTTTACAAAGCCCCCATGGTGCCAGAACAGTGGTTCCCTCCCCCCCAACACACACACACACATGTGACACCATTTTGGAAACTACACCCCTCACAGAATTTAATAAGGGGTGCAGTGAGAATTTACTCCCCACTGGCATTTGACAGATCTTTGGAACAGTGGACTGCGCAAATGAAAAATTAGACCCAGACAGCCGTTTGCTGTTTGTGCATGCTGGGATTTGTAGTTTTGCAAGATTTAGAGGGATACAGTTTAGAGACCACTGCATGGTAATCTCAAAACTATACCCCTCTAAATCTTGCAAAACTACAAATCCCAGCATGCCCAAACAGCAAACGGCTGTCTGGGCATGCTGGGAGTTGTAGTTTTGCAACATCTGGAGGGCTACAGATTAGAGACCACTGAACTCACTCCTATCCCTTCAGGGGGATCTGGGGTGTCTTGTACAGCCCCGATCCCCCTTATTTTCCGGGTCACCGGAGACCCGTATGACCTTGAATCGCCGCAGATCGCCGGTCTGAATTGACTGGCGATTTGCGGCGATCGCCGACATGGGGAGGTCTCAGGACCCCCCCCAGGCGTTGGCACCAGATGCCTGCTGAACAGTTCCAGCAGGCATCCCGGTCCGGTCCCCGCCCCGGCAAGCGGCAAGGACTGGAATTCCCACGGGCTTACAGGTACACCCTGAGTCCTTAAGTACCAGGATGTCAGGGCATACTTGTATGCCCTGCGTCCTTAAGGGGTTAAAATTGTCAATTTCTGATCCTTATAACTTTTTTTTTCTGTATACAGGGATGTGTGAGGGTTAATTTTTTTGTGCCGTGATCTATAGTTTTTATTGGTATTTTGTTGTGATGGGACTTTTTAATCACTTTTAATTCTTTTTTTATGGTATACAAAGTGCCCAAAAATACACTATGACAAGGTATATGCCTTGACTGTGCGGTATAATTGACGTTATATTTTTTGGACATTTATACACACAGTGATGTTTATTTTACATTACATAATATTTTTTTTAATTTAATGTGAAAAGGATAGGTGATTCAAACTTTTATTAGGAACGTGGTTAATTCATGTTCATGCCATGGCTGACTAGAGCGCCAATCGGATGGGGAGGAGGCAGGTATGGTCCCAATTCTTCCATGTAAGCAGCTTGGATTAGATTTTTTACATTTTAGACGCTGCAATCAACTTTATTGTGGCATCTAAAGAGTTAAGGCCAGGATCAACTTGATTGGTTATGTCAGGTATTAGCCACCAGAACCATCCTCTATGATGCACACTCAGCTCCTCAGCGCATGTCATAGAAGGGGACAGGCACAGGGCATACATTTACGCCCTGCGTCCTTAACCCATTGAGAACACAGGACATAAATGTACGTCCTGGTGTCCTGGCACTTAACACAACAGGACATACATTTACATCCTGTACATGACGCAAGCACCAGGGCGGTGCTTGCATCATGCACGGCAGGTCCCGGTTGCTATCAGCAAACAGGGACCCGCCGGTAATGTCCAGCAGCGGCAGTGAGGGTGTTTGAATGTTAGCCATGGCAGAATGGAGCAATGGCGTGCCGATAACACTTATCAATACAGGCAGTGTGGGGATCCGATCATCTAACATGGCGGCCCAAGGTCTCGTTACCTGCTTCGACCATCATCCCAGGGTCTTCTTCTCTGGTCTGACATCGAGCAGACCAGAGAAGAAGATTGCCAATAATACTGATCAGTGCTATGCATATGCATAGCACTGTTCAGTATCTGTTATCTATAAATAGTCCCCTTTGGGAACATAAAAAGGGTCTTAAAAATAAAAAAGCACTCCATTTTGTAACTTTTCTACGCAGTGCATTTTTCGGTGAAAATGACACCTTATCTTTATTCTGTAGGTCCATATGATTACAACGATATAGGTTTTATTTTGTTTTACTTCCTTAAAAAATTTGTTGTATGAAAATTGGTATGTTTAAAGATTACACAAATACATTTCTTTGTATGGTATGTTTAAAATTGTCAAATTCTGATCCTTATAACTTTTTTATTTTTCTGTATACAGGGATGTGTGAGGGTTAATTTTTTGCATCATGATCTATTGTTTTTATTGATATTTTGTTGTGATGGGACTTTTTAAGCACTTTTTATCCTTTTTTTATGGATACAGAGTGCTCAAAAATATGCAATTCTTTTTTCTGTAGGTCCATACGATTACAAGGATACCCATTTTATGTAGGTTTTATATTATTTTGCTACTTTAAAAAAAAATTATAAACTACATGCACCAAAATGAGTATGCTTAAAATTGTCCTCTTCTGACCCCTATAACTTTTTAATTTTTCCACATACGGGGCTATGCGGCTTGATCTGTAGTTTTTAGCGATACCATTTTTGTTTTGATGGGACCTTTTGATCGCTTTTTATAAAATTTCTTATGGTATATAAAGTGGCCGAAAATGCACAATTTTGGACTTTGGTATATTTTTATGTGTATGCCCATGCGGTTTAACTAACCTTATATTATAATAGTTTGAACATTTATGCACGTGGTGGTACTACAAGCTCCTCATTCCTGGCATATTTACACTTTATTGTTATTTCATGGTCTTGCTAAAATTTTTACATAGAAAACAATATGACCGCATGATGTAAATGTACCCTAATGAGAAACTAAAGTGATAAAATGAACATTTGTCTTTAACCCCTTTACACAAAATCTGGTACATTTACGTGATGATTAGAGATGACTTCCCACAATATCATGTACATGTACCTGATAACTTTAAACTGTCACAGCGCCGCCGGGCTTTGTGACAGTTTAGTAAGCTCGGCTGTGCTGCACAGCCAGGCTTCCCTGAAGCCAGGCAGGGACCAATTGCAACGGTCCCCGGCCAGTGATCGCTGCTATTGGTCCATCAGTACAGACGGACCAATAGCAGTGATAGTGCGGGGGTCTCCTCCTTCCCCCTCTCCTCCGTCACTTCAGTGTGTGAAGCAATCGGTGGTTAGTGGGGCCCCGTTGGAGGAGGCCACCCGTAGGCACTCAGGATCGGAGCTGCGCTGTCACTGTGACCGCAGTGTCTATTAGGGTTATAGAGGAAAGAAGCTCCCTCTGTCACCGATCGTCACTCTGCAAAGTGAAAGCAGAGCGCTGATGGTTGCCATGGCAACATGAGCAATCAGTCCCTACCTAAGTTAGGGACTGATCTATCCTATGTCTGTCCGTACTGACAGACATAGGCATAATTCAATGGAGTACAGATCTGTACTCCATTTAATTATGTGTATAATAGTAAAAAAAAAAAAAAAAAAAAGTGAAACAAGGGAAAAAAATAAAAAAGGGAAAAAAATACAAAAATTAAATGTGAATATATGTACATAAACCCCCCCAAAAAATTGTCCCCCCAAATACATCAACATGTCCCCCAAAAAAAGAGTCCTCACACAATTGTGTCAGTGAAAAAATAAAAAGTTACAGCTCACAGAATGTGGCGACTTACAAACATGATTTTTTTAAAATAGTTTTTATGCCATAAATAAACTAAAATATTTTTAAAAAGTAGGGATCGACCGATATCGGTTTTTTAGGGCCGATACCGATACAGATAATCGGTGCAGGTTAGGGCCGATAGCCGATAACTTATACCGATATTTCGGTATAAGTTATCGGCTATTTAACCCCCTGCGACACCGCTGCAGATCATTGATTTAAAGCGGGCGCTTTAAATCAATGATCTGCAGTGGCTTTTGCGGGGCCATAGGCCGCCGCCGCCACCACCCGCTTCTCTCCCCTACCTGCCAGGGTGCTCCGGGCCATCCATCCATCGTTCCTGTAGTGTCCGGGGGCGTTCCGGGTGGAGGGTGGTCCGGTCCGGGCTGTCCTTCTTCTCCGGCGGGCCTCTTCTCCACTCCGGGCAGGCTCCGGCCTAGTACGCTGCATAGACGTCGCTGCGCAGTGACGCCCGTGCGCAGCGACGCACCTGACGTCACGGCGTAGCGGCGTCTATGCAGCATACTAGGCCGGAGCCTGCCCGGAGTGGAGAAGAGGCCCGCCGGAGAAGAAGGACAGCCCGGACCGGACCGGACCACCCTCCACCCGGAACGCCCCCGGACACTACATGAAGGAAGGATGGCCTGGACCACCCCCATTACGGGTAAGTTTAATTTTTTTATTCACTCGGAGGGTGGGGGAGGGGCCCGACTGGCATAGCGGTATGGGAAAAAAATCCATACCGGTATACCGCCTAGCATCACGGTGGGGGGTGCGACGCGGTGCGGTGGGTCGGAGGTGCGGTGCGGCGGGTCGAGGGGGTGGCGGTCGCGGTGCGGTGGGGGCGGTGCGGGGCATTATCGGCTTATCGGCAAGATAATTGCCGATACCGATAATGCCCAAAATCGTGATTATCGGCCGATAATATTGGCAATACCGATAATCGATCGATCCCTATTAAAAAGTATATCAATTTGGTATTGCCGTAATCGTATAAACCTGCAGTGTAATGTTAACATGTCAGTTATACCGCAGGAAGACTTAAAAAAAAAAAAACAACAACAACAGCAAAATAGATTTTTTTTTTTATGTATACCAACTCATAAAAAATAAAATAAAAAATTATCAGTGTCATATGTACCCCAGAATGGTACCAATGAAAGTGTCAACTTGTCTCCCAAAAATATTAAGCATCCCAAGGCCCCTGTAATTTTATATGATGCCAAAAAAAATATCCTAAACTAAAAGGATGCCCCAAAATCCCCACAGCATGCCTTCATGTCTGAGGCCTGTGGGAGAAACACATAGCACTCAAAGGCCACATATAGGATATTTCTACGTATGTCAGAATTCGGGGAATAAATATTGAGTTGTATTTCTTTGTAAACACTTACTGTGTAAGGCTGGGTCCACACTACGTTTTGTCCCATACGGGAGCGCATACGGCAGGGGGGAGCTAAAACCTCGCGCTCCCGTATGTTACCGTATGCGCTCCCGTATGTCATTCATTTCAATGAGCCGACCGGAGTGAAACGTTCGGTCCGGTCGGCTCATTTTTGCGCCGTATGCGCTTTTACAACCGGACCTAAAACCGTGGTTGACCACAGTTTTAGGTCCGGTTGTAAAAGCGCATACGGCGCAAAAATGAGCCGACCGGACCGAACGTTTCACTCCGGTCGGCTCATTGAAATGAATGACATACGGGAGCGCATACGGTAACATACGGGAGCGCGAGGTTTTAGCTCCCCCCTGCCGTGTGCGCTCCCGTATGGGAGAAAACGTAGTGTGAACCCAGCCTTACAGAAAAAAAATGGATTAAAATGAAAAATCTGCAAAAAAATTACATTTTAATATTCCGCCTCCACTTTGCTTTTATTTATGTGAAATCAAATGCCTAAAGGGTTTATAAACTTGTTTAATGTCATTCTGATTACTTTATCCCCTTAAGGACTCAGGGTTTTTCCGTTTTTGCACTTTCGTTTTTTCCTCCTTACCTTTTAAAAAGCATAACCCTTTCAATTTTCCACCTGAAAATCCATATTATGGCTTATTTTTTGCGTCGCCAATTCTACTTTGCAGTGACATTAGTAATTTTACCCAAAAATGCACGGCGAAACGGAAAAAAAAATCATTGGGGGCTTCCGTTTCTACGCAGTGCATATTTCGGTAAAAATTACACCTTATCATTATTCTGTAGGTCCATACGGTTAAAATGATACCCTACTTATATAGGTTTGATTTTGTCGCACTTCTGGAAAAAATCATAACTACATGCAGGAAAATGTATACGTTTAAAAATATCATCTTCTGACCCTTATAACTTTTTTATTTTTCCACGTACAGGGTGGTATGAGGACTCATTTTTTGCGCCGTGATCTGAAGTTTTTATCGGTATACCACATATGTTTATTTTTTTATTTTTTTACACTGTTTTATTTTTTTTATGGGAAAAGGGGGGCGATTCAAACTTTTATTAGGGAAGGGGTTAAATGACCTTTATTAACACTTTTTTTTAACTTTTTTTTTGCAGTGTTATAGGTCCCATAGGGACCTATAACACTGCACACACTGATCTTTTACACAGATCATAGGCGTGTATTAACACGCCTGTGATCAGTGTTATCGGCGCTTGACTGCTCCTGCCTGGATCTCAGGCACGGAGCAGTCATTCGTCGATCAGACACCGAGGAGGCAGGTAAGGGCCCTCCCGATGTCCGGTCAGCTGTTCGGGACGCCGCGATTTCACTGCGGCGGTCCCGAACAGCCCGACTGAGCAGCCGGGTCACTTTCACTTTCGCTTTAGAAGCGGCGGTCAGCTTTGACCGCCGCTTCTAAAGGGTTAATACCGCACATCGCCGCGATCGGCGATGTGTGGTATTAGCCGCGGGTCCCGGCCGTTGATGAGCGCCGGGACCGACGCGATATGATGCGGGATATACGTCCTGCGTCGTTAAGGGGTGCAGTTTATAAAATGGGGTGATTTATGGGGGTATCTAACATACAGGCCCCTCAATTCCACTTCAGAACTGAACTGGTCCTTGAAAAATCAGATGTTGCAATTTTCTTAAATCTGTTGCTAAACTTATAAACCTTATAACATTCTAAAAAAGAAAAAGAATGTTTACCAAATGATGGGAACATACAGTAGACATATTGTAGATGTGAATAAACCTAGAAAAATGCAAATTTTTCATTCTTCTCAGAATTTAGTTTTTACAAAAAACGTTAAATATCAAAATTTACCACTAATGTAAAGTACAATATGTCACAGAAAAACAATCTCAGAATCGCTTTCATAAGTAAAAGCGTTTCAAAGTTATTACCAAATAAGTGGACACATGTCAGATTTTGAAAATTTGCATTGGTCATGGGGCGGGGCTATGACATCACGAGCTCCCAGTTTGTTCCAAATGCTGAGCAACAGAGTACCCCTTTAACCCCTTAAGTACCAAGCCCATTTTCACCTTAAGGACCAGAGCGTTTTTTGCACATGTTATACAGTGCGCTTTGGCCAGACACACTGGCCGTGAGCACATCTCCCCGTTGTCTCGTGTTGACGTGTATCTTGATGACATCCTGATCTTCTCTTCCAACTTGGAGGAGCATCGTACTCATGTTCGTCTGGTTCTTCGGCGCCTCCGGAGGAATCATCTCTACGCCTAACTGGAGAAATGCCTATTCGAGAAATCCAGTCTCCCATTTCTTGGTTACATTGTCTCTGATCAAGGCCTGCAGATGGATCCAGAAAAATTGTCTGCAGTTTTGGATTGGCCTTGCTCTACCAGTCTTCGGGCTATTCAACGTTTTCTGGGATTTGCCAACTATTATCATCAGTTCATCCCACATTTCTCTTCTGTGGTCGTTCCAATTGTAGCTCTCACCAGAAAGAACTCTAACCCTAAGTCATGGCCTCCTGAGGCTGAAGAGGCTTTCTCTAGCCTAAAGTCTGCATTTGCTTCAGCTCCCGTGCTTTCAAGACCTGATCTGGAAAGACCTTTTGCTTTGGAGGTTGATGCCTCATCCATAAGAGCTGGTACCATTCTTACCCAGAAGAACTCCAAGTGTAAGACTATAACCTGTGGTTTCTTTTCAAAAACCTTCTTGCCGGCAGAAAGGAACTACTCCATCGGAGATTGAGAACTGTTTGCTATAAAACTCGCCTTAGAGGAGTGGCGACATTTGTTGGAAGAGTCACCTCATCTGATCAGTATCTACTCTGACCACAAGAATCTCCTATAACTTCAGTCTGTTCAGCGTTTGAACCCTCGTCAGGCAAGGTGGTCATTGTTCTTTCCCAGATTTAAATTTCTCTATCGGCTCCATTGGGGGACGCGGACCGTGGGTGTATCTTGCTGTCTCTAGGAGGTGTGACACTATGGTAACAAAAAAAGTCAGCTCCTCCCAGCAGGATATACCCGCCTTCAGGCTCTGAGCTATTCAGTTTAAGCTTAGCTTATTCCCTTTCTTTTCCGTTTTCAGGTGGGGACTCAGGAACTGCGGTTCACTGTTTCCCCATTGCGAGTGAGGGGGCACAGACATTGCGTATATGCGCTGTTAACCCCCCCTCGCCAACGGTCAGCACCTGGGTGGTACCTCATGGGTCTGGGTCCCCCTATGTCTCCGCTTGCCTTGCTCGCGCATAGCAGATAGGCGTGATGCAGGGACCATAAGCTGGCTGAAGACTTCACTGAAGACTCCATTAGGTAAGTTCTTCTGACTGAGGTAAGTACTTTCCCCCCTTGTTTCTCCAAAGGTATGGACTCGCAACCTCTGTAGACCCCCTGTTTTTGGCCCACCTTTGGTTTTATGGGGCTGCATTTTACAGGGGCTGCATCTTTTTATTGGGGGAGCAGTGGCACCTAAGGGGGCATATATTACAGGGCACTTTACTTCTGGGGGCACTTTATTTTACTATGTGTGTGTGCTTGGTACAATACTTCAGCGCCTTATATGCGGCTGTCTGCCGCGGCGCTTCCAGCGCCGACTTAATTTCGTTTTCCCACAGTGCCTTTTCCGCGGCTTATAGCCGGGGCACAGCTTCGAGCCGGGCGCTTCTGTGCCGGCTTACTTTCACTTTCGGCCGGCGTTTAGGCCGCCCGCTCTATTCCCCCGAGCGCTATGCGGACTGGACATGGCGCTCGGGACAAGGAGCGGGCGCCATTACAGTCCTTCTCGGCCGGTCTTAGCTCCGCCCACAGAGCTGGGAACTTCCAGGGGCGCGGAACAGCCCCCAATCAGCGTCGTGGGTGCGATTTTCACAACGTTGGGGGAGTGCCTTACTTCGGGCACGCCCCTCCCTTTCTATTGGCTGGTCTTTTTTTTGTCTCCTTAGCTGCACGTAGTGAGTTCTTACTGCAGCTGACAGGGGACACAGACCAGGGTGAGAGGGCTAGTCCCTCTCTCCATCTCTTTTCCACCACTATGTCCGCTCCCAGAGCTGTTCCTCCCTCTAGTCAGTAACCCGGAACATCAGTAACTTATTATGTTTGTAGCACTGTAATACCAAGATGTCTGGCTCTGCTGAGCCCCCTTGTCCTGCCTGCTCCACTGCTCCCCCAGACCCCCTGGTACCCCCTGATGCCCTTTCGGTCCCGGTGGGTTCCTTCCTGACCCAGTATATGGCTGACTTGACCCAAGTCTCCCGTTCGGTGGCTGAGGCCTTCCGGGTAGTGGTGTCCACCCTGAAGGGGTCTTCCCTGCGCGGGACCTCTGAGAGGGCCCGCTCCTCGTTCATGCTTCACGCTCTTACAAGTGTAATAGGGGTGCCTATTCTGACTCTTCAATTGAGTTTTCAGATAGATGTGGGCGTTCCCCTCGTGGGTCCCGCCCCCCATCATCTGGGCACGAACGTCGCTCCTCCTGAGGATGTTCTCGGATTCGCCGCTCTGCCATGCCAGAGCTGCATACCCGGTCAGGGTCGCGCCCCTCCAGGACTGCCTCCACTCATTCACTTCCCCTGGTGAACTGGTGGACGAGGCTTCTGAGCCAGCATCTTACTCAGAGGACCGCTCGGACTCAATTGCAATGGTGAACTCATTGGTGACAGCCATAAGAGGCACCCTTCATCTAGAGGACCCAGGATCTTCGGATGTCTATCCAGAAGTATCCTTTCATACTATCAAGACAATCCAAGAACGTTATCCATTTGTCAAGGACTTTGTCACTAAGGTGGTTTCCCCTCCCTCAGTGGATCCACCAATCTCCCGGATCTCTAGGGTGACTACAGTGCCTCTGGCAGTTGCCGCTGCCTTCAAGGATCCCACGGACAAGAAGGTAGAATCCTTAGTGAGGTTTGCTTCTGAGGCAGCTGGCTCTTCTCTTCTTCCCATCTTCGCCTCGATATGGGTGTCCAAGGCCCTGTCGGAGTGATGCCAAAAGCTCCATCAGGATATCTTAGCGGGATCCCCCCACCAGAGGATCTATCTGCTCTGGCTCTCCAATGCTCTAAAGCTGGGGACTTTCTGTGCGCAGCTTCCACGTAGTCAGCCCGTTGTTCTGCCTTTGCTGTGGGTCACCTAGCGGCTCTCCGCCGCTTTATGTGGCTTAAAGCTTGGAATGCAGATGCCGCTTCCAAAAGGTCTCTCTCTGAGCTTCCCTTTACAGGTGGCCGTCTTTTTGCCGACCGCCTCGATGAGATTATCTCCGTGGCAACTAGAAGTTAGAGGTCCTTCTTACCTCAAAATAAGGCTCGCCCTTCTTCCCTATGGAAGTCTTTTTTCCTTTCGGTCATTTCGGACCTCTGGTTCCAGCTAAGGGTCCGGGCAGGCGCCCTTGCGGGACAAGAAGGCTCCCTCGTGCCGGGCACGCCCAGCTTGCAAGTCGGACTCCAACCGGTCCGGCTGTTTTGCGCCCAAATCGGGCAATCGCAAGCCCACTTCTGCTGAAGTGAGGCCCCACCCGTGTTTTCTTTTGGGTGGGAGGTCATCTCTTGTTTTCCGAGACATCTGGACTTCACACATTCAGGACTCTGGGGTCAGGGATGTGGTGTCCAATGGTTACAGGATCGAATTTGCCTCCCTTACGAGGGATCGCATTTTTCGATCCTGGGCCCCCCGGTCTCCCCCTCTGGCGAAGCAATTTCGAGCGGCTCTCCAGTCTCTGCTTCTCCAGGGGCTTATCATCCCCGTTCCTCCAGGGGCACGTTTTTCGGGGTTCTATTCAGATTTTTTTGTGGTCCCCAAGATGGACAATTCTGTGCAACCAATCCAACCGTCACCTTCTCATCCACCACTTCAGAATGGAATCTCTCCATTCGGTGGTGGCATACCTGGAACAAGGGGAATTACCTTCATCGGTGGACATCAAGGATGCCTACCTCCACGTGCCAATATTTCCGGACCATCGTCGGTACCTCCGCTTGCGGTTCCGGAGGGGCACTTTCAATTCGTGGCTCTCCCCTTTGGTTTGGCCACAGCTCCTCGGGTCCTTACAAAGATCCTTGCGCCAGTGTTGGGCCTGTTTGGTCAAGGGGAAGCTCGGTGATATCCTATCTGGACGACCCTCTCATCAAGGCTCCGACCAGAGCCCAGACTCTGGAGAATCTGGACGTCACTCTCCACTCTCTGACTCGCTTCGGGTGGATGGTCAACTGGGACAAGTCAGTCTTCTGTCCTACCCAGTCTCTAACCTTCATGGGCCTTCGATTCGACGGCCTCTGCCCACATTTGTCTGGCGCTCTGGTCGGGGGTCCGCCCCCTTCAGACCCAGGTGTCAGTCTCCATCTGCACAGTATGGACTGCCTGGGTCGGGTGGTGGCAACTATGGAGGCCGTACCCTTTGCCCAGTTTCATTACCGCCCCCCTTCAACTGGCGATTCTCTCTCGATGGAACAGGTTTCCTCTGTCCCTCGATCGTCAGATTGTTCTCCCTCGCAGGGTCCGTCAGTCTCTGCTCTGGTGGCTCCGCTCCCCCCTTATTCTCCAAGGGCGGTCCTTTCTTCCCATTCTCTGGCAGGTTGGTACACCGGTTTCCAACCTGTCGGCCTGGGGCGGCATGCTCAGGGATTGGACGGTCCAGGAACTCTGGTCTCCCCTGGAGACCCCCTTTTTCCGATAAACATATTGGAATAACGGGCGATTCTTCTTTGTCTTCTTCATTGGGAGTCCCATCTTCAGTCTTGTCCTGTCCGCATTCAGTCGGACAACGCCACGGCCGTGGCGTACATAATCGACACACATTCCGGGAGTGTTCAACTGGGAAGCGGACTTCCTCAGTCGGTCCTTTGCCGACCCCGGCAAGTGGTCTCTTCATCCGGAGGTCTTCGCGCAGCTCTGCAACCTCTGGGGCCTTCCGGACGTGGACCTCTTCGCGTTCCAGCACAATCGGAAGATCCTTCCGTTTGTGTGCAAGTTCCGGGACTCTCAGGGTCTGGATGTGGACGCCTTAGTGATTCCTTGGGCGGGGTTCGCCCTACCTTATCTGTTCACTCCTCTTCCACTCCTTCCTAGGGTGCTGAGGAAGCTCAAGGCAGAGGACTTCCTCGCCTTTCTGGTAGCTCCAGATTGGCCCCGAAGGTCGTGGTACGCCAACGTAGTCAGGCTCCAGGATGGCGCTCCTCTGCGCCTTCCGCTCCGCCCGGTCCTACTCTCTCGGGGTCCTCTTGCCACCCCAATTTACAGTCGCTGCATTGGTCGGCGTGGCGGTTGAGACCGCGGTTTTGAGGGCCTGCGGGTTCTCTTCCCAAGTCATTCACACCATGCTCTAGGCTCGTAAGCCCTACTCCACGAATTTACCACCGTACTTGGCGGTTATTATTTTTGTTGGTGTGAAGCTCAGTGACCTTCTCGGTTCCCAGTCTCCTCTCTTTTTTTTTTTTTTGCAGTCGGGGTTGGTACTGGGGTGGTCTCTCAGTTCCCTTAAAGGTCAGGTTTCAGCCCCTGGTTTCTATTCTCATGTCCGGACCTTCATGCAAGGTGTGGCGCACGCTGCTCCTCCTTATTGGTCACCTTCTCCCCCTTGGGACTTGAATTTGGTTCTGAGTGCCCTCCAGGGTGAACCCTTTGAGCCCCTTAGAGAGGTGTCTCTCCGCCTCCTTTCTTGGAAAGTGGCGTTTCTTGTTGCTATCACCTCCATCTGGAGGGTGTCTGAATTGGCAGTTCTTTCCTGCCGTTCTCCATTTCTGGCGATCCACCAGTGCCACGCTTCACCTCAGCCACCTGTGTGGTTGAGTTGTGCCAGGGGTAGCAACCTGGGTGCCGCCTCCCGCAGCAACTCCATCCCGCTTTGCGGCGGGCTCTGGAGCACCTTTGACTCCGCTCCCTGGCACGGCCCATTCCATCTGCCACACAGGTCCAGCGGATCTACTACCTCTCCAGCTCCAGACCACCGTGGTACAGCGAATCTACTTCCTCCCGTGTTCCAGTGGACTGAAGTGAGACTAACAGTGCATCTGACCACTGTCACTTTAAGCATTAATAACTCTGGGATGCTTTAACTTATGAATTTGATTTCAAGATTGTTTTTTCTTGACACATTGTACTTTAACATAGTGGTAAATTTTCGCTGATATTTGCATAATTTCTTGGTGAAAAATTCCAAAATTTCATTACAAATTTAAAAATGTTGCATTTTTCTAACTTTGAAACTCTCTGCTTCTAAGAAAAATAGACATACCAAATAAATTATATATTGATTCGCATCATAAAGTGTTTGCATCATAAAGTTGACATGTTTTTACTTTTTGGAAGACATCAGGGGGCTTCAAAGTTCAGCAGCAATTTTCCAATGTTTTCACAAAATTTTCTAAATCGAAATTTTTCAGGGACAAATTCAGTTTTGAAGTGGATTTGAAGGGCCTTCATATTATAAATGTCCCACAAATGACCCCATTATAAAGCCTCTATAGTGCCAGAACAGCAAAAAAAAAAAAAAAAACACATGGCAAACTGATTTGGAAACGACACCCTTCAAGGAACATAACAAGGGGTACAATGAGCCTTAACACCCCACAGGTGTTTGACGACTTTTTGTTAAAGTTGGATGTGTAAATGATTTTTTTTCCACTAAAATGTTGGTTTTCCCCCAAATTTAATTTTTTTACAAGGGGTAATAGGAGAAAATGTCCCCCAAAAAATTTGTAACTCCATCTATTCTGAGTATGGAAATACCCCATGTGTGGACGTCAAGTGCACTGCGGGCGCACTACATGGCACAATATTGCATAATATTTTGGAAACTACACCCCTCAAGGAATGTAACAAGGGGTACAGTGAACCTTAACACCCCACAGGTGTTTTCGCCCAAATTTTACATTTTTACAAGGGCTAATAGGAGAAAATGCCCCCAAAAATGTGTAACACCGTTTCTTCTGAGTATGGAAATACCCCATATGTGGATGTAAAGTGCTCTGCGGGAGAACTACAATGTTCAGAAGAGAAGGAGCGCCATTGGGCTTTTGAAGAAAGAATTTGGTTGCAATGGAAGTCGGGGGCCATGTGTGTTTACAAAGCCCCCCCCCCCGTGGTGCCAGAACAGTGGACCCCCACATGTGACCCTATTTCGGAAACTACGCCCCTCACGGAATGTAATAAGGGGTGCAGTGGCATTTACATCCCACTGGCGTTTGACAGATCTTTGGAACAGTGGGCTGTTCAAAAAAATCTGTCAGACACCAGTGGAGTGTAAATGCTCACTGTACCCCTTGTTACGTTCCGTGAAGGGCGTAGTTTCCAAAATGGGGTCACTTGTGGGGGGTAGGGGTCCACTGTTCTGGCACCATGGGGGCTTTGTTAACGCACATGGCCTTCAATTCCAGACACATTCTCTCTCCAAAAGCCCAATGGCGCTCCTCTTCTGAGCCCTGTAGTTAGCTCGCAGAGCACTTTACATCCACATATGGGGTATTTATATACTTAGAAGAAATGGTGTTACAAATTTTGGGGGGCTTTGTTCCTATTACCCTTTGTGAAAATGAAAAATTTGGGATAACATCAGCATTTTAGTGAAAAAATGTAAAATTTTCATTTCCACATCCAACTTGAGTGAAAATTGTGGGGTGTTTGACGCAAGACAAAAACGCCAGAAAGAACGCCAAAGCATTTTCCTATGTTTGGCGCTTTTTTTCTGGCATTTTTTGCATTTGAGTGGAAATTGCATTTTTTGCCCCTTTGGCATTTTTTGGTACTCAAAAGTGGTTGGGTACCAAAAAAAAAAGGATGAAGTAGTGAATGAAAAAAAAAAGGAATTTAACAAAATTTTTATTTTTTTATATCGAAATTTTTATAAATTTTAAATAAAGTGTGTATTTCATAATATTTTCTCCATTTTCTTTTTAAATTTTTTAGGTAGTACTACTACTCCCAGCATGGAACAGATTGTTCCATGATGGGAGTAGTAGTACCTGTACCAAATAGACATATCGCCCTGGGTGTCAGTCCTGACACCAGATGCAATCGTCCATAATATAGCAGAGATGTGGAGCGGCTCTATACAGCCCTCATATCTCTGCTCTATACTCCGGCCAGTGAAGTGAATAGAACATCACTCATTCATATTTTCCGCCCAGAGTGGGGATTGGCCGGATGGTTGTAGCCAATCACAGCTCTCAGAGGGAAATATGAATGAGTGATGTTCTATTCATATCACTGGCCGGATTATAGTGCAGAGATGTGTGCGCTGTATAGAGCCGCTCTACATCTCTGCAATAGATAGGACGATAATAGCGGATGTCAAGAGTGATACCCACTGTGATCTGTACTTAACTGCAGGTACTACTACTCCCATCATGGAGCATGCTCTGCTCCATGTTGGGAGCTGTAGTACCTACAGTTAAGGAAAGATCACAGCTGATGTCACTCCTGACACCCGCTGTGATCCTCCTGTGTAATGTATAGATGCGGGCGGCCGCTCTTCTATGGTCCCCTGCACTGATGTATATATACACCTATTCATATTTCCTGCAGAGAGCTGTGATTGGCTGGAACCATCTGGCCAATCACAGCTCTCTGCAGGAAATATGAATAGGTGTATATATACAGCAGTGCAGGGGACCATAGAAGAGCGGCCGGCCGCATCTATAAATTATACTGGAGGATCGCACCGGAACCCGGGGCGATCTGTCAATTAGTACAGGTACTACTACTCCCATCATGGAACAGTGTGTTCCATGCTGGGAGTAGTAGTACTACCTAAAAAAATTAAGAAAAAAGTGAAAAACATACACACACTACATTTTTATCATTGTCGGCCACATTTTTAGGTCCCCGCCTGCCCACATAAATAGATCCCTGTTTAAAAATGAATACAAATTTTATGGAAAAGATAAATTTCGTCAGATACACTTTCTTCCTTCACTACTGTATCTTTTTTATTTATTTTTTTAATGGTACCCTACGAAATTTTATTAAAAAAGGTATCTCCATCACTTTTTTGGATCACTAAAGTCCAAAAAAGAATAAAAACCACCTGCAAAAATGCCAAAGTTAAAACCCACATGGCGTTTTTCTTGGGGAAAAAACGCCATTGGCTCAACATGCTGGAACTTTGCCAAACCGCCAAGGAGCTAAAAAAAAAGTGAAAAAACAGCAAAAGGATTAAAAAAACACCAAACTGAAAAACGCAAGTGGAAAAAGAATTTTGCGATTTCTCATTGATTTACAGCTAACATCTGGCCACAGCGTTTTATGGTCGAAAAAACGACTGCGGCAGAATTGGTGTTTTAGAAACTTAGCCTAAAGGGGTTAAAAAAAATATTTATTTGCCTAGGTTTGGTTTCAAGCTCCACAGGCAAATGGTGAATTGTAACTACTTATAAGTCAAAAAATATTTGCTGAGATCAATACATTTACTTCTTTATTTGCAGGGAGCAGGTGTGGTCCCAGTATATATTTACTTAAAGATGTTGGAATGTTGTACTTTCAGTTGTGCTTTCATTACTTCAATTAGCTTCCGTTTACAAGGGAAGATTACAAAAATACATATTTATAATGGTGTACAGTTGACAGACTGATTTTACAAATGCTGAAAAACAATTATTCCCTGACCGGGAATCGAACCCGGGCCGCGGCGGTGAGAGCGCCGAATCCTAACCACTAGACCACCAGGGAAGTTGATGTTTTCAGGAAACCGACAATGTTAAGTGCGTTACTACTGCCCTCTGCAGGTTTTTTTTTAAATATAGGAGAAAAGGGAAACTTAGTAGATGAATTATAATCACATAAATTTAACTGTTATTATATAGACTTTAATATTAATAGAAAGTCATCTATGCACCGTAGGATATAAACCTGTCCTCATCTGTTGTTGATCAGTTTATAAGCCGCACCTAGTCTCTCTAGTCCCAAAGAGACAAATGTGTACAGTAACCTTGTGTTTAACCCATAAAGCTCCTGAGCAGCTGTAACTAGAAAGCTTTTTCATTTGAAATGTGTTTTGCTTTTCTAAAGCTTTGTTTCATTTAGTTTGTAACTATTGTATATTGAAAGCACATTGAGTAGAATTAGTCAATTTACACGTTTGTAAAAAAAAAAAGTCTCAATTTGTCACGTTTTTGTTTTTTTAGACTTTTTTTTTAATTACTTTTTATCATCTCCATTCATGAACTCTATTTTGCTTAAATTGCTTACTTAAACGACTGCCTATTGACTTTGCTGTGGTTGTAATTTAGCAAATTTTGTCACTGAAGGCTCCAAATGTCACAAAGCTACATCAGCAATCTTTTCGCTTACAAAACTTACAACATCACAGGAGCCAAAATCTCACACGTGCACATTCAACAAATTTAACGTGTGCGGCTTTTTGATAAATTTATCAAACACAGATAGAACTTCAACACTGAAAGAAGACAAACACAGCTTTTATACCATTCCCCATTATCTTTATGTCAATACATACAAGAAATTTTATTTGTCTGTAGTATCTGACACTTCTTAAATTATTATGTTTTGGCCCAGAACATCTTAATTTTCTATTTAGCTGGACACAGAGAAAAGGTTAAAAAAAAACAAAAAAAAAGTAGTTTCAGAGTATGTTTCCATGTGACCGAAATGGAGCTGGTTTCCTGTAGTAGAAAATCTGCAAATCTACAACAAAGTGAGTGGATTATGCTAATTACATAAGAAAGAGCAAACATGCTTAAAGGGGTACTCCGGTGCTTAGACATCTTATCCCCTATCCAAAGGATAGGGGATAAGATGCCTGATCGCGGGAGTCCCGCCGCTGGGGACCCCCGTGATCTTGCACGCGGCACCCCGTTTGTAATCAGTCCCCGGAGCGTGTTCGCTCTGGGTCTGATTACCGGCGACCACACGGCCGGCGGCGTGTGATGTCACACCTCTGCCCCTGTGTGATGTCACGCTCCACCCCTCAATGCAAGCCTACGGGAGGGGGTGTGATAGCTGTCATGCCCCCTCCTGTAGGCTTGCATTGGGGGGCAGAGCGTGACGTCACACGCCGCCGGCCGTGTGGTTGCCGGTAATCAGACCCGGAGCGAACACGCTCTGGGGACTGATTACAAACGGGGTGCATCGTGCAAGATCCCGGGGGGTCCCCAGTGGCGGGACTCCCGCGATCAGGCATCTTATCTCCTATCCTTTGAATAGGGGATAAGATGTGTAAGCACCGGAGTACCCCTTTAAAGGAGTACTCCACTGCTCCAGCGTTAGGAACATTTTGTTGTGGGCTGCGGGGGTCGTGGCGTCCCGCCACACCCCCTCAATGCAAGTCTATGGGTGGGGGCATGGCGTCACGACCCCTGCAGCCTGCATCCAGCCTGCATAACCCTTAAAATTTTGCACCTAAAAATCCATATGATGGCTTGTTTTTTGCGCCACTAATTCTACTTTGTAATGACATCAGTCATTTGTCATTTTACCTGATAATCTACGGCGAACCCCCCCCCCCCCCACAAAAAATAAAAATAATTGTGTGACAAAATAAAAAATAAAAACACAATTTTATAAATTTTGGCGGCTTCCGTTTCTCCATAGTACATTTTTAGAGCTTCTCTTTATTCTGTAGGTTCATACGATTAAAATGATACCCTACTTATATAGGTTTGATTTTGCCATACTTCTGGAAAAAATCATAACTACATGCAGGAAAATTTATGTCTTTAAAATTGTCATATTCTGACCCCTATAACTTTTTTCTTTTTCCGCGTACGGGGTGGTATGAGGGCTTATTTTTCTCACAGTGATCTGAAGTTTTTAGCGCTTCTATTTTTGTATTGATTGGACTTTTTAATCACCTTTTTTTCCAATTTTTTCATGATATAAAAAGTGACCAAAATACGCTATTTTGGACTTTGGAATTTTTTTGCGCATACGCCATTAACTGTGCAGTTTAATGAACAATATATTTTTATAGTTCGGACATTTACGCACACAGCGATACCACACATTTGTTTTTATTATGTTTACATATTTTTTATATGGAATTTGGGAAAATGGGGGTGATTTAAACTTTTAATAAGGAATGGGTTAATGGGTGTTTTCTTAAACTTTTTATTCAACTTTTTTTTTTTTTTTTTTTTTAACACATTTGATTCCTCATACAGATTAATGTGGTTTATTAGAACCACATTGATCTGTGTGCTCTGCGCTCGATTGATAAAGTCTGGTACTGCCAGGCTTCATCATTCTCAGCGCAGCAGCCAGCACAGGACATGAGGTAAGCCCTCCAGCTACCTCAGCAGTGGATCGACCCCACCACCAGGGATGGTTTAAATGTCCCTTTAGATGCCGCTGTCAACTTTGACAGTAGCGATCTAAAGGGTTAATAGCCGGCCACTGCAATGGCCACATGTCGGCTATTATTGCGGGCTCTCAACCACAAGAATCAGCTGGGGGCCAGCCGGTATGACGCGGGCTCGAGTTGGGAGCCCGCATCATACAACAGTTGCTGTCTCAGAACGAGCTGGCTCGTCCTTAGACGGCAACCAGTTAAAGGAGTACTGTGGTGCTAAACAATTTATCCCCTGTGCAAAAGATAGGGTATATGTGTCCAATTGCGGGGGGCGTGGACTGCTGGAACCCCCTGTGATCTCTTGTCTGGCACTCCGCTCTCCCTTTGAACGGAGCGGTAGCCAGCACGCCCCTTCTATGCATCTCTGTGGGAGAGCCTGAATATACAGCATTCCTGTTTCTCTGGCTCTCCCATAGAGATGCATGGAGGGGCGTGTCGGCTATCACTTAGTGCGGGGGTTGATTGACAGTCTCCTTGCACAAGCATTTCTCACATTTCCTGTTACACACCTGCCTACTTTTTTTTTCATGCAGATTGCAGATTTTCTGTTCATCCAAGAAACCTAATTTCACTATTGAAATATTACTGTGTCTTTCAGATATTTGATAGCTTAATAGGAAAACTATCAGCCTGTTCATCCACACTAAACCCAATGCACTGGATTATAGTGTGGGTGAACAGGAGTCCAACGAGAGGTCACTTACTAAAATATGCTGGTCCCAAGATATGTCCCCCAGAAGAAAAAAAAATATCCCAAGCTTTAACCCCTTAAGGACCAAGGGCGTACAGGTACGCCTTTGCTCCCTGGTACTTAAGGACCAAGGGCGTACCTGTACGCCTGTGGGAATTTCGGTCCCCGCCGGGTGGGGACCAGGCCGGGATGACTGCTGATATCTATCAGCAAACACCCCGCGCAAATGCCCATTAGACCCCCCCCATGTCGGCGATCTGCGCAAATCGCAAGTGAATTCACACTTGCGATGTGCGCCAATTCCGGGTCATTACAGGTCTATGGTGACCCGGTGACCCGGAATAGAAGGGGGATAGCGGGTGTCCTAGACACCCATGATCCCCCTGTAGCGATAGGAGTGAGGTGGCACGGTTGCCACCCCTCCTATCTCTGCTATTGGTGGTCTAGACGCGACCACCAATAGCAGATCGGGGGCGGAGGGGTTTACTTTCGGTTTCCCCGTTCTGCCCACCCACAATAGGCGGGGCAGGACGGGGAAACCGACAGGGACCGGCGCCGAAGATCCACTTACCCATCGGCGACGGCAGCGGGCGACGATCAGTGGCGGCAGCGGGCGACGATCGGCGGAAGAAGAGGACAGCGACGCAGCTTCCTGGATCCAACGGAAGCCGGTGAGTTACTTAGCAACATCTGGAGGGCTACAGTCTGAGACCACTATAGTGGTCTCTAAACTGTAACCCTCCAGATGTTGCAAAACTACAACTCCCAGCATGCTCAGAGAGCTGTTTAGGCTTGCTGGGAGTTGCAGTTTTGCAACAGCTGGAGGTCTAAATTTTGAGACCACTGCAAAGTGATCTCTATACTGTGCATCTCCAGATCTTGCAAAACTACAACTCCCAGCATGCCCAGACAGCAGTTTGCTGTCTGGGTATGCCGGGAGTTGTAGTTTTGCAACATCTGGAGGTCCACAGTTTGGAGACCACTGTGCAGTGGTCTCTAAACTATAGCTCTCCAGATGTTGCAAAACTGCAACTCCCAGCATGTCTAAACAGCAAACAGCTGTCTCTGCATGCTGGGAGTTGTAGTTGCGATCCCTCCAGCTGTTGCATAACTACATCTCCCAGCATGCCTTTCGGCGATCAGTACATGCTGGGAGTTGAAGTTTTGCAACAGCTGGAGGCACACTGGTTGGAAAATACTGAGTTAGGTAACAGAACCTAACTGAAGGTTTTCCAACCAGTGTGCCTCCAGCTGTTGCAAAAGTACAACTCCCAGCCTGCACGGTCTGTCAGTACATGCTGGGAGTTGTAGTTTTGAAACAGCTGGACGTTTGCCCCCCCCCCCCCATGTGAACGTACAGGGTACATTCACACTGGTGGGTTTACAGTAAGTTTTCTGCTTCAAGTATGAGCTGCGGCAAATTTTTCGCCGCAGCGCAAACTCCTAGCGGTAAATTCACTGTAAACCCACCAGTGTGAACGTACCCTAAAAACACTACACTACACTAACACATAATAAAGAGTAAAACACTACATATACACCCCCTTACACGGTCCACCCCAATAAAAATGAAAAACGTATTGTACGGCAGTGTTTCCAAAACAGAGCCTCCAGCTGTTGCAAAACAACAACTCACAGCATTTCCGGACAGCCACTAACTGTCCAGGCATGCTGGGAGTTTAGCAACAGCTGGAGGCACCCTGTTTGGGAATCACTGGCGTAGAATACCCCTATGTCCACCCCTGTGCAATCCCTAATTTAGTCCTCAAATGCGCATGGCGCTCTCTCACTTCAGAGCCCTGTCGTATTTCAAGGAAACCGTTTAGGGCCACATATGGGGTATCTCCGTACTCCGGAGAAATTGTACTACTAATTGCACTACTAATTTTGGGGGCTTTTTTTCCTTTTACCCCTTATGAAGAAGAAAAGTTGGGGTCTACACCAGCCTGTTAGTGTAAAAAAAAAAAATTTTTTTTACACTAACATGCTGGTGTTGTCCTTTACTTTTTATTTTCACGGGAGGTAAAAGGAAAAAAAAGACCCCCAAAATTTGTAACGCAATTTCTCCTGAGTACGTAAATACCCCATATGTGGGCGTAAAATGCTCTGCGGAAGCACAACAAGGCTCAGGAGTGAGAGCGCACCATGTACATTTGAGGCCTAAATTGGTGATTTGCACAGGGGTGGCTGATTTTACAGCGGTTCTGACATAAACCCCCAAAAAAAAATACCCACATGTGACCCCATTTTGGAAACGACACCCCTCACGGAACGTAACAAGGGGTATAGTGAGCCTGAACACCCCACAAGTGTTTGACAAATTTTCATTAAAGTTGGATGGGAAAATGAAAAAAAAAAATTTTCACTAAAATGCTGGTGTCACCCTAAATTTTTCATTTTCACAAGGAAAAATAAAAAAAAGCCCCCCAAAATTTGTAACCCAATTTCTTCTGAGTAAAGAGCATACCCCATATGTGGATGTAAAGTGCTCTATGGGTGCACTACAATGCTCAGAAGAAAAAGGAGCGCCATTGGGATTTTGAAGAGAAAATTTGTCCGGAATTGAAGGCCACTTGTGTTTACAAAGCCCCCATGGTACCAGAACAATGGACCCCCCCCCCCCATATGTGACCCCATTTTGGAGACTACACCCCTCATGTAATGTAATAAGGGGTACAGTGAGCATTTACGCCCCACAGGTATCTGACAGATTTTTGGAACAGTGATCCGTGAAAATGAAAAATTTTATTTTCCATTTGCACAGCCCACTGTTCCAAAGATCTGTCAATCGCCAGTGGGGTGTAAATGCTCACTGCACCACTTATTAAATTCTGTGAGGGGTGTAGTTTCCAAAATAGGGTCACATGTGGGGGGGTCCACTGTTCTGGCACCACGGGGGGCTTTGTAAATGCACATGGCCCCTGACTACCATTCCAAATGAATTCTCTTTCCAAAAGCTCAATGGTGCTCCTCCTTTTCTGAGCATTGTAGTTCGCCCGTAGTGCACTTCAGGTCCACTTATGGGGTATCTCCATACTCAGAAGAGATGGGGATTTTTTTTTTTACATATGCAAAAGTCGTGAAACCCGTGTGGGGTATTAAGGCTCACTTTATTCCTTGTTACGTTCCTCAAGGGGTCTAGTTTACAAAATGGTATGCCATGTGTTTTTTTTTGCTGTTCTGGCACCATAGGGGCTTCCTAAATGCGACATGCCCCCCGAGCAAAATTTGCTCTCAAAAAGTCAAATATCACTCCTTTTCTGAGCATTGTAGTTCGCCCGTAATGCACTTCAGGCCAACTTATAAGGTGCCTCCATACTCAGAAGAGATGGGGTTACAAATTTTGGGGGGTATTTTCCGCTATTAACCCTTGCAAAAATGTGAAATTTGGGGGGGAAGCACACATTTTAGTGAAATTTTTTTTTTTTTTTACATATGCAAAAGTCGTGAAACACCTGTGGGGTATTAAGGCTCACTTTATTCCTTGTTACGTTCCCCAAGGGGTCTAGTTTCCAAAATGGTATGCCATGTGGGTTATTTTTGCTGTTCTGGCACCATAGGGGCCTTCTAAATACAACATGCCCCCCCAAAAACCATTTCTGAAAAACGTACTCTCCAAAATCCCCTTGTCGCTCCTTCGCTTCTGAGCCCCAAAAATGCGAGTGTAAAAAATGAAGATTGTGAATTTTCTCCTTCACTTTGCTGCTATTTCTGTGAAACACCTAAAGGGTTAAAACGCTGACTGAATGTCATTTTGAATACTTTGGGGGGTGTAGTTTTTATAATGGGGTCATTTGTGGGGTATTTCTAATGTGAAGACCCTTCAAATCCACTTCAAACCTGAACTGGTCCCTGAAAAAAAGCGAGGTTCAAAATTTGGTGAAAAATTGGAAAAGTGCTGCTGAACTTTGAAGCCCTCTGGTGTCTTCCAAAAGTAAAAAAACGTCAATTTTATGATGCAAACATAAAGTAGACATATTGGAAATGTGAATAAAAAAAAAAATATTTTGAATATCCATTTTCCTTACAAGCAGAAAGCTTCAAAGTTAGAAAAATGCCAAATTTTCTAATTTTTCATAAAATTTTGGGATTTTTCACCAAGAAGGGATGCAAGTTACCACAAAATTTTACCACTATGGTAAAGTAGAATATGTCACGAAAAAACAGTCTCGGAATCAGATTGATAACTAAAAGCATTCCAGAGTTATTAATGTTTAAAGTGACAGTAGTCAGATGTGCAAAAAACGCTCCGGTCCTAAGGTGTAAAATGGCCTGGTCCTTAAGGGGTTAAGGACCAAGCCTATTTTGATCTTAAAGGGGTTCTCCAGTGGAAAACATTAATTAATTTTTTATTTTTTTTAAATCAACTGGTGCCAAAAAGTTAAACAGATTTGTATATTACTTCTATTAAAAAATCTTAATCCTTCCAGTAATTATTAGCTACTGAATACTACAGAGGAAATTCTTTTCTGTTTTGGATTTCTTTTCTGTCTGACCACAGTGCTCTCTGCTGACACCTCTGTCCATGTCAGGAACTGTCCAGAGTAGAATAGGTTTGCTATGGGGATTTGCTCCTGCTCTGGACTAGTTCCTAACATGGTCATAGGTGTCAGCAGAAAGCTCTGTGGTCAGACAGAAAATAAATTAAAAAAGAAAAGAACTTCCTGTGTAGTTTACAGCAGCTGATAAGTAATGGAAAGATTAAGATTTTTAACCCCTTAAATACCAGAGCATTTTTTTGTACATCTGACCACTGTCATTTTAAGCATTAATAACTCTGGGATGCTTTTACTTATGAATTTGATTCAGAGATTGTTTTTTAGTGACATATTTTACTTTAACATAGTGGTAAATTTTCGTCGATACTTGCATAATTTCTTTGCATTTTTTTAATTTGAAGCTCTTTGTTTGCAGGGAAAATGAACAAACCAAATAAATTATATATTGATTCAAATATACAATGGGGGAGATTTATCAAAGGATTTAGATTGGTTTTTCCTTGCACAGAAGGTCGCAGTCTAAATATGTGCGACTTTTGCTTTAGAGGATTTTTAGAACATGATGCTTTCTAGTCTATGTTAGACAGAAAAGTGCATTGGTGCTGAATTTTTTTTATTTAATATTTTTCCATACAAAATTACAATAGCACAGTAAAATTCTACAGCATACAAATTTTCTCCCCTTACTTTTCTCCCCACCCACCATCAAACCTACCCCCCCCCCCCCCCTAGATTGCCAGCTAGGTTGTTACCGTCCATCTATCCCATTCCGTCATTACCCTAGGAAAACTCTTTTTCCCTTTATGAAATATCAATTCATAGTTCTTAATCTGCGTTACCTCTGTTTCCCATTCCTTGACTGATGGAACTTCTGGTGAGAACCATTTTCTTAATAACAGTATTTTCTCTATCGGCTCCATTGGGGGACACAGACCGTGGGTGTATCTTGCTGTGTCTAGGAGGTGTGACTATGGTAATAAAAAAGTCAGCTCCTCCCAGCAGGATATGCCCGCCTTCAGGCTCTGAGCTAGTCAGTTTAAGCTTAGTGTCTGAAGGAGGTGGAAGGGTCTGGGTTGCTTTTTATTTTCCTAGTATAGGGACGTGTTAGTTTTTTCATTCCCTTTTCTTTCTTTTTTCAGGTGGGGACTCAGGAACTGCGGTTCACTGTTTCCCCATTGCGAGTAAGGGGGCACAGACATTGCGTATATGCGCTGTTAACCCCCTCTCGCCAACGGTCAGCGCCTGGGTGGTACCTCATGGGTCCGGGTCCCCCTATGTCTCTGCTCGCCTCGCTCGCGCATAGCAGCCAGGCGTGATGCAGGGACCCTAAGCTGACTGAAGACTTCACTGAAGACTTCATTAGGTAAGTTCTTCTGACTGAGGTAAGTACTTTTTCCACAGGTACAGTCTCGCAACCTCTGGAGACCCCGTTTTGGCCCACCCTCATTTTTTGGGCTTGTTTTACAGGGGCTGCACTATACTGGGGGAGCAATTACACTAAGGGGGCATGTTTTTATAAGGCATGTGCTATAAAATCCTTTATTGTGTGTGTGTGTGTTTTGGCCACTACTCAGCACCTTATATGCGGCTGTCAGCCGCGGCGCTTCTTCGGCTCGAGCACTCTCAGCTCCGGCTTACGTCACATTCTACAGCGCCTTATATGCGGCTGCAGCCGCGGCACTGTTATGAGCCGGGTGCTACAGCGCCGGCTTTCTTTTTACTTTCACTTCGCCGGCAGCCTCTGCTGGCGCTCTGGCCGCCCACTCCGTTCCCCCGAGGGCATATACAGCTAGGCGGTGCGCTCGGGACAAGGAGCCGGCGCCATGACAGTTCTTCCTCGGCGGCTGTAGCTCCGCCCACTGGGCGGGGGAGCTCTCGGGGGAGCGAAGCAGTGCCCAATCAGCACTGAGGGCACGATTTTCTGTGTGTAGGGGTCAGTTACTACATGCCTTGTTTCAGGCACGCCCCTCCCTCCCTATTGGCTGGCCTTTTCAGTCTAGCTGGCTGCACGGAGCAAGTTCTCCTCACTGCAGCTGACACAGATCTGACTGAGAAAGTTCCTGTCTTCTCTTTTTTTGTACACCATTATGTCCGTACCCAGGGCTGTTCATTCCTCTAAACAGAAACCTGGGAATTCAGTGACTTACTATACCTGTAAGCACTGCAATACCAAGATGCCTGGCTCCGCTGAGCCTGCTTGCTCTGCCTGCTCCTCTGCTCCCCCAGACCCTCTGGTACCCCCTGATGCCCCTTCGGTCCCGGTGGGTTCAGCCGCTCCTCCAGCCTGGGTTTCTTCCCTGACCCAGTATATGGGTGACTTGACCCAAGTCTCCCGTTCGGTGGCTGAGGCCTCCCGCAAAAAGGTGTCCGCTTTGAAGGGGTCATCCCTGCGCAGGACCTCTGAGAGGGCCTGCTCTTCATCTCCTCATACTTCATGCTCTCACAAGCGTGCTAGGGGTGCCTCATCTGACTCTTCCATTGAGTCTTCGGACAGACGTGGGCGTTCCCCTCGCAGGTCCCGTCCCCCTCTATCATCTGGGCACAAACGTCACTCCTCCAGAGGATGTTCTCGGAGTCGCCGCTCTGCCATGCCAGAGCCGCATACACGGTCTGGATCCCCCCCCCAGGACTGCCTCTACTCATTCACATTCCCCTGGTGAACTGGTGGACTAGGCTTCCGAGCTGGCATCTTACTCAGAGTACTCAATTGCTATGGTGAACTCATTGGTGACAGCCATAAGAAACACCTTTCACTTGGAGGACCCATGATCTTCGGATGTCAATCCGGGAGGATCCTTTCATCGTACTAAGCCAGCACCTCACCGGACAAAAAGGTAGAATCTTTAGCGAAGTTCGCTACTGAAGCAGCTGGCTCTTCTCTTCTTCCCATCTTCGCCTCGACATGGGTGTCCAAGGCCCTGTCGGAGTGGTGTCGACAGCTCCCTCAGGATATTTTAGCGGGATCCCCCCCCCCAGAGGATCTATCAGCTCTGGCTCTCCGTTGCGCTAAGGCTGGGGACTTTCTGTACGCAGCTTCCATGCAGGCAGCCCGTTGTTCTGCCTTTGCTGTGGGTCACCTAGCAGCCCTCCGTCGCTCTGTGGCTTAGCTTGGAATGCGGATGCCGCTTCCAAAAGGTCTCTCACTGAGCTTCCCTTTACGGTTGGCCGTCTTTTTGGCAAATGCTTTTGTTGAGATTATCTCCGAGGCAACGGGAGGTAAGAGTTCCTTGTTACCTCAAAATAAGGCTCAACCTACATCCCAAAGGAAGTCTTTTTCCTTTCGGTCCTTTCGGGCCTCTGGCTCCAACAAAGGGAGGGACAAGAAGGCTCTCGAGGGACAAAAGGAAAATCTCCTTTTTGCAATTCCAAATATTTTTAATATAGCGTCATTCTTGGGGTTTCCATCAGGCCTATGCCTAAGATAGCTCCTTTACTATCCTTGCTCAGCATTCTTTTCATCCTATTTTCTGTTCTACAATATACCTCCTGCTAAAATCTAGCAATCAACGGGCAACCCCACACCATATGCATTAAAGGGATTCTCCGGTGCTTATACATCTTATCCCCTATCCAAAGGATAGGGGATAAGAAGCCTGATCGCGTGGCACCCCGTTTGTAATCAGTCCCCGGAGCATGTTCGCTCCTGGTCTGATTACGGGCGACTACAGGGCCGGTGGCCCCCTCCCGTAGGCTTGCATTGAGGGGCGGAGCGTGACGTCACACGGGGCGGAGGCGTGACGTCACACGCAGCCGGCCCTGTAGTCGCCCGTAATCAGACCCGGAGCGAACACGCTCCGGGGACTGATTACAAACGGGGTGCCGCGTGCATGATCGCGGGCGTCCCCAGATGCGGGATTCCCGCGATCAGGCATCTTTTCCCCTATCCTTTGGATAGGGGATAAGATGTGTAAGCACCGGAGAACCCCTTTAAGTCTGCCTCTTCTCCTCGGCATTTGGTGCATTTTGCGTCTAACCTTTTACCTATTTGATATAAGAATTTTGGCGAGTATGGGACCCTCAGGGCCAGCTTACTAAATGAGATTCTATGATTCAGATTCATGGAGGCACGTAATATATTTTGAAACACGTCCCTCCAATCTTGTGTGCTTATTGTACCTACTTCTCTGGACCAATATAACCTAGCTTTATGTTCTTTATTTGCCATATCAACTTTCACCAGGCCTTTATATATTTTCCCCACGATCTTATTAGAGGCACTATGCATAGCGAAAATAAAATCCATTAGCTCATGTGTACAAATTTCCCACCTTGGGTTTGATTTATCCTTTTCAAATGCATTCCTTACCTGGACATATGCATATTCACAATTATGACTAAGCTTAAATTCCACCCTAAGTGTCTCCCATTCTTAGATTTTTTTCCCCTCTACTAATTGATATACTCTCGTGATTCCCCTTTTTTCCCAGTCTATATACCCCTGCAGTTTCATTATTTCTGGAAAAAAAGAGGTTTAAATACAGTCTAAACCGTAGATCCCGAAGTCTGTGCGCAGAATTAAGCAAGAGCCCTGCGATTTTTGATAACTTAAGCGCACAATAGACCAGCCTAACTCTCTGTAGTTTGGTCTATATTGATGCGGGAAATAGAAAACTTTGATGAATCGCCCCCAATATGTCTTCTTTATGTTGGCATTATAAAGTTGACATGTTTTTACTTTTGGAAGACATCAGAGGGCTTCAAAGTTCAGCAGCAATTTTCCAAATTTTCACAACATTTTCAAAATCGGAATTTTTCAAGGACCAGTTCAGTTTTGAAGTGGATTTGAAGGGACTTCATATTAGAAATACCCCACAAATTACCCCATTCTAAAAACTGCACCCCCCAAAGTATCCAAAATGACATTCAGTAAGTGTGTTAACCCTTTAGGTGTTTCACAGGAATAGCAGCAAATTTACATAGTTACATAGTTAGTATGGTTGAAAAAAGACATACGTCCATCAAGTCCAACCAGGGAATTGAAGGGAAGGGTGTAAGGGGATAAGGGAAAGGGATGTAGTTTTATAATTCTGCATAAGCATTAATGTTATTTTGTTCCAGGAATGTATCTAACCCTGTTTTAAAGCTGTTAATTGTTCCTGCTATGACCAGTTCCTGAGGTAGACCGTTCCATAAATTCACAGTCCTCACGGTAAAGAAGGCGTGTCCCCTCGTCCTTTGGGGGGGTTTAACCTGGAACAGTTTTTCTCCATATTTTTTGTATGGGCCATTTATATACTTATATACGTTTATCATATCCCCCCTTAAACGTCTCTTCTCAAGACTAAACAATTGTAACTCCTTTAATCGCTTCTCATAGCTAAGATGTTCCATGCCCCATATTAGTTTAGTCGCGCGTCTCTGCACCCTTTCCAACTCTGCAGTGTCCCTTTTATGAACAGGCGACCAAAACTGAACAGCATATTCCAGGTGAGGCCGTACCAATGCTTTATAAAGGCGGAGTATTATGTCCCTGTCCCTTGAGTCCATGCCTCTTTTGATATCCTGCCGGCTTTGGAAGCAGCAGCCTGACATTGCATGCTATTCTGTAGTCTGTGATCTACAAGTACACCCAGATCCTTCTCTACCAGTGACTCTGCCAGTTTAATCCCCCCTAAGACATACGATGCATGCAGGTTATTAGTACCCAGGTGCATAACTTTACATTTATCCACATTGAACCTCATTTGCCAAGTGGATGCCCAGACACTAAGTCTATCCAAGTCATCTTGTAACTTATGCACATCCTCTATAGACTGTACCGTGCTACAAAACTTGGTGTCATCTGCAAAGATAGAAACAGAGCTGTTAATACCATCCTCTATATCATTGATAAATAAATTAAACAGCAGCGGGCCCAGTACTGAACCTTGGGGTACACCACTAATAACCGGGGACCAATCAGAGTACGAATCATTGACCACCACTCTCTGGGTACGATCCATGAGCCAGTGTTCAATCCAGTTACAAACTAAAGTTTCCAAGCCCAAGGACCTTAACTTACCTGTCAGACGTCTGTGAGGCACAGTATCAAATGCTTTGGCAAAATCCAGAAACACTATATCCACAGCCATTCCTCTGTCAAGGCTTCTACTCACCTCTTCATAAAAGCAAATTAGATTGGTTTGACAACTTCAATCCTTAGTAAACCCATGCTGGCTATCACTTATAATACTATTATCCCCTATGTATTCCTGTATGTAATCCCTTATAAGTCCTTCAAACAATTTACCCACAATGCACGTTAGACTTACCGGTCTATAATTGCCTGACGAAGACCTAGAGCCCTTCTTGAAGATTGGTACCACATTCGCCTTGCGCCAGTCCCTTGGCACAATACCAGACACCAGAGAATCTCTAAATATCATGAACAAGGGTACAGATATTACTGAACTTACCTCTCTAAGAACTCTTGGGTGTAGTCCATCCGGCCCTGGAGATTTGCTTACATTTACTTAACTTAACTTACCTTGTACCATCTCTACATTAAGCCAGTTCAATACATTATATGATGTGTTACCAGCACTGACCTGGCCAATGTCAGCTCCTTTTTCCATAGTGTATACAGAACTAAAGAACCCATTCAGTAGCTCCGCCTTCTCTTGATCGCCCGTGACAACCTCCCCATTATCATTATTAAGGGGTCCTACATGCTCTGTTTTTGTTTTTTTTGTATTTCTATATCTAAAAAAATATTTAGGATTAGTTTTGCTTTCTTTGGCCACCTGTCTCTCATTTTGAATTTTTGCTGTTTTTATTACATTTTTACAGATTTTATTAAGCTCCTTGTACTGTTTAAATGTTATAGCTGACCCATCAGATTTGAATTTTTTGAAGGCTATTTTTTTGTTGTTTATTGCTCTTTTAACCTCATTTGTCAGCCATGTCAGCTGTATAGTTATTTAGAGTTGATTTAAAGATGTCCCATTTACCTTCTGTATCAGTATTTGAGAACACCTCCCCCCAGTCTATGTCCTGTAGTGCAGCTCTCAGCCCAGGGAAATTTGCCTTTTTAAAGTTATATGTTTTTGCTTTCCCTGTCTGTCTTTGTTTTCTACATTTTAAGTCAAAAGTAACTATATTGTGGTCGCTATTACCAAGGTTTTCCCGCACAGTTACATTACCAATCAGCTCTGCGTTGTTGGAAATGATCAGATCCAACAAGGCATCACTTCTTGTTGGGTCCTCCACAAACTGGCCCGTAAAATTATCCTGCAATAAATTTAGGAATTTTCTCCCCTTTGTAGTTTTAGCCAGCCCCCCGCCCCAATCTATATCTGGATAGTTAAAATCTCCCATTATTACCACTGTACCTGCCCTCCCCGACCTTCTATCTCTTCAGTGATATTAGGGAGTCTGTAGATTACACCAAATATTTTTTCAGTATTTCCCTCCTTTTGTAATTCTACCCACAGTGATTCCACATCCTCAGAATCATCACACACTATGGCATCGTTCACACTGACTTTCATACCATTTCTTACATACAGACAGACTCCACCACCTTTTCTGTTCATTCTATCCTTGCAAAACAATGTAAACCCCTGCAGATTAACGGCCCAGTCATGCCAGGAGTCCAGCCATGTCTCAGTGACCCCAACTATATCAATATGTTCCTCCAGTATCAAGGCCTCAAGCTCCCCCATTTTATTTGCTAGGCTTCTGGCATTTGTGAACATACACTTTACATTTCCATTAAGTTTTACACATATAGTCTCACTAATGGGATTTTCAGAGTTATTGGGGTTAATGTTATTATTTGAGTTATAAGGGCTAATTGTACTATTTAAGTTATTGGGGCTAATGGGAATCTTTGAGTTATTGGGTCTAACGTTATTATTTAAGTTATTGGGGCTAATGGGATTTTTTGCGTTATTGCGTCTAACGTTGTTATTTAAGTTATTGGGGCTAACGGTATTTTTTGAGTTAATGGGGCTTATTGTAGTTATTGAGTTATTGGGGCTAATGGAATTTTTTGAATTATTGGGATTACAATTTTTCGGGCTACATTTATTTTTACAGCTGATTTGTAACGCATAAATCTCCTTATCCACTGCTCTTAACCTCCCCCCACAGGACTCCTCTCCACCCACCATTATGTCCTGACCCCTCTCTAACCTATCCATCCCACTGTCTGCTTTCTTTGCTTTATTATCCTCCCCCCCACTCACCTAGTTTAAATACTCAGCCACCCCTTCCAGGAGAAAATTCAAAATCTTAATTTTTAACACTCGCATGTTTTTGTAGACACAGTTTTTTAATTTTTACAAGGGGTAAAAGGAAAGAAATCCCCCCAAAATGTGTAACCCAATTTCTCTTGAGTAAGGAAATACCTAATATGTGGATGTAAAGTGTTCTGCGGGCGCAGTAGACGGCTCAGAAGGGAAGGAGTTATGGAATTCTGGAGAGTGAGTTTTTCTGAAATGGTTTTTGGGGGGGAAAAAAAGAAAACCAACATGGCATACTATTTTGGAAACTTCTCCCCTCAAGGAACGTAACAAGAGGTACTGTACCCTGTACCTTAACCTCCCCACAGGTGTTTGACGACTTTTCGTTAAAGTCGGATGTGTAAAGATAGAATTATTTACTTACCGATAATTCGGTTTTCTTGATTCCACCATGACAGCCCACATGAGAGAGGGTCCCAGAGGACCTAATAGGAACAGGAAACAGAAAAGGGTTAAAAGCCCCTCCCCCCGGCACCTTCCCCAGTGTTTTACAAATTAAAAAAGGGACACCAGAAAAAGTTATGCCAGTAGAAGAAAACAACCCCAACACAAAAAAAAAAAAAGGGAGGGAAATAATGGGGCTGTCATGGTGGACTCAAGAAAACCGAATTATCGGTAAGTAAATAATTCTATCTTTACATATCATCCACCATGACAGCCCACATGAGAAATACCAAATAAACATCATTAGGGAGGGACAATGGCCTGCAGAACCTTTTTACCGAAGGCCAAATCATGAGACTCTGATAAATCGAGCCTATAATGTTTAAAAAAGGTATGGGGATTTGACCATGTAGCTACCCTACAAATCTGATCTATTGAGGCAGCAGATCTTTCGGCCCAGGATGTTGACATTGCTCTAGTAGAATGAGCTTTCAGACTGTTAGGGACTTGTTCCCCACTAACTTTATACGCCTCAACAATGGCACTCTTGATCCACCAGGCTATAGTACTTTTGGAAGCTTTCCTACCCTTATTCGGACCTTGGAACTGCAAAAGTAGTTTAGAGTCTTTCCTCCAAAGACTTATGACATCCAAATAATAAAGAAGACATCTTCTAACATCTAACATGTGAAATTTCTCTTCCTGTGGATTTCTTGGATTATTACAAAAAGAAGGAAGAAAAATGTCCTGAAACCGGTGGAAGTCAGTAACCACTTAAGGGAGAAAAGAAGGATCTAATCTGAGGGTTGCTTTGTCATCAGATATGGACATGTATGGTTCATTGATTGACAGGGCTTGAATTTCTCCAACTCTTCTAGCAGAAGTAATAGCTATGAGAAAAGCTAGTTTTAGAGTGACAAATTTTATAGAACACTGATTTAGAGGTTCAAAGGGGTGAGAAGTGAGAGCAGATAGCACCAAGTTAAGGTTCCAAGAGGGTGTACGGATTGGAGTTTTAGGTTTTATTCTAGAAACCGCCTTAAAAAACCTTTTAATCCACCGATGATCTGCAATCTGATGATCAAAGAAAGCCCCCAATGCTGCTACTTGGACTTTTAATGTACTAAGCGAGAGTCCTTTCTCAAATCCCTCTTGAAGGAAATCCAAAATTTGTGGATAATTGGGATGAGATGGGTCTGGATCAATTTGTTTACTTAAGGATAGAAATTTCTTCCAGATTTTTAGGTATATTTTTGAAGTAGAGGGTTTCCTACTCTTCAATAAATGTAAAAATGACTTTTTGAGACAGATCTTGTTTCCTCAAATTTGACTCTTCAAAATCCAGGCCGTAAGATGTAGGTTCTGTAGACCCTGATGAAATACTGGGCCCTGAGACAGAAGGTCTTCCACTAGAGGTAGAGGGAAGGGGGGTTCTATCGCTAGACTTTTCAACAGACAAAACCACCCCCTCTTTGGCCAGTATAGGGCCACAAAAATCACTTTTAAATTGCTGTCTCGGATCTTCGCTAGAGTTCTTGCAATCAGAGGAAAAGGTGGAAAAGCATAAGCCAGAGGAAAAGAAGGAAATCTTTACCTTTCCCTCCTTTGGGGTAGCTCCACCTACCGTTTTTCCTTTCCCTCTATAATTTGACCTTCCTTGGGGACGAAAAAAAGTTTTTGCAGGTTTTTTAGCTTTCTCTTCTGGAAAAACTTTATCATCCGTGGCCTTTACTAAAATATCTTCCAAAAAAAGGCCCAAATATAGATTTCCCTATACAAGGTATGGCATAAAGTTTATTCTTGGAAGTGGGATCCCCTTTCCAAAATTTTAGCCATAAAGCTCTTCTGGATGAATTTGATAAGGCAGCGGACTTAGCTGCCATTCTCACAGATTCAGCCGGAGCATCTGCCAAAAAACCTGCTGCCATTTTTAACATGGGTACAGAAGCCAATAAGT
Source organism: Hyla sarda (assembly GCF_029499605.1). Lineage (NCBI taxonomy): Eukaryota > Metazoa > Chordata > Amphibia > Anura > Hylidae > Hyla > Hyla sarda. Next base: position 67,075,655 of record NC_079200.1, read on the forward strand.
CCTCTCTAGGCATTTTATTCTCAATGTGTTCTTCTAACTTAGAAAGCCAGATAAAAAAGAGCTCTAGATACACTAGTAGCTGCTATGTTCGGGTTCAAAATGGCGGTAGTTGCTTGCCAGGTTTTTCGAAATAGACCATCCATTTTTCGATCTGGCATGAATCTTCAAAAGGAAGAGATGTTTTCTTTACCACTTTTGATAATTGGCAGTCTATTTTAGGAATTTCATTCCATAATTAGTGTTGCTCGCGAATATTCGCAATTCGAATATTATTTGCGAATATCGCATATTCGCGAATTCGCGAATTTCGCGAATATAGCGCTATATATTCGTAATTCCGAATATTCGTTTTTTTTTTTTTTTGTTTTTTTCACAGTACACATCACAGTGATCATCCCTCTCTGCTTCCAGCTTGTGTGGTGTAAAGAAGGCTGTAATACTACTGTGTGAGACTGGCGTGCTAAAATCCGCATATGCGAAAATTCGCATATGCTAATTTTCGCATATGCGAATTATTACGCATGTTAATCTTGCATATGCTAATAATCACATATGTTAATTTTCGCATACGCGAATATTCGCATATGCGAAAATAAAACGAGAATATAACGAATATGCGAATATAAGACGAATATTCATCCATATATTCGCGAATATTGGCGAATTCGAATATGGCCTATGCCGCTCAACACTATCCATAATTCAATGTCTTTTCCCTCAAAAGGCAATCTATTTTTTATTTCCCTGGAAATTTGTAATTTCCTTTCAGGGTCCTGCCATTCATCCAGAATCAGACTTTTCAGATTTTCATGGATCGGAAAAACAAATTTTTTGCCGGTTTTAACCCGCCAAACATTTGATCCTGGATGGACGTAGGTTTATCAACCTCCTCTAACCCCATAACACCTTTGACTGCCTTGACCAAAATATCAGTATCCTCTGCTGAGAAAAAATATTTTACATTTTCCTTAGGAGGAACAGAAGACACTTCACCCTCTTCCACCCTGTTACGCCGAGCGCTCCGGGTCTCTGCTCCTCCCCGGAGCGCTCGCGGCGTTCGTCTCCCGCTGACTGGAGCGCTATACTAGTGTCACCGGCGGGGATGCGATCCGCGTAGCGGGACGCGCCCGCCCGCATCCCAATCTCCTCACCTGCTCGGTCTGCTCAGTCCCGGCACGCGCGGCCCCGCTCTCTAGGGCGCGTGCGCGCCGGCTCTCTAAGATTTAAAAGGGCCAGTGTGCCATTGATTGGTGCCTGGTCCAAACAGTACCTGCACCTGTACCTTGCATATATAAACCCACTTCCCCTTCCTGTCCTTGCCGGATCTTGTTGCCTTGTGCCCTGTGAAAGCGTTTAGTGTGTTCCCAAGCCTGTGTATCCAGACCTTCTGCTGTTGCCCCTGACTACGACTCTTGCTGCCTGCCTTGACCTTCTGCTACGTCCGACCTTGCTCTTGCCTGGTCCCTGTGTACCCTGTCTCAACTGTCAGCTGGGGTTGAGTCGCTATCGGGTGGAACGACCTGGGGGTTACCTGCCGGTGCAAGTCCATCCCGCTTTGGGGCGGGCTCTGGTGAAAACCAGTAACCCCTTAGACTCCGTTCCCCTGGTACGGCCCACGTCATCACCCCACTGACACAGAGGATCCACCACCTGTGTCCTCGCTACATACCTATCCGAATCCTGACTCACCCCTTCAATATCTGATCTGGAGACAAGATCATCCTCCTCTGAATCAGATATATCCATAATTTTTGCTCTTTTAGCAGGAGGAGCATATTGAGATGGAACTATGGGGTAGTTACTAGGTGGAAGAAAGGGAGCAGTACCAATTGCATGAGAGGAGGCAGACGGTAATTTTGGATAAGTATTAACATCCAAAGGAGCCATTAAATGAGAACCAGATGGCGTTTCAGAAACACCAGGATTTTGAAGAGGATTAAAATTCGCTAAAGAAGCCTCAGAAGATCCCAACTTTTCCTCTTGTACCACTTTTGAAATGCATTTTTTACATAAGGATTTTCCTTTCTCTGGAATTTTAGCTAGGCACATAACACATTTCTTTTTAGGTTTCTGAGAGGGTTCCTCGTCTCCCTGAAAGAGAAAAGGGACCCACTAAGTAAAAGAGGAAACATATCTTTGCAGCCCTATATCCATAATCCGGAAAGATATTACTTACAGAGACCAAAGGAACAGGCTGCTCCGCAGAATCAGCTCTGGAGGAAGCCTGAGAGTCCATGGTTAGAATAGAAACACAGCACAGACACAGTGGAGATGCTGGTTCCCTACCTTTATGCTCTGCAGTTTGAATTTTGCCGCCCCGTGACGTCACTTCCGGTCCGCTTCATCTCCGTACTGCCCGGAACCAAAGTTTCTTGCCCGGTTCCCGGGGGACCACGCAAGCTGCTGCACAAGGACGCAGCCAGCCAGGAAGTGCCACCGGAACTCTGCTACAGCACGCCCACCGCACATACAGAGCTCCGGTAACCCCCAGCGACATGCGGCCCCAGAGATGTGGGAAGCCTGCACGCGAAGCACAGGGATCCCGGGACCAGACGAGGCCGCACTAAAGAAAGGAGGCCTCCCCTCCTGTACAGGTACATTAACCCCCTCAGGAGCGCCGTAACCCGTACTCCAGGAGGCAGGGGAAAGAGGACCCCCGCGACCATAGGGCTTTCATAGGGGAGGGAAGCAGAAATAGCCCCGGTCCCCTAGCCCCTGGAAAAAATGTAAAACAAAAATAAAATAAAAAAGTTTAACCCAAAAAAATAGGAGCCCCAAGAGGCTCCGCTCTGTCCTGGACCTAATAGGAACAGGAAAACACTGGGCAAGGTGCCAGGGGGAGGGGCTTTTAACCCTTTTCTGTTTCCTGTTCCTATTAGGTCCTATGGGACCATCTCTCATGTGGGCTGTCATGGTGGACGATATGTAAATAATTTTTTTCCCCCACAAAATTCAGTTTTCCCCCCCAAATTTTACAAGGGTTAATATGAGAAAATGCCCCCCCAAAATTTCTAACCCCATTTCTTCTGAGTATGGAAATACCCCATGAGTGGACATCAAGTGCATTGCAGGCGCACTACACTGCTCAGAAGAGGAGTAACATTTAGCTTTTGGAAAGCAAATTTTGCTGAAATGGTTTTTGGGGGCATGTCGCATTTAGGAAGTTGCCATGGTGCCAGAACCGCAACAAAAAAAAAACCCCACATGGCATACTATTTTGGAAACTACACCCCTCAAGGAACGTAAAAAGGGGTACAGCGAGCCTTAACACCCCACAGGTGTTTGACGACTGGAGGCACACTGGTTGCAAAACAGTTAGGACACACACTCTATTTCACAACCAGTGTGCCTTCAGCTGTTGCAAAACTGCAACTCTCAGAATGCATTGACAGCCAAAGGGCATGCTGAGAGCTGTCTTGCAACAGCTGGAGGCACACTGCGACAACTCCCAGCATGCCCTTTGGCTGCCCCTGTAGTTATGCAACAGTTGAATGCACACTTTGATAGAAAAAAATGTGCCTCCAGCTGTTGCAGAACTTCAACCCCAACATGCACAGACTACCAAAGGGCATGCTGGGGGTTGTAGTTGGAACTCCAGCTGTTACAAAACTACAACTCCCAGCATGCCCTTTGGCTGTGCATGCTGAGAGTTGTGCTAAGCAACAGCAACAGGCCTCAACTCCTGCTGTATCCTGCCGCCGGGACCGCTGCCGCCACTCCTGAGGGGACCCCCACCAGGCTAGGCAAAGGTAGGAGACCCCCGCTGGCCCCGATCACCGCCCAACAGGGTAGTGATTGGTCGGTCGTTCCGACTGATCAATTACGTGATCGTGAGGTGGCGCACACGCCACCCCACTCCTGCTGGTAAAGGGTGATAGCTCTCTCGGATGCCACCTATCACCCTTTTTTTTTTGTGGGTAACTGAATTGATCAGCGATTTGCATTACCCCCCCCAGGGGTTTGCACGGGGTGCCTGCTGAATGATTTTAGCAGGCATCCCGGTCCGGTCCCCACCCGGACAGGTACGCCCTTGGTCCTTAAGTCCCAGGCACGAGGGCATACCTGTACACCCTTGGTCCTGGTGGGTTTAAACAGAAGTAACTTACAAATCTGTTTAACTTTCAGGCACCAGATGATTTTAAAAAAAAACTCTTACACTGGAGTACCCCTTTTAAAAGGAGCTGTCTGGTGAAATTTTTTATTTTACTATTGTCTCCAGTCTGCCTAATAAAATTACAAAAACTTAAACTTACCTTCCTCATTCTTTCATAGCCTTTGTTATCAGGGTGCTCTGTATGTGACTGGTAATACTACGTACCCCGAAGCTGCCGAGCGTAGTGTCTGCAGCCGGGGAACTGACTGTGTCACTCGCCAATCACCGACCAAGGCAGGACACTGTTGTGGCCAGTGATTGGCTCAGCGGTGTTATGATAAAAGGGGAACTCCGGCCCTAAGACACCTTATCGCCTATCCAAAGGATAGGGGATAAGATGTCTGATCATGGGGGTCCCGTCACTGGGACCCCCGCAATCTCTCATGCAGCACCCACCTGTGTAAGCTGCATGCCAGTGTCGGAGGCTCAGAGTCTGAAGCCTCATGACTACGGGGCCGGATTATCGTGACGCTCACACAGGTGGGTGTTGCATGAGAGATTGCGGGGGTCCCCAGTGGCGGGACCCCCGCAGACATCTTATCCCCTAGCCTTTGGATAGGGGATGTGTCTTAGGGCCGGAGTACCCCTTTAATTTCTGTTTCAAGAATTTATTAATTCAGGCCAAACACTAAGAAAATAAGAGAATTACTGAACAATCATCTGCTGGTTAGATGCAATAAAACAGGACACGTACACTGATTCTAGTAGTAAATATTTTATTGACATAGCTCTGCATCCACGGTTAGCATAGGGTGAGAACAACAGAAATGCTTTGGGTGCTCCCCTTTTGCAACGTGATGAGTATGAAGAACAAAAGGATGTCCCGCAGCAGTCAATCCTACAGGTAGCTCCCCCTCCATCTAGAAGACTATAAACACCAACCATTCCCCCTCAGTGCTGCAGTGGGACAGGCTGCAGCCCCCTAGTGGATAAATCAGGAGTCTGCAGTTGCTATCACAATTTGAATGCTTTGGTTATGTGTGTCACAGTGATAAATTGAAAACAAGACGCGATTACATTAAACAATGCAGACAACAATATGAGGGAAGACATAAAACCTGTGGCATTGATTGGCTGCTTGCTGAGAAGAATTTATAAATTCTGTTAAGCAACACTTACTGTTTTATGCCACAGAAACCATTATTTGTTCCTGCAGTCATATTTTTCTTAATGTTCTCTTGAAAACTACAAATATTGCCTAAAAATATTGTCAATTTTGGTTTGCCTTGCACCCTAAGGGTGTATTCACATGTACAGTGTCCTGCGCATATTTGATATGCAGGATTTTAAGTTGCAGCTTTGATGTTGTGTTCAGTCATTTAGTTTACAATGATATCTGCAGCTTTAAATCCTGCGCATCAAATATGTGCAGGATACTTTACGTGTGAATAGACTATAAAGAGATTTTCCAGAACTTAATGATTGATGGCCTCTCCTTACGTTATTAATATATATATATATATATATGATCGATGGGGTGCTGACACACAGCATTCAGGCCGATCAGCTGTTTGGCAGAAGTACAGCACTTGTATGTGACCATTAGAGATGAGCGAAGTTACAGTAATTCGATTCGTCGCGAACTTCTCGGCCAAGCAGTTGCCGACTTTATCCTGCATAAATTAGTTCAGCTTTCAGGTGCTCTGGAAAAGGTGGATACAGTCCTAGGAGAGTCTCCAGCCACCGGAGAACCTGAAAGCTGAACTAATTTATTCAGGATAAAGTCAGCAAAACGCAGAGCCGCGAGCTTCGTGACGAATCAAATCACTGTAACTTTACTCATCTCTAGTCAGTACCGCATCAATCACTAAATCCTGGAAAACATAAACCACATTCTCATAAATTGTTTTTGATTTCCAGGGCTGCCCCCATGTTTGCAGGTGCCAGATACACTTTGTCACATGCATTCACACAGCAATAATTCTTGAGACTCCTAACTACTTCCTATAATGACAAGTTTGTGCACAAAACATGTTACATGGCACTCTCCTGTGACCTTCCCCTAAGATAGTTTGCTGATAAATTCCACAGGCTCTAATTTAACTCAAAGTTTCGGCTTGTCCCTTAAACCTATACTGGTTACCTATCTGGCAGAAGCAACCATTCATAAAATCAGTCTTTGGAACTAATGACAGTATTGGGGAGTACTGTACAAGATGCTTTATATCTTGGCATTCTTCCTGGTTCCAAGTGAAATAGGACAATTATGGCTAAATTCACACTGCATTTGTGCCATCCATTTTACATACCGTATATACTCAAGTATAAGCCGACCCGAATATAGGCCCCTAATTTCACCCCAAAAACCCAGGAAAATTGACTCAACTATAAGCCTAGGGTGGCAAATACAACATCCCCCCCCATGTCATCATCCCTCCCTGTCATCATCCAGACCCCCGTCATTAACACCCCCGTCATCATCATCACCGCCTGTCAATCCCCTCAGTGGTCTTCAACCTGCGGACCTCCAGATGTTTCAAAACTACAACTCCCAGCATGCCCGGACAGCCATTGGCTGTCCGGGCATGCTGGGAGTTGTAGTTTTGAAACATCTGGAGGTCCGCAGGTTGAAGATCACTGCGGCCTTCATCATCCAGATTCCCCTTTAGTTTTCCACTCACCTCCTCTCGGTGGGAAGGAAGGGTGAGCTGGTCCGGGCCTTCTATGCTGCAGGGACCATCCAGTGGGGAGGGTTAGTCGTTCTGGGCTGTCCATCTTCATCGGGAGGCCCTCTTCTCTGCTCCGGGCCCGGACTAGTGATGTTGCGTTGACAACGACGCACAGGGACGTCTGCTGCACATGAACGTCCCTGTGCGTCGTCGTCAAGGCAACGTCACTAGTCCAGGGCCGGCCCGGAGAGGAGAAGAGGGCCTCCCGGTGAAGATGGAAAGCCCAGAACGACTAACCCTCCCCAATGGACGGTCCCTGCAGCATAGATGGTCCGGACCAGCTCACCCTTCCTTCCCACCGAGGGGAGGCGAGTAGAAAACTAAAGGGGAATCTGGATGATTATGAAGGCCCGGGATTGACAGGTGGAGAGTTCACTCGAGTATAAGCCGAGGGGGGAGTTTTCAGCACGAAAAATCGTGCTGAAAAACTCAGCTTAAACTTGAGTATATACGGTACATTATGTGACAGAAAAGCTCCTAGTGTATAAATCAAACTTATTTGTAGGACGCAATTCAGCCAGCAGAGGGAAAAAAAGCAGAGGTATCCCACAATTTGTATTTATTTTTTTGTAACTATGCAGTAAAAAAATGTTTTTTTAAATGGGAGCCTTTAGGTTCTGTATACCACTGTATGCCTATACATTGTAAAGTATACCTCGCAAACGCAGTGTGAATAGACCCCATCTCTGCTGTTTGCAGGCAAAACTTACATATGTCTCTTATTTCTTATTAACAAAAATGGGATATGCCCAGCAAGTACATCTCACAAGCAATAGCTAATATGACCCACAGACAATGCTAGCATGGTATATAATTCTATACTGTATATGCATTTTTTTTTATATATAATTTTTTTTTTCTTTGCATTTCTCCACTCGGGCTGCCGAGGGCTTTTGCAGCTGAGTAGTTCAAGTATCAAAGAGGTGACAGACCTTTTGAAAGCATTTGCAAGTATTCTGTATTTACCTATTTTCCTGCAAGGACACAAGACATTCTCAAGAGTGTCCAGGAGTTACGTGCAGAAAGCAGTGTAAACTCGAACCCCAGAAACACAGCAGAAAATTAATCACACCATAAGAAACAAAAAGAAATCGGAATAGAAAGCTTCTGCTGAGTCTGCTTGATAACTGCAGCATTTAGACCAACTTAGAATAGAACTACGAGCCCTGCAATAGCTGAAGAGCTGTACATTGACTTTATCTCTACCCTCTCCTATAGTGTTTTACTCTACAAAACAGAAATATTCTCAAAACTACTGTACAATTCTATATGTAGTTAACTATTGGAGAAGTCTAGTGGCAAGCTTTACAATACACCTCAAATTAGATCTTAGAGCAGGATTCTGAAGGCAAAATGTGAGCGTGACCATAATTCATAAATTGTAGGGATTTATACTTGTCTGAAAGCAGAAAAAAAATCTTACCCTGGATAAACTGTCTTATGTTTAGAGATTGATTAAAAAGGGTCTTGTACTGTGAGGCAGGTTTTATTCTGGGCTCTTATGATTTACCAAATCGATAAGGAGATAGAAACACTGTTTGTGTGTAGATTGGACCAAGACAGATTTAAATAACCTTTTTCAAATAGAAAACCACCCTCTTACATATCTGCATATAAAAGATCCAGAGATTAAATCCCAGGATCAACTGCACCACCTACAGCTATTACATCTCAAGTCAAATGACAGACCTTCAAATGAAATAAAAAAAATACAGACCAATAAATAGGCTGATCAAATTGGAGGGGATATTTCTAGATCTGTCACACCCTCTATAACATCAGGCGGTGGGATTCAACAATTATATGGTGAAATGGAATGGCACCACCAATAGGTTGTGCTTAGGACTATACAGTTCTAGACTGTAAATGTTCAAAGTGTGATCATGTATCCAGGGAATCCAATTTAGCATAAAGCCAATTCCACCCAATTTAGTATATATATCAAAAGGACCCAAACTGAGCATTACATTCATTAGAATAATAAATGTTTAATTCTATGCCATTCGTAACAAAAGCTCTTTCTCTAGGAAGGAAGAGCCTCTTGAAACGTTGCATTGCTTTAGGTGCAAATTGTCTAGGACATTCAGTTATAAAGACAAAAAAAAAAAGCGTGGGGGGGGGGGGGGAATGTTCAAATTTTCAGACAAAATCACATTTCAGGGGCAAAGGTTAGTGTCATTTTGTTTGCTGGCAGCCTCTTTAGGGCTTTGAGATGATGAGGTTGCTACAGGACAGAATGGCTAAACAAAGTTGAAGGTGACATGATGAAGGTGACCTAGAATGGGGCAGAATCTTGTGATTTATTGTCTGGAGAGTGCAAATTCTGGCTCCCATTTTCTTCTCCGTCTGTAGATCCTCTGGGCTGCAAACACAGAAAAAGTAAATGCATAATATTTCAAATAACTCATCAGAATCCATAATATTATAAATTATTCAATATAATACAACTTAGCATCATTTTTATATAATACAACTTAATAACTTAAAATAAGTGAACTGTATTCAATTGCCACTACATATGCACAAGTGCTAATTAAGGTTTTACCTGTTTTTTTAAGCAGAAGTAGAACAAAAAGGAACAGAACATAGTAGTGCACCGGTACCCCAGGTAGGGGGGAAACAAAGGTAACAGACATCTGGCAGAAGTTGAGAATTTGAACAAATGTAACAGCTAAACTCCTTACACAAGGGAATATGGGTGAAAATTTGTGTAAAAGAAAAAAAAAGGGGGGGTACAATTAACCACTTAAAGGGGTACGCCGGTGGAATTTATTATTTTTTTTTTTAAATGAACTGGTGCCAGAAAGTTAAACAGATTTGTAAATTACTTCTATTAAAACATCTTAATCTTTTTAGTACTTTTTAGCAGCTGTTTGCTACAGAGGAAATTCTTTAATTTTAGAATTTCTTTTTTATGTTGTCCACAGTGCTCTCTACTGACACCTCTGTCCATGTCAGGAACTGTCCAGAGCAGCATAAGTTTGCTATGGGGATTTTCTCCTGCTCTGGACCGTTCTTGATATGGGCATCAGGTGTCAGCAGAGAGCACTGTGGACAACAGAAAAAAGAAATAAAAAAAATAGAGATTTTCCTCTTTAGCAAACAGCTGCTAAAAAGTACTGAAAGGATTAAGATTTTTTTTTAATAGAAGTAATTTACAAATCTGTTTAACTTTCTGGCAGCAGTTCATTTAAAAAAAAAAAGTTTTCCACTGCAGTACCCCTTTAAGTACATCTGGGGGAACAGGTAAGCCTTTGTCCCCTGGGACTTAATGCCCAAAAGCGTTAAGTAACTTTGAAGCAAGCGCAGGAGCTGCACTCGCTTCAGAGGTGTGTGTGTGTGTGTGTGTGTGTGTGTGTGTGTGTGTGTCGGCTGCCATCAATATGCATGTCGGGCCTATGGCTGCCGTAATTTGGTTCCTGGTTTTATTTATCTGGCCAGGTAGGTTAGTTGATAGGACCCGCATCATTTGAGAAACCTTGGCGTGGTGTGCGGGCTCAGGTATGTCCTTCATATAAGGATATACTGGCTAATGTCTCAATTTTACATCAGTTTTGAGGATTAGCTAATGTCATTGTTTACATTAACCACAGTTGTGAAACCACATTGTGATCCATAGGTGCAGGTCCTCCACTCCAACGTAGATACACAACTGCACTTGGAGTTGAGCACCTTGTTTCATCTTAGATCCCATCAATGTAAGTGTTTGTTTAACGCATCCACATACACTTTTATCTGGTGTCAGGATGCCATTGTGGTACTTGTGACCGTTTGCAGGCATCCTCCATTGTATGCAATTTTTGCTGGGGATCGCCCTTAGCAACGGTTTACAAGTGCAGGACCTCCGACCCAGCAAAGGTGCACAACTGCACTTGGGGTTGAGTTTTCCTGCTATAAACATGTTCATGCAAATATAAGCCGTTATGTCTTTGCTTAGGGCTTATACTAATGCACCCTTTTATCTTGCTGGGTAGCATTAGGGTTTCACCTGTGAGGCCTGCTATAAATGAACCAACCAGGGTGGGGCTTGTAGCTTGTCTACTCCCTCCCATTGTATGTGCGCTTAGATTCACACGGGAGGTGACTGAGGAGCAATCTGCAAGTCGGGCCTATGGCTGCCGTAATTTGGTTCCTGGTTTTATTTATCTGGCCAGGTAGGTTAGTTGATAGGACCCGCACCATTTGAGAAACCTTGGCGTAGGTGTGTGGGCTCAGGTATGTCCTTCATATAAGGATATACTGGCTAATGTCTCAATTTTACATCAGTTTTGAGGTTAGCTAATGTCATTGTTTACATTAACCACAGTTGTGAAACCACATTGTGATCCATAGGTGTAGGTCCTCCACTCCAACGTAGGTGCACAACTGCACTTAGAGTTGAGCACCTTGTATCACCTTAGATCACATCAATGTAAGTGTTTGGCTGCCATCAATAGCCACACATTCACTGCAAATGACTGGCAGCTTGCTGGTAGCTCAGTGGTGTTTATCGTATCCATGTGATGTGATTGTGATGTCCTCTTATTTGCCTCCTGCCACTGACGCACTGATGCAGCCTGGCTTAGCGACTGTATGAGCGGACTGCAAGTTGACTGCCTTCTTTTCCTATCTGTAGCACTGGACTGCTTACCACACTGAGTAATGCTATGCCATAGGCATACCATTATACAGTAAATGCAATCTAATAATTGCATATAAAAATCCCCTATGGGGACTCAGTGTAAAATAAAAAAAAGTCTCTAAAATTATATAAAACCCTGTCCTCTAATAAAAAAAATATTTACATTTTGTATGAAAATTTGTATGTTTAAAAAAAAAGTTATAGGGGTCAGAAGACCCCTATAACTTTTTTATTTTTGCATATACGGGGACGTACGAGAGCTAATTTTTTGCGCCATGGTCTTAAGTTTTTTTTTTTTTTTTTTAGTGATACTATATTTGATCGCTTTTTATTAATTTTTTTTCCGATATAAGAAGCAACCAAAAATACTAAATTCTTGACTTTGGTATTTGTTAACCTTTACACCATTGACGTGCGGTTAAAATTATTATATTTTAATAGTTCGGACATTTACGCACGTGGCAATACAACATATGTTTATATTTATTTTTGTTTACATAATTTTATTTTAAAAAAAATGGGAAAAGGGGGGTGATTCAAACTAATTAGGGAAGGGGTTAATTCATATTTATTAACTTTTTTTTATTGACACTTTCTTTAGATTGAATTTACTGATCAATGCTGCTCCATAGGAGAGCATTGTTCAGTGTTATCGGTGCTCGACTGCTACAGCCTGCATTATAGGAGTGCCGATTGGACGGCAGGGAAGGAGGCAAGATATTTCCCTCAGTCCTTACAGCTGAACGGGACATGGCAATTTACCCACGATGGTCCCGATCAGCTAACCTAAGCTACCGGAAGTAGTTTTTGGCACTTTTAGATGCAGTGATTAACTTTGATTGCGGCATCTAAAGGGTTAATGTGTTTTGCTGCAAGGGGTTAAGACTTTACAACAGGACTTAAAGGGTTATCCAGGAATAGAAAAACAGAAGCAAAGGGGTGAGGTAGACAGGAATACTTGATTCCTAGTGGGAACCACATAGACCTGATACAAAGAAATAATAGTGCAGCAATGATGTCAATTCCCAGATCCCGCTGTTTCATCAATTTATTTTACTGCCAAATGGAGGTTAGTTAAGCACTGAGTACATAGCCAGAATAATTCCTGGCTGGAATAGGGTTACAATATATCAATTCTAAAAACTATATCTCTATCTGGTGAGTTTTAGCTATTTTTAAAGGGGTATTCTTGAGGTTATTTTTGTAACCATCTAGGCTCAGGCTGCTGTAGAAAGAAAACATATACATGCCTTCCCTGTTCCCCAGCCGCAGTTACAATCTCAGTGACCATTTTGCAGCAATTCCTTGTGTTTGTGTGAGCACAAAGGTCTACCTGCTCAGCCAAACGGGCTGATGCAGGACACCACTGTAGCAGTGACTGGCTGAGCGGGCAAGGTCCCTGTGCTAACATAGACATAAGGATGTGCTGTGCAACGAGACATACACTGTGACTGCAGCAGTGGCTAAAACAGGGAAGGTAAGTATATGTTTCCATTCTATTTTACAGCAACATAAACCTAAACAAAATGTTATATATACATATACACATACAATATATCTCCTTAGGACTAACCTTGGAAAGAATGGCTCAGCACATTCATTTCCACCCCTACTGTTGACACTTTTGGTGTCTCTTTAGCAGTCACTTTTGTCTAGTTAAGCTTGGTGAGGACACAGAACCAATGTTCTAACCTAAACAAATAGTGTCATTGTGGAACTGTCCTATATTATATATATATATTATATATATTTATTTTATTTTTTTTAATAAGGTGACCGTCTCTCCAATGGCGCCAAATGATGGTAAGTATTTAACCCCTTAAATGGGCACTGTCAGATACAAAAACTTTTGTAAAGCATGCAAAAAACAATAGGTTTTGCAATTGCTTTCATTGGAAAAATGTCTGTATTTTATACTGAAAAGGACAGTCAAACAACTGCCCCCCTGCCTGCTTGGACACATACTAGTCCTGGTGTGTCCATGCATCATCCCCTATGTCATGGACATACTTCCTTGATTGACAGCTGTGAGCGCAGGGCTCACAGCTAGAGGAAAAATCCTCCCACTGCCAGCTTGTGTCCCGCTACTGTCAGTGAGGACAAGCTGGGAGTTGTAGTTTTGCTAATGCTAGGGAAGATGTGAGCAGACAGCATACTGAGGGAGGGGGCGGAGACATGCACAGTGAGGCCACGCCCCCTCCCTTTGAGAGGAATTCAGACTAGTGAGCTAAAGTAAAAGTGTAATAAAAAAATAAATAAAGGTGCTAAACACATAAAAATTAGATGTACATGGTCAGGATTAGGTACGGAGTGATATATTTAAAAAAAAAAAAGTTTTTTGTTGGATATGACAAGTACGCTTTAACCCCTTAAGGACTCAGCCCATTTTGGCCTTAAGGACTCAGACAATTTAATTTTTACGTTTTCATTTTTTCCTCCTCGCCTTCTAAAAATCATAACTCTTTTATATTTTCATCCACAGACTAGTATGAGGGCTTATTTTTTGTGTGACCAGTTGTCCTTTGTAATGACATCACTCATTATATCATAAAATGTATGGCGCAACCAAAAAACACTATTTTTGTGGGGAAATTAAAACGAAAAACGCAATTTTGCTAATTTTGGAAGGTTTTGTTTTCACGCCGTACAATTTCTGGTAAAAATGACATGTGTTCTTTATTCTGAGGGTCAATACGATTAAAATGATACCCATTATTATATACTTTTATATTATTGTTGCGCTTAAAAAAAATCACAAACTTTTTAACCAAATTAGTACGTTTATAATCCCTTTATTTTGATGACCTATAACTTTTTTATTTTTCCGTATAAGCGGCGGTATGGGGGCTCATTTTATGCGCCATGATCTGTACTTTTTTTTGATACTACATTTGTATATAAAAAACTTTTAATACATTTTTTATATATTTTTTTTTAATAAAATGTATTAAAAAAGTAGGAATTTTGGACTTTTTAAAATTTTTTTCGTTCACGCCGTTCACCGTACGGGATCATTAACATTTTATTTTAATAGTTCGGACATTTACGCACGCGGCGATACCAAATATGTCTATAAAAAATGTTTTTTACGCTTTTTGGGGGTAAAATAGGAAAAAACGGACGTTTTACTTTTTTATTGGGGGAGGGGATTTTTCACTTTTTTTTACTTTTACTTTTACATTTTTTTACATTTTTTTTTACACTTGAATAGTCCCCATAGGGGACTATTCATAGCAATACCATGATTGCTAATACTGATCTGTTCTATGTATAGGACATAGAACAGATCAGTATTATCGGTCATCTCCTGCTCTGGTCTGCTCGATCACAGACCAGAGCAGGAGACGCCGGGAGCCGCACGGAGGAAGGAGAGGGGACCTCCGTGCGGCGTTATGAATGATCGGATCCCCGCAGCAGCGCTGCGGGCGATCCGATCGTTCATTTTAATCGCGAACTCCCGCAGATGCCGGGATCTGTATTGATCCCGGCACCTGAGGGGTTAATGGCGGACGCCCGCGAGATCGCGGGCGTCGGCCATTGCCGGCGGGTCCCTGGCTGCGATTAGCAGCCGGGATCAGCCGCGCATGACACGGGCATCGCTCCGATGCCCGCGGTTATGCTTAGGACGTAAATGTACGTCCTGGTGCGTTAAGTACCACCTCACCAGGACGTACATTTACGTCCTGCGTCCTTAAGGGGTTAAGGACCGAGCATTTTTCAGTTTTTTTGCACTCTTTTTCCTCCTTACCTTTTAAAAATCATAACTTTCTTTTTTATTTAATAGAACCACATTGATCTGTGTGCTCTCCGCTCAAATGATAAAGCCTGGTCCTGCCAGGCTTTATCATTTACAGCGCAGTACCTGGCTTAGGAGGAGAGTTAAGCCCCCTGGCTACCTCAGCAGTGGATTGCCCCACGGTCACGCTGCAGGGAGCGGATCCACCCCACTGGATCACCAGGGATGGTTTAAATGTCCCTTTAGACGCTGCTGTCAACTTTGACCTAAAGGGTTAAAAGCCGCCCGCGGCAATCGCCGCATGTCGGCTATTAAAGGGGTTCTACGGTGCTTAGACATCTTATTCCCTATCCAAAGGATAGGGGATAAGATGCCTGACCGCGGGAGTCCCGCCGCTGGGGACCCCGTTTGTAATCAGTCCCTGGAGCGTGTTCGCTCCGGGTCTGATTACCGACGACCACAGGGCTGGTGGCGTGTGACGTCAAGCTCCGCCCCTCAATGCAAGCCAACGGGAGGGGGAGTGACAGCTCCGGGGACTGATTACAAACGGGGTGCCGCGTGCAAGATCCCGGGGGTCCCCAGCGGCGGGACTCCCGCGATCAGGCATCTTATCCCCTATCCTTTGGATTGTGGATAAGATGTCTAAGCACCGGAGAACCCCTTTAACGCAGGTCCCCAGCTACAGGAATCAGCTGGGGGACGGCCGGTAGGACGCGGGCTGGTACAACGGTTGCTTTCTCAGGACGAGCCGGCTTGTCTTTAGACAGCAACCGGTTAAAATGTACAGTGCCACATGCAACATAAACTGGCCAGATATACTTATTATAATTATAATGCTGGCGGCTTGCCAGTGCAAGCTGTATGTTGCCATTAGGTTCTTCTTCTCTTACCTTTAAATTCACCACACGTTCTTCAAAGGATTTAAAGGTAGCAGAGTTTCTAGAATAGATCAAAATATATCAAAATAAGGTTAATTGATGCACTTATAATACTCCTGGTTAAGAATACTGTGATGACTGCTTTTGGGTTTTATATAAAAACAAACAAAATTCATAGCAAAATCCATTTGCAGTGTACATCATGAGGATTTTAGAACTAATGCCTCTCAGTGTTACACTTACATAGGGTTTCATCTTAAAAAAAAAAAAAAAAAAAAAAAAATAGCAGCCAGATGAATAATGCACTTTTTGGCATCCACTTGGTGAAAGGGTCCCTAATTTGACATATGTCGATAGCCTTCCCAGAGCATACTGCAAAACACACACCTGCAGGTGTAGGGTAAACTGACCCTTATTCTATTAGGCTGTGAATAGACATTTGCACTAAGATGTGAATAATGAAGACAAACTAAAGCATTGTTCCACTTTTCTACCCATTATAAGAAGTTAGCAATGTTCCCTTTTAGTACAGGCAACAATACTCTTCCTATATACAGACCAATAAATCTATACACACTTTACAATGTTATGTGTGTTTTGTGTGCAAAGCATAGGCTTAAGAAAGTCCAACTTAAATTACCATGAAACATTCAGAACATGCAATTACAGCCTGAACCCTGTGGTTATACATTACCTCATTGCCGGCATGCTTATGGAGTGGCGGATTGAATAACTGCTACTTGGAAGGCATGTGGGAGCAGAAATCAGAGTTAGGAAAAAGAAGTGATGTTGGGCAGAATAAACATGTGGACAGCAACCAAGCAGATAGTAACCGTCAATCTTTTCCTCAAATTTACCCACCATGCACACTACATTAAAATCCACCAGTGACATCCCTGACAATTTAATAGAAGCCAGTTTAATGGAAACAGGTCATCCTGTTCACCCACATTAAACTTAATACACTGGATTACAGTGTGGGTGAAATGGAGACCGATGAGGGGGTCAAGGAGTTAAATACGTACCTGTAAACCAGAGTTGTGTCCCTCTTGAAGATCCTCTTCTATCCCCACTGAATTGCGCGCAGGTGGCAGGCCCGCTGGGTGATTTTGAATATTCATTGGCGCTGGTCACATGAGCGTTTGCGCCTACTGAGCACTCATGTGACCAGCACCAACGAATATCCATATTCACCCGGCGGGCCTGCCTTCTGTGCACAATTCAGTGGGGATAGAAGAGGATCTTCAAGAGGGACACAACTCTGGATTACAGGTACATATTTAACTCACTGACCCCCTCATCGGTCTCCAGTTCACCCACACTGTTATCCAGTGTATTAGGTTTAATGTGGGTGAACAGGATGACCGTTTTCCAAGACTATATGACTGATGGCCTATCCAAAGGCCATCAATCATTTCATCGTTGAGGTGCAGACACACAGCACCTTACCAATAAGCTGCTTGGTACCCCCACACTACACAGTGACTGGGACCGCAAGCCCTGCACAAATAATTGCAAAGTGGTGGCCCAAGTAATTGCTCAGCTTCCATTTACTTCATGAGGAGCTAAGCTGCAGTTAACCGGCAGCATCACTGTTTAATAAACAGTGCAGGACTTCCACCCCCGTGTGTAGTGCAGAGTGTCAAACAGCTGATTAGTGGGGTTACCAGATGGCGGCACCCCACAGATCAGTGATTGAAGGCCCATTCTTTGAATAGGGCATCAAAAGTGTGCAGCTTATTAACAGTGCTGTACTAAATGCACAATAGATTGCATTCAAATTCAGTGCATACCTACTAATAAGGGTATGTTGGACAGTTCTAGCTGCTTGTTGCGTACATCAATCACCTTGCACAACCAAACAACACAAAGTTTTCACCAAAGGATCAAGTAGAGAGACAGTGACACACTGTGTACAGTAACAATTTTATACATAGAGACCACATAATGAGAGAGAATCACAGCAGCATGTAGCATGCATGTACCAGGGGTTACTGTATAATGTACATGTAAGAAATAAAGTTTGCTTCATTGTTGCAAGGAGAAGATTTTTTTAGAAGTGTCACATGATATTTCTTCCCCGATTACAGTTTTACTGAGATAACTCTGCTTGTTATTACACTGCAAAAACCGGTTATCTGCCGAAAAGGGGACAATATACACTGCTCAAAAAAATAAAGGGAACACTAAGATAACACATCCTAGATCTGAATGAATGAACTAATCGTATGAAATACTTTCGTCTACATAGTTGAATGACAATGGCAATCAAATCAACCCATGGAGGTCTGGATATGGAGTCACACTCAAAATCAAAGTGGAAAACCACACTACAGACTGATACAACTTTGATGCAATGTCCTTAAAACAAGTCAAAATGAGGCTCAGTAGTGTGTGTGGCCTCCACGTGCCTGTATGACCTCCCTAAAACTACTGGACATGCTGATGAGGTGGTGGATGGTCTCTTGAGGGATGTCCTCCCAGACCTGGACAAAAGCATCCGCCAACTCCTGGACAGTCTGTGGTGCAACGTGGCGTTGGTGGATGGAGAAACACATGATGTCCCAGATGTCCTCAATCGGATTCAGGTCTGGGGAACGGGCGGGCCAGTCCATAGCATCAATGCCTTCCTCTTGCAGGAACTGCTGACACAGTTCAATCCACATGAGGTCTAGCATTGTCTTGCATTAGGAGGCACCCAGGGCCAACTGCACCAGCATATTGTCTCACAAGGGGTCTGAGGATCTCATCTCTGTACCTAATGGTAGTCAGGCTACCTATGGCAAGCACATGGTGGGCTGTGCGGCCCCCCAAAGAAATACCACCCCACACCATTACTGACCCACTGCCAAACCGGTCCTGCTGGAGGATGTTGTAGGCAGCAGAACATTCTCCACGGCATCTCCAGACTCTTTCACATGTGCTCAGTGTGAACCTGCTTTCATCTGTGAAGAGCAAAGGGCGCCAGTGGCGAATTTGCCAATCTTGGTGTTCTCTGGCAAATGCCAAATGTCCTGCACGGTGTTGGGCTGTAAGCACAACCCCCACCTGTGGACGTCGGGCCCTCATGGAGTCTGTTTCTGACCGTTTGAGCGGACACATGCACATTTGTAGCATGCTGGAGGTCATTTTTCAGCGCTCTGGCAGTGCTCCTCCTTGCACAAAGACGGAGGTAGTGGTCCTGCTGCTGGATTGGTGCCCTCCTACGGCCTCCTCCACGTGTCCTAATATATTGGCCTGTCTCCTGTTAGCCCCTCCATGCTCTGGACACTACGCTGACAGACACAGCAAACCTTCTTACCACAGCTCGCACTGGTGTGCCATCCTGGATGAGCTGCACTACCTGAGCCACTTGTGTGGGTTGTAGACTCCGTCTCATGCTACCACTAGAGTGAAAGCACCGCCAGCATTCAAAAGTGACCAAAACATCGGCCAGGAAGCATAGGAACTGAGAAGTGGTCTGTGGTCACCACCTTCAGAACCACTCCTTTATTGGGAGAGTCTTGCTAATTGCCTAATTGCCCTGTTGTCTGTTCCATTTGCACAACAGCATGTGAAATTCATTGTCAATCAGTGTTCTTCCTGAGTGGACAGTGTGATTTCACAGAAGGGTGATTGACTTTGAGTTACATTGTGTTGTTTAAGTGTTCCCTTTATTTTTTTTTGAGTAGTGTACTAAATCCACCACACACCATAGCCCGCAGCAGATATAAAAAGAGGGAACAATTGTAGTAGCATACTCAGCTACATGGCCAATGTTAAAGGGGTACTCTACTGGCCAGCGTTTGTAACTAAATGTTCTGAACACTGGCCAGTGGAGTACCCCTTTAATATATTGTGATAAAATAAGTTTCGAAGTCCAGTAAAGAAGGAAGCATAACTTGCAAAACCCTACAATCAGTTCCTTGCTAGCTCTGGGGGAGCTTCATTTTTCAAAAACTGTGTTGAAAGATGTGTATATGCATTAACACGATTTAATTTAATTAATTTATTAATTTTTCCATAGGCAACAGGGACCAACCGGAATATGTAAATACAATTTTAAACTCTGCGTATATGTAATGGAGAACACAAAGGACAGGTCCCCTTACCTAAAAGACTGAGAGAAAGGGAGAGCCCTGTGAGGGAATGGAGGAGTAGATAGAAATCAGCAAAGACCATAGTATACCCCCAAGACATAAGAGCACCCCCACATCATCTCCGCAAAGGCTTGTCAGAACACTCCAAACCAGTAACAAGATAAGATTATTGTCAGACAGATGACAGGAGGATTATCTTTAGTGGTGTACACATTGCACCACCTCTAAAGGATATGAAAGCTTTGCCATTCATATGGCTTCCATGCATCTTGTATGAAAATTTACTGTTCTGTGTCTGCAGCTCCTGTGCAGACCAATAGGCTGGTTATAGATTAGCAGAATACAGCTACATTTAGCAATAATTCTTTTCAGCCCAGCCTACAATTGGTTTAGCTGTGTGAAGGCTCATTAAGCAGGCGCCGGTCAACAAGACTTGGCGCTTACTATAGGCATCTGCTTAGCCCGTGTAAAGGGCTTTTACTGTATCACCTCTACCCACTCTATTTGCATGATAGAATGGATAATAGATAAAAGGGAGTAAACAAAGTGAGGGACATTTCTCAATGTTGTGTAGGTAGATTTCTTTTTTGTAGATCTTTTTTGTTGGTCTAAATTTGGTGCAAATGCAACAAATTTACTATACTTGTGCAAGCCACATGATACATTTTGTGCAAAGTTCTAAATAGCCACACAATTCGATTTGTACACCTGACCTCAAAGGAAAAGTGGTGTGTTTTTTTTTATATATAATTTTTTTTTTTAATGTATTGTGTTTTTTATCATTTAATTTCCAGGCTTAGTAGTGGAAGTGGTGTTGTAGACAGAATCCATTACTAAGCCAGGGCTTAGCATTATCTCTAACAACAGCTAGCACTAACCCCCAATTATTACCCCAGTACCCATTGCCACAGGGGTGCCAGGAAGAGTCGCTACCAACAGGCCCAGAGCGTCAAAAATGGCGCTCCTGGGCCTAGTCGGTAAAAGGCTGGCGTTATTTAGGCTGGGGAGGGCCAGTAACAATGGATCTAGTCACCACTAGGGAGTGGAGCAGTAAAGGTCGCAGTGGGTCTCAGGAGTGAGATTCCGTGTGATCTGTCCCTCTACCCTTGGACTACTAATCCCATCATATGACATTGTTTCCCATGATGGGAGTAGTTGTAGTACCACAGCGCTGAGGAATGGCACTTGCACATGCCCCGGCTGCGGGACTCCCATACTACTCCTATCATGGACAGACTCAGTCCACGATGGGAGTTATAGTTCAGGGGCTGAGGGGCAGATCCCAGTGGATCATTCCCCAGAGATCTGCTGCGATCCGCATTTATCAACTTTACAAGCTGGCGGCACATGGTGCTCCACTGTGCTCCCCACCGGCTCCAGTCTACTGTATATAGCTATCACTATTCATAATCCCTGTCTTCGGGAGACGGGAGCTGATTGGTGAAAAGCTGTTTCCCCTTTCCTGGCAGCGGGGATTATGAACTGTGAGAGCTGTATACAGTATTCCCTGTCTGGAGCTGGCAGGGAGCGCAGTGTAGCCACATGTGCCGCCAGCTTGTTAAATTGTTAAATGCGGATCGCAGTGGGTCTCAGAATAATCTGCTGCGATCTGTCCCTCAGCCCCTGGACTATAACTCCCATCATGGACGGAGTCTGTCCGTGATGGGAGTAGCAGTCCAAAAGTCCCACAGCCGGGGGATGTGCAAGTGCCATCCCTCAGCGCTGCTGTACAACTACTCCCATGATGGGACAGACTCTGTCCCATGATGGGAGTAGTTGTAGTTTAGCATTCCCCGGCTGTCTCTATAAGATTCCAAAAAAGTAGGATTTGCGCAAAAAAAATAAAAAAAAAATAAAATAAAAACCATTAAACACAGCTCCAATGCAAAAAAGTGGTATAAGGTGCACCAAACAGTAGACAACTTTGAATGATTTTCTATAAAAAATTTGCCGGGACCTTTAGAACATTAAAGTGGTATAAAGCCAATGATAAATTTCCCCCAGTATCTATACAATGTATTTTTCTAGTCATGGAGACATATAAGTCTGCATAGAAGCTGAGGACACAAAACAGTACAACATTTTTGATCAATATTACTTGTTTGATTAGTTTTTCATTATGATATATTGTAGGTATAACTATTTTTTTTTCCAAAAATGTTCATGTTCTTTACGATACCCATACACTTAGATTCCTGTAAGTCAACCACTGAATATCTAAATTATATAGGTTGCTTCCAGATATTCCTGGAATTTTCCTCTCAGGGGGGAAAGAATTAGATTAGCCATGTATGATTTTCTCAAGCAATCCTATCTGCAAACTACAGCAGCTTTACTGTGATGAATACAGTTTTTACAAAAGAAGGAGAAGCTGATTGAGAAGAGAAGAAGCACCTTAAGGCATACAGACTCTTACCCTCCGATCATATCCAAGGGCACAAAAGCTGCTCTAGCCATAACCAGGCTGGAGTGTGTCAGCAGGGAAATAGATATGTTTAGTTAGACCAAGCAATTGTGTAAGAGGGTCTATTAACATGGAACAGTAATGTGTTAATACTTTGCAGTTTATTATTATACTGCAACTGAGGACTGTAAAGAAAAAGCAATCACGTACCAAAACAACCAGATTTCCTTCATTTTAAGAAAAATAAGGGCCCCTGATAGGTCACATGACAGTCGTAGGTCTGTTTAGGTTTATGCTTATGTTACCGGATCAGTAACACTACCTTTCTTACTTTCCTTTGCAAGTTCTAACACATCTCCAGGAGGTAATTTGAAAACTGAGCCCAAGGGTCTGATGTACAGTTTTAGAAGTGCAACTATAAAGTGCATCCGGCAGAGAGGAGTCTATTCTAATTCGTAATGTATATTTACACCTATAGCCTACTGATCCGTATGACAGTGAATATAGCTCTGATGGTATAAGAATACAATACAGTGAGTCAGTAATAGTCATGTAATCTGTACGGTCATAACTCATTTTTTCCTTTAGAGACCAGGAGGGAGATTTAGCATTGCATTTAGAGCTTTTTTTTTTTGCTTACTCTGCGCAAAAAATGTTGCACATGCGCAAAGCAACTTTTAGATGCGATTCTGTGGGTATACATAAAGTACCAAACAACCTTATCTAAGCAACTTTGATAAGGTTGAAAATTTATGATGTGCGAATGTCCTACGTAGGCTTAAAAATTGTCGCAAACCCCTCCAAAATGGACTCTGGTCCACTGGTTGTGTCTGTTATTGCATTTAAAGGGATTATTGAGTTTAGCCAAATTTATTCCCTATCCACAGGATAAGTGTCAGATTGCAGAGGTCCAACTGTGCACAGAGCTAGGATCGTCAAGCGACCTCCATGCATCTCTATGGAAGAGCAAAAGTGCTGTTCACGTGCATCCCTGGCTCTCCCATAGAGATGTATGGAGAGGGCATGTTGACCCCTGCTGTGTGCAGTGGTTGATACAGCTGGGGGTCCTAATGGTTGGCCCCTCCGCAATCTGACACTTATCCCAAATCCTTTGAATAGGGGATACATTTAACTGGATTACTCCTTTAAGTGAAACTTACTGAGCTGCAATATCAGATACAGCCCTATATCTACATTAGTTGCATGCCCCAGAATGAAGCTTTTTCTTCAATAACCCAAGGCTATTAGATCACATGCATGAATGGGCTGCAATACTGCAGTGTGTCAAGACAACGTGGCAATGCAGTAAAAGTACAAGACGTGGGATAGGAGAGTTTCAATGTAAGGGAAGTCCTGGTCAGAATATAATCCTTTGTCACATGACTTAATTATAATTTCTGTCCACTGGGCAGCATTCGGAAGTAAATGTTCCCAACGCTGTTTCTGCGCCGTGGGGGTCGGCTACGCCCCCTCAATGCAATTCTATGGGAAGGGGCGTGATGGTCGTCACGCCCCCTCCCATAGACTTGCATTGAGGGGACGTCACAAGGGGCTAAGACGTCACAAGGGGCGTGGCCGACCCCCACAGCGCGAAAACAGCATTCAGAACATTTACTTCTGAACGCTGGCTAGTGGAGTACCCCTTTAAAAATTGATGGCCTATCCTCAGGATAGGTTTTCAATATTAGATTGGTGAGGGTCCAACTTCAGTTGTTTGAAGTGGCTGCAGCTTCTGAGAATGAACCATCAATTCCATAAGGATGGATCGGCATAAGTAGGAGAGTCCTATAACTGTACATGTGACGATTATGTAAACTGACCAGTATGGCCCCAGTGCTGTACAGAACATTAAACATTAGTTTAAGATATTTTACCTCATGTCTCCCAATTTCCTGGTGATTGCAGTGCCCATTGTAGACAGAGCAGCCGTTGTTTTCTGACTGGCAGTAGAGAGAGTCTCCTGAGTCTTCTTGTAGCTAAAAGTAGATGTAATACATAAAAATGAACACAATGAGCAAGGGCTGGATAACCAGGACACAACAGAGTCAGACCAGGGCTGGACAAAACCCAGTGAACTGAGGAGCGGAGGAGGAGGATGTAAACCCTTCAGTCAGAAAGGACTTCCTCAATGTAGTCAGTAGTAGTTCTTTTGATGGCTACCTGGTTCCTGGGCTTTGTTCAAGCCTGATACAGACAAACAGGTTTTAAAGGGGTACTCCACTGGCCATGGTTTGGAAGTAAATGTTCCTAATGCCGTTTTCCTGCTGCGGGGGTCGGCCACGCTCCTTGTGATGTCACAGGGACGCCCCCTCAATGCAAGTCTATGGGAGGGGGCGTGACAGGCGTCACGCCCCCTCCCATAGACTTGCATTGAGGGGTGTGCCCGTGATGTTACAAGGGGCGTGGCCGACCTCCGCAGCGCGGAAAGAGCATTAGGAACATTTACTTCCAAACGCTGGCCAGTGGAGTACCCTTTTAAGCCATTCCATGACAACCCCCAGCCATATTTGGGCAAGTAGTATGTTAGCGTAGCAAACTAAGCAGCCTGTTAGTAGAGTAAGAAAAGCCAGCAAAATGAGAAAATTAAAAATCACCACCCATTACCAAAATCAACTCCACTTCTGCACACAATATTCATCCATCTGCAAATATCAGGCTTTCCTCTCATTCTCAATAGAAATAGTTCAGTCCATATAATTTTGGTTGGTTTTACAGAAGGAGATTGTTCACTAGCTGTTTTTTTTTTTTTAGGCTAGGGTCCCAAAACTCCACCCACAAGCAGTGGCCAGTGGCTGCACACTGGTGTCCATTTATTTGCCATCACGTACAGGCAGTTGTTTGGGTCCATACCTTTAACAGTTCTGTCCAGTATTGTTACATCATTCAATCATTAAAGAGTACCTGTCACCAAACTAAACTTTTAATATATTGTTCCTTATGTAATTATAATACGCTTTGCTATTTACTTGCTGTTAAAATTCTCAACCTTTATGTTTTTAATGTGATTGAAAAAATGGCCACAAGGTGTCTCTGTTCTGTTCCCTGCCACAAGTCAAACAGTTAGTTTGGTCTCCTCCCGACGTGGAGACCAAACTCAGGAAGTGAGTGTGGGGCATGGTGAGGCACAGCTCTCTCAGGCTTCAGTGACATTGCGCCTGCTGGGGAACGCCCACTTTCTCCTGCCTGGACCTCACACAATGTGAGCAAGGAGAAAAGTATGATACAGAGTCTTTAAAAGCTCAGATTTTTTATTTATTTATTTTTAAGGGCAGGAGGGGTGTTAGGAGGAGTTAGGGAATATAATCTAAGTTAGTTTAGAAAATATGGTTTTATGAAAGGTACTCTAAGACATTAACGCTTTGTGTACATGGACGAAAGTGCAAGTAAATCATGAAACTCTACTATACACACACACACACACACACACACACACACACACACCTTTTAAATAGACACCAGGGGTCATGTTTTTTAAATTTAATGCTAAATGACACTAAAATCCAGATTCTAAATTTATAGTACTTTTTCTGACATTTCTCCATATCACTATTTTATATAATTCTTTATCAATTTCCAGTTTTCCATATAAACATTTAACTACTATGGATATTTATTTTTTGATTTTTATAAAGATAGTGTTTACATGACAGAACTTACAATACCTAATTTCTGAAAGCATTTGCTTGATAATTAACTAGTTAAAGGACACAGACAATTTCATTTTAGTTTTTTTGTGGGTCAATACGATTAAAACAATACCCATAGTTACAACTTTTCTATTATTGTACTGCTTTAACCCCTTAATGACCAGCATTTTTCCATTTTCATTTTTTCCTCATCACCTTCTAAAAATCATAACTCTTTCAATTTTGCACCTAAAAATCCATATAATGGCTTATTTTTTTGCGCCACCAATTCTACTTTGCAGTGACAGTCATTTTACCAAAAAATCCACTGCGAAACAGAAAAAAAAAATCATTGTGCGACAAAATTGAAGAAAAAATTTCCTTTTGTAACTTTTGGGGGCTTCCGGTTCTACGCAGTGCATTTTTCGGGAAAAAATAACACCTTATCTTTATTCTGTAGCTCCATACGGTTAAAATGATACCCTACTTATATAGGTTGGATATTGTTGTACTTCGAAATAAATCATAACTACATGCAGGAAAACGTACATGTTATAAATTCTCATCTTCTAACCCCTATAACTTTTATTTTTCCGCATACGGGCCGGTATGAGGACTCATTTTTTGCGCCGTGTTGTGAAGTTTTTATCGGTAATTTGTATTGATCAGACTTTTTGATCGCTTTTTATTCATTTTTTCATGATATAAAAAGTGACCAAAAATACACTATTTTGGTCTTTGGAATTTTTTTGCGCGCACGCCATTGACCGTGCAATTTAATTAACAATATATTTTTATAGTTCGGACATTTTCGCACGCGGCGATACCACATGTTTATATTTATTTACAGTTTTTTTTTTTTATGGGAAAAGGGGGGTGATTCAAACTTTTATTAGGGAAGGGGTTAAATGACCTTTGTTAACTTTTTTTTTCCCCTTTTTTTTTTGCAGTGTTATAGCTCCCATAGGGAGCTATAGCACTGCACACACTGATCTCCTATGCTGATCCCTGCAAAGCCATAGCTTTGCAGGGATCAGTCAGATAGGGGCTCGATTGATCAAGCCTGTAGCTCAGGCTTGGAGCAATCAATCCCCGATCGGACGCCGCGGAGAGAGGTAAGGAGACCTCCACCTGCGTCCCAGCTGATCGGAACATCCCAGTCAACTTTGATCGCCGCGTCTGAAGGGTTAACAGCGTGCGGAACAACGAATGGCTGTTAGCCCAGTGTCCCGGCTATCGTTAGCAGCCGGGACCGACCCGGTGTGATGCGGGGTCATGGCGTGACCCCGTTTTTCACACCGGGCTTAGGGCGTACAGGTACGCCCCAAGTCCTTAAGAGGTAAAAAAAAACACAACATATTTTTTAACAAAATTTGTATGTTTAACTTGCGTCATATCGGGTTGGTCCCAGCGGCCATCAACGGCCGGGACCCGCGGCTAATACCGGACATCACCAATCACAGAGATGCCCGGTATTAACCCTTCACACGCAGCGATCAAAGTTAATCGCTGCGTCTGAAGTGAAACCGAAAGCATCCCGGCAGCTCAGTCGGGCTGTTCGGGACCGCCGCGGTGAAATCAAGGTGTCCCAAACAGCTTGCAGGTCATCAGGAGGATCCCTACCTGCCTCCTGCATGTCCGATCGCCAAATGACTGCTCCGTACCTGAGATCCAGGCAGGAGCAGTCGAGCAGCAATAACACTGATCAATGCCATGTTAATGCATGGCAGTGATCAGTGTAGGAAATCAGTGTGTGCAACGTTATAGTTCCCTATGGGGGCTGTAACATTGCAAAAAATAAAAAAATAATAATAATTAAAATAAAGTGTTAATAAATGTGATTTAACCCCTTCCCTTTTCCCATTTAAAAAAAAATTTAAATTATGTAAATAAAAAGAGATATAAACATGTGGTATCGCCGCGTGCGTAAATGTCCAAACTATAAAAATATCCTTAATTAAACCGAACGGCCAATGGCATACACGTAAAAAAATTTAAATAAAAATTAAATCCAAAATAGTGTATTTTTGGTCACTTTTTATACCATAATTTTTTTTTTTTTATAAAACCGATCAAAAAGTCAGATCAAAACAAAAATGATACCAATAAAAACTTCAGATCATGGCGCAAAAAATTATATAGGGGTCAGAAGATGACATTTTTAAACGTATAAATTTTCCTGTATGTAGTTATGATTTTTCCCAGAAGTCCGACAAATTCAAACCTATATAAGTAGGGTATCATTTTAATCGTATGAACCTACAGAATAAAGATAAGGTGTCATTTTTACTGAAAAATGTACTGCGTAGAAACGGAAGCCCCCAAAATGGCATTTTTTCTTCAATTTTGTCCCACAATCTTAACACATCGGACCATCCGCGATCGCACAGCTGGTGGTCGGATGTGTGTCTGAACACAATCGCAATCCTTCAGATGCTGTGATCATTATTGATCATGGCATCTAAAAGGTTTATGGCAGACATCAGCGAGATTGCTGATGCCGCCATTATCCATGAGGTCCCAGCTGCTAATAACCAGCGGGTTATGATCACCGTGTCGAACACACTGATCGAGTAAACCATGCGGCGTAAATGTATGTCACTGTGTGCTTAGTTTCAGGGCAACACAATTTACATGTATGCCGCATGTCCTCTAGGGGTTAACGGGATTATGCAGTCAAAGTGTATTGATGACAAGTCTTTACGATAGGTCATTAATGACAGATTGGTGGGGATGCAGACACTGATCAGTTGTTTGCCAGAGCCATGGTGCCGGCATTTACAGTAAAAGACAGCAGGAAGCAGACAGCTCTGTACACCGTACACCGTAAATAAGATTCCATTGAAGATTTTCAAATGGATTTTTAGGTCCGTTCCACGATGAAATTTTTAACGCGCTATGAACCTATCCTAATATTCCAGAGAGAAACATGTCCATGTAGTATCATCAGATCACTGTATGGCTGTCTGCATTTAGTAGGGGACAACACCTTTAAAGAGGAACCTCCTAATGTATTTTGCATAAACATTCTGTATCCCTAGTGATGATCCAGTGCATAGTAGCAGTACAGGAAGCCATGTGACTACATACAACTCTTCTATAACTGCTGTGCTATGGACTATGTGCATGAAAATAATCCATAAACAACTATATAAATATATGTATCCTGTCCACATCAATGGGCAATCAAGAGTCTGTGATAGAGAAGCATAACATACAGTGGGGCAAAAAGTATTTAGTCAGCCACCAATTGTGAGATGAGAGAGGCCTGTAGTTTTTATCATAGGTATACCTCAACTATGAGAGACATAATGACACAAAAAAATCCATGAAATCACATTGTCTGATTTTTAAAGAATTTTTTTGCAAATTATGGTGGAAAATAAGTATTTGGTCACCTACAAACAAGCAAGTTTTCTGGCTCTCACAGACCTGTAACAACTTCTTTAAAGGGGTACTACCGTGCTGACAACTTATCCCCTATCTAAAGGATAGGGGATAAGTTGCCTGATCGCGTGGGGTCCTGCCGCTGGAGACCCCCACGATCTCACACGCAGCACCCCGTTCTCATCAGGCCCCGGAGCGGACATTGCTCCGGGTCTGATGAATGCCGATCACGGGGTCGGAGTATCGTGGCGTCACGGCTCCGCCCCCATGTGAAGTCACGCTCCGCCCCTCAATGTAAGTCTATGGCAGGGGGCGAGACAGCTGTCTCGCGCCGTGCCATAGACTTGCATTGAGGGGCAGAGAGTGATGTCACACGGGGGCGGAGCTGTGACGTCACGATCACCGACCCCGTCATCAGGCCCGGAGTAGATGTTCGCTCCGGGGCCTGATGAGAGAGGGGTGCTGCGTGCAAGATCGCGGGGGTCTCCAGCGGCGGGACCCCGCATGATCAGGCAACTTATCCCCTATCCTTTAGATACCCCTTTAAGAGTCTCCTCTGTCCTCCACTCATTACCTGTATTAATGGCACCTGATTGAGGTTGTGGACAGGTGTCTTTTATACTGATAACAAGTTCAAACAGTCACACTCAAAAACCCAAGAATGGCCAAGACCAAAGTTTCGAAGGACACCAGAAACAAAATTGTAGACCTGCACCAGGCTGGGGAGACTGAATCTGCAATAGGCAAACAGCTTGGTGTGAAGAAATCAACTCTGGGATCAATTTTTAGAAAATGGAAGACCTGCAAGACCACTGATAATCTCCCTCGATCTGGGGCTCCAAGCAAGATCACAAGAACGGTGAGTAAAAATCCCAGAACAACACAGGGGGGGACCTAGTGAATGACCTGCAGAGAGCTGGGACCAAAGTAACAAAGGCTACCATCAGTATGCACACACTATGCCACCAGTGATTCAAATCATGCAGTGCCAGACGTGTCCTCCTGCTTAAGCAAGTACATGTCCGGGCTCGTCTGAAATTTGCTAGAGAGCATGTGGATGATCCAGAAGAGGATTGGGAGAATGTCATATGGTCAGATGAAACCTAAGTAGAACTTTTTGGTAAAAACTCAACTCGTTTGGAGGAGTAAGAATGCTACCTACTGTGAAGCATGGGAGTAGAAACATCATACTTTGGGACTGATATGTGTAAAGGAAAGAATGAATGGGGCCATGTATTGTGAGATTTTGAGTAAAAACCTCCTTCCATCAGACTTCCTCATCTTTCAGCATGACAATGATCCCAAACACACAGCCCAGACAACGAAGGAGTGGCGTCGTAAGAAGCATTTCAAGGTCCTGGAGTAGCATAGCCAGTCTCCAGATCTCAACCCAATAGAAAACCTTTGGAGGGAGTTGAAAGTCTGTGTTGTCCCGCAACAGCCTAAAAACATCTAGAGGAGATCTGCATGGAGGAATGGGCCAAAATACCAGCAACAGTGTGTGAAAACTTACAGAAAACGTTTGACCTCTGTCATTGCCAACAAAGTATTGAGAAGAACTTTTGTTATTGACCAAATACTTATTTTCCACCATAATTTGCAAATAAATTCCTTAAGAATCAGACAATGTGATTTTATGGATTTGTTTCCTCATTATGTCTCTCATAGTTGAGGTTTATCTATGATGAAAATTACAGGTCGCTCATCTTTTTAAGTGGAAGAACTTGCACAATTCGTGGCTGACTAAATACTTTTTAAAGCATTGTGTGAACAAATGCAGCCCTCCCAGGAACAGGACAACTGCAGTCATATCCCCACATAGGGTTTATTTACACTTGATTTTGGTAAAATTGTAACAAAAATTATATGTGACTGCAACACCTAAATAAACTCTTAAGTCCCTGAATTGGAAGTCTGATGTCTAAGGTCCAGTGTCATTCGGAGGAATGTTTTTTTGTACATGACCCCCAGTGTTTTTACATCAACACTACACTCCAAATTATATAAACATAAATAACCACTTCATTCTTACATTCCTTAAGAAAGTTGTGCACCCCCTACAGTAAGCGGGGAGAAAAGCAGCTCCAAAAAAGACTCACACATCAGACTGCGTCATTTTTTCGTTCCACTCTCCAAGTTTCTCTGATGTTTTAACGTAACTGTAACAAAATGAACACCAGGTTCTTCATGAGAAAGCAGTGTACTATGTAGCCTTGATTTGTGTGAGGGGTAACTTAAGGGGGTTACCCAGAGGATAGGGCATATATATGTGATCGCTGGGAACCCCCCGTGATCTACAGAACAAGGCCCGACTCACCTCTGAACGCTCCTGCCCCCACCTTCCGAGACGTACTAGTCTTAGCAGTGACAGTCTGTTCAGGAAACCCCCGGCTGCAGAGATGTGATAGGCTGAGCGGCAGTGTCACGTAACAGGCCTGGGCTTCTTCCTGGTGCCCAGGCCAATTACATGTTACTGCTGCTCAGCCTATCACTGGCCAAGGCGGGACAACGCTGTGGCCGGCAATTAGCTGAGCCGCAGCATGATGTATAGGGCACCAAAAGCCAGAATAAGAAATGGGCCGGAGGATGTAGCAGTAATATAATCCGGCAGCACCAGGGTAGCGGCAGAGGTAAGTTTAAGTCTATTATTTTTATTAGGGCTGCCCAGGCCTGACGTCAGGTGATCTTCTATATCACACCTTTTAAACAATCTCAACGGACTCACTGTTTAGACGTTCATATTCTTCTTTTTATCAGAAGGTGTTACATATACAAGGTTAAAATAGCGGCAAACTGCACCGAACGCTGGAGCTCGTAACGTCACGCCCAGCCCCCTCAATGCAAGTCTATGGGAGGGGGCGTGACGGCTGTCACGCCCCCTCCCATAGACTTGCATTGAGGAGGCGGGGCGTGATGTCATGAGGGGGTGGGGCTATGACGCCACGAGCTCCCAGTGTCTGCTCCAGCATTCGGAATAGATTGTTCCAAATGCTAAGCAGCGGAGTACCCCTTTAAATAAATAACGTTCTCTGATCCACATGTGTGGAAGCCTCGGATTGGAATTGTAAAACTTTAGGGTGATGTATATTTTCCCCTCTAATAACGCTATTGCTATGTGAACAGGACAGGCACGGATGGGTTCTTTTTTTCTTTCTAGCCTAGAAGGTTTGGTGATCTTTCTTTTTTTGTGGTTATATCTCCTCTTATTAAGGTATAACCTATTGTTTTTCCTTTCCTTCAGATGTGCCGATTTCACTAATACTTCGGACTATCAGGCTCTACTAAGCATGAGTAAGGAGGTGTTCGCATCAGACCCTGATGGATCTCAAGTAGCGTGTAAGACCTCTGCTGACTTGAGCTGAAAGCTATTTTAAGCTTGTATATGTAACACCTTTTGAAAACTACGGAAATAGAAGAATAAAAACAAGAATATGAACGTCTGAACAGTGAGTCTGTTGAGATTTATTGTGTAAAAAGGTGTGACATAGAAGATAATTGAGTAAATGGAGAGAGCAAATAACGAACCATACATCAGGCGCTGTTCAGAGTCCCAGAATGCTGAATGAGTATATCCAATGCAGATATAGCATTTAAAGTGCCAACAGGCACTATATTTATTAGCTAAAAGACCAATGACGTGTTTTGGAGGTAGAACCCTCCATCCTCAGATTGTCATCTGAGGAAGGAGGGTTCTACCTCCGAAACAAGTCATTGGTCTTTTACCTAATAAATATAGTGCCTGTTGGCACTTTCAATGCTATATCTGCATTGGATATACTCATTCAGCATTCTGGGACTCTGAACAGCGCCTGATGTATGGGTAATTTTTTTGCTATCTCCATTTACTCCATAAGAACAGGACTGGATCATCCACCCCTGTGACCCGTTGGGCTTTGCAGTTCATCCAGACCAAGGATACACGTGTACCCCCATCTAGGTGCTATTCATCTGCTATAAGGTGAGCGGCCAACCGAAAGGCTGGTGCAATTCCACTCGACCTTCTAGTGTCTTGGGTAATACACGAGGCGCGGTCCCTTTCTCTTTTCTTGATATAGAAGATAAGCTGTGACCCATCCAAATTGCTGAGTAGTACTATAGGTGTAGGTGGAACTCCATACCTGGGCAGCATAAGTAATGCACACAGATCTCTTTTGAAACAAGGACACAGGACAACTCACGCATTAGACATCTGGACGTCATGCAGACTCTTAGAGAGATTGAGCTTCAGTTGGTTTAGAGGAGTCTGTCCCAGCTTCCTCTTCAGCTCAGCCGCATGACGTTCCTTGGCGGCCAGAACCTGGCGCAGGGTAAGAATCTCCTCCTCCACCTACAGAACAAAGACATCACATGACGGATCTCTTATCTACTGTCTCAGATATTTAATGTTTTGAGTAAGCAATTCCAGATAAATGCAGCTTATTTACTGCAGATTTAGTAACTCCTGAGAGATGATGAATGGGTGCAACATGTAAAATGGCCACCAGATGTCAGACTTTACATCAGCAGACTTCTTCTACGTTATGGAGTGACAAAAAATTATTTTATTCAGAACTTTTTCCATAGTCTGTGACTATCACAGTCCAATGCTTTTCAATTACCCTGACTTGAACTTATGTTTTCCTATGGCACAAAACCCCTTTGTATGCCATACTTTCAGCTTTTGGTTGAAACCACACCGCTTTCCCCTTAATAACAGTATGGGACGTACCTTAACCAGCTCACAGCGCAGTTCCTCCGCTTCAGCCTCGGTAATACCGTCTGGCAGCACACCTGCAGCATCAGCTGGCACCCGCGTTACTGCTGGGCCCACCGGGACATCCGTCATGGTGTCTGACAGCAAACCTTTGTTGGGAGAGTTAAGGTTGATGTCTGTCAGGGGAGGAGAAGGAGTGTCAGAGGGAAGGGAGCGAGCAAGCAAGCAAGCAGGGAATAGTCAGAGCAACAAGCGTCTAGAAAGAAGCTGAACAAGCTGGTAGAGAACACAACTCACATTAAGGCTTGATAAATGAGCACATAAGGCATTCTCTCTAAAGTATAGCTCTTCTGTCTGGGCTATTGTTCCCCAACCTGTGGCTCTCCAGTTGTTTCCTTTGGTTGTCAGGGCATCATGGATAGGTGCAGGTTGGAAACACTGGTCTAGGCTGTTATATGGCTGGGCGGTATGGCCAAAATATGTGTATCACGGTATTTTTGTAACCTTTGGCGGTTCCACGGTATAGACCCCTCCCACAAAATTAATTATCAGCCCAGCGCTGTCCCCATCGGGTTACTACTCAAGTCACCTGCAAGCGCTGCTCTCCTCACCCTCCTGTTTGTTGCGGGCCGCCGGCGCTGACACTCTATAGTGTATCCCTATGCCCGGGCTGCAAAAGGTAAACAAAATAAACTAACGCATGTCCCGACGTCAGCCTTACGCTGGGGACATGAACGTCGGAGAGCCGTCAGCCTATCACCGGCCGCAGCGATGTTCCGCCTCGGCCGGTGATGGGCTGAGCCTGAAGCCGGCTTTTTACATGACAGTGCGCTCAACCTATCACCGGCCGAGGCGGAACATCGCTGCGGTCGGTGATAGGCTGATGGCTCTCCGACGTTCCATTCCCTGGGAAGCAGGTCCGGACCGACAGGGAAGGTGAGTTAAAGTTTATTTTGTTTACCTTTTGCAGCCCGGGCATAGGGATACAGTATAGAGCAGTGGTTTGCAATCTGCAGACCTCCAGGTGTTGCAAAACTACAACTCCCAGCACGCCCGGACAGCCAACGGCTGTCCGGGCATGCTGGGAGTTGTAGTTTTGCAACACCTGGAGGTTGAAGACCACTGGTATAGAGTGTCAGCGCCGGCGGCCGCAACAAACAGGAAGACAGGAGGGCAGCAATTGCGGGTGACATATGTGAGTAGCAGCGCTGGGCTCATAATTTGTGTGTGTGTGGGGGGGGGGGCAGAACAGCGCTCGCGAGTCACACATGATTAGCTCCCCGATGTGGGGACAGCGTGCTGCGGCTGATAATTCATTCATTCCCGAGGGGGAGGGGCCAAACCGGTATAGCGGAATGGGTTCAAATTCATATAATGCAGCACAAAAATTTCGGTATTTGGTGTGAACGAGTATACCGCCCAGCCCTAGGCTGTTACAGTAAAATGGCTGGCTACAATGAAGAACCACAAAATACTCTGTTCCATCTATTACCTAGCACAAACTGCAAGACTACAGCACATCAGAAAGAAGCAGTATGGTTGAGCCCTGTGCCCTTCTAGGTACTGTATATAAATGTAAGCGTATATAAAATCTAATTCAAGAAATAGTAGCCAGTTATTAAAGCTTCTATCACTACGTCGAGTAACAGATAAGCTTTCTGTGTTAACTGGACTTCATACAAGCTTTTGTGTGCAGTATGGGTGCAGCAAAAAAAAAAAAAGGAAAGGCAAATAAATTACGGACATTGTAAAGGGTTGTGCAGACACAATAAGTGGAAAGAGGAAGAAAAAGTGCCTTTTGCTTCACCTCAGCTTCTTAGAGTCGGTGACACAGATTTAATTTGTACATTCAAATGTTATCAGGAAAGTTATTATACAAGTCGTACAATACGGTGCATGCTACAGAAAAACAAGTGCCGTCCACTACTAAACAACCATATACTGTATATACTCGAGTATAAGCCGACCCGAATATAAGCCGAGGCCCCTAATTTCACCCCAAAAACCCAGGAAAAGTTATTGACTCGACTATAAGCCTAGGTTGGGAAATACATCATTTCCCCCCCCCCATGTCATCATCCAGACCCCGTCATCATCCCCCCCCACCTTCATCATCACCGCCTGTCAATCCCTTCATCAGTGGTCTTCAACCTGCGGACCTCCAGATGTTGCAAAACTACAACTCCCAGCCATGGCTGTCCGGGCTTGCTGGGAGTTGTAGTTTTGAAACCTCTGGCGGTCCGCAGGTTGAAGACCACTGCGGCCTTCGTCATCATCCAGACCCCCCCCCCCTTTAGTTTCCTACTCACCTCCTCTCGGTGGGAAGGAAGGGTGAGCTGGTCCGGGCCATCTGTGCTGCAGGGACCGTCCGGTGGGGAGGGTTAGTCGTTCCGGGGGGCCCCTCTTCTCCGCGCCTGCCCCGGACTAGTGACGTTGCCTTGACGACGACGCACGGGGACGTTCATGCGCAGGCTGCGAATGAACGTCCCTGTGCGGTGGCGTCAAGGCAACGTCACTAGTCCGGGGCAGGCGCGGAGAAGAGGGGCCCCCCGGTGAAAATGGACAGCCCGGAATGACTAACCCTCCCCACCGGACGGTCCCTGCAGCACAGTCGGCCCGGACCAGCTCACCCTTCCTTCCCACCGAGAGGAGGCGAGTAGGAAACTAAAGGGGGTTCTGGATGATGACGAAGGCCGCAAAAGTCTTCAACAAGCGGACCTCCAGAAGTTTCAAAACTACAACTCCCAGCATGCCCGGACAGCCAATGGCTGTCCGGGCATGCTGGGAGTTGTAGTTTTGCAACATCTGGAGGTCCGCAGGTTGAAGACCACTGAGAAGGGATTGACAGGCGGAGAGTTCACTCGAGTATAAGCCGAGGGGGGCGTTTTCAGCACGAAAAATTGTGCTGAAAAACTCGGCTTATACTCGAGTATATGTGGTATATGGAAAAAACTAAAATTCTAACTCTAAGACCAATAAGTGGTGAATTCTACCAGACCCATAGATGGCAGCAGTCAGTGGAACTTGGAAATTGTCTCTTGGCCGGGAGCAACCCACACACAAACCGGAAATGGCCGGCATACCTGGCAGACCGTCTTACTTTACAAAGCATCGTCTGGTTTGATCACGATAATTAGAACTATCTTCAGAGAGCCAATGTATGCCATGCAACCAAGAAACTTAGATTTCCCTCAATGACACATCCTACACAAACACGCAGCAGCGTCCTACAGATGATCTGACACAGAACAAAGGCAATTGTAGGAAAACCTAACTCCGGACACACGGCAAGCCTAAAGATTACACAAGAGGAATGACAACAACATCAACAAGGTTATGGCAGGGCAGGACAACAACATAAAAGACAGCAAAGCACATGAAGTCCCTCAGCTTCTATATTATGGACCATAGGCACTAAATGTGTCACCCTAGGTTGCCTTATGTTGTACTTATGAGACAATAGCACAAATGTTGAATGTAAATCAATGAGAAAAATAAATACCTCTAAGTACAGAAAGGGCATTTAGATTTGTATCAGTGCTGTAATATAGAACTGTACATCGAAAACCCACAACAAGGACATTTACACTGAGAACAAGTGCATGTTGGAAACTTACCAACATGTCTACATCTAAATCTAGCTTAAACAGGCACTGTCATTAAAACAAATTTTTGCTATTGCACTCCTTATGGTAAATAAAAAACATCTTTCTAATGTACTTTTTTTTTTTTTTTTTTTAAACAAAAGGTTTTATTTGCGTTTTTACAAAAAAGCTGCCACTAGGTGTCTCCCTACTTGTCCAGATCACATTTACCCCCATCTTTTGCACAGACTTTGGACTCCTGCTGGCCTCCAAAATCAGGAAATGCTGATAGAGGAAAGGGGGGTGCAGCCTTGGCCAATCATAGCTCATCTCACACTGAACTGCTCTGGGCTGTGTGTAGCAGAGTAAAGGAGGAAGTTCTCCCCTGTATGGCTTCAGATGATGTCACGACTGTTGGGGAACGCCCCTTCCCAGTCTGTGAATCTGACTGAGCATAAAATACAGAACAATATCAAGGTAGGGAAAACTAAAAATAATTAAAATAAAGGCAGGGGATGGTTTATCATGTTGGGGGCAGTGAACTGGGAGGATTATAACATTTAACAAGATCTTGACAAGAACTCTTTAAAGGGGACAAGATTATACTTGCTGGGACCCCCACTGATCCCAAGTAAATTGAACAGTAGCGCATATGCTCCAACGCTATTCTATTCACTCACTATGGCACTGACAAAGATAACTCGTAACAGAAGCTTACGTGTCTGTGATAGACTTGTCTTTCAGAAACATTGGCATCATACCCATTGATGGACTTGAAAAAAAGAAGAAAGTCTAGAGCAGATCTTCGTGCAATAGAAAAACGTTTATTCAAAAACCGATACCACAGGGAAAAGTGACGTGTTTCAGCCGGATATACCAGGGGGTACTCAGGAGGAAAACTTTTTCTTTCTTTTTTTTTTAATCAACTGTTGCCAAAAAGTGAAACAGATTTGTAAATTACTTCTATTAAAAAATCTTATTCCTTCCAGTACCTATTAGCAGCTGTGTACTACAGAGGACATTCTTTTCGGATTTATTTTCTGTCTGTCCACAGTGCTCTCTGCCGACACCTCTGTCCATTTTAGGAACTGTCCAGAGAAGCTATATGTTTGCTATGTTTGCACTGTGTATGACCAAGGCTGGTATATCCGGCTGAAACGCGTCACTTTTCCCTGTGGTCTCGGTTTTACGCTTGAATAAACGTTTTCTATTGCACGAAGATCTACGCTGGACTTTTTTCAAGTATTTCTTCGGGTGCTAGTTCATACCAGGCCGGGCAATTTTTCTGACTAGAAGGGTGAGCTTAAAGGGGGACTCTGCCCCTAGACATCTAGGATAGGGGATAAGATGTCAGATCGCAGGGGTCCCGCTGCTGGGGACCCCCGGGATCTCGGCTGCAACACCCACCTCTACGGCTTCCGGCAATACTGGAGGCTTCGGATCCCAACCACGCGAGTGGAAGAGCGTGACGTCACGACTCCGCCCTCGTGTGACGTCACGCCCGTCCCCTCAATGCAAGTCTATGGGAGGGGGCGTGACTGCCGTCACGCCCCCTCCCATAGACTTGCATTGAGGGGACGGGGCGTGACGTCACGCTCTTCCACTCACATGGTCGGGATCCGAAGCCTCCAGCGTTGCCGGAAGCCGTTGAGGTGGGTGCTGCAGCCGAGATCCCGGGGATCCCCAGCAGCGGGATCCCCGCGATCTGACATCTTATCCCCTATCCTTTGGATAGGGAATAAGAGGTCTAGGGGCAGAGTACCCCTTTAAGTCTCTGCTATTTTTATCTGCCATTGATGGACGGTTCCATTTTTTCACCACTATTTCCGAAACATGATCGAGCTTATGTTGTAGTTGGCTGCTGCATTCCAGCCCATGTGTTGTTACCCTTAGTAATGTATGGATCATCCCATTACACTATTTATGTGCACCGTAAAAATGGTGAGCAAGAACAACAGACTGGACCCGTCCTTCTGGTTTCCTTCCAGTACTACATGTGCAAGTATTAAAAGTGTATAGGCCATTTATGGCATGAGACTAAAAGACTAGCAACACAAGCTTGCAAGGTACAATGAGACTTCTAATACATGACCCCCACCGCTTGTTTCATGTCAGAGGAAACAACAAGGAAGTGAGAACTGAAAGGGAAGCAGATACTGACCTGCACTGACACACAAGCCGTCACATATATATATATATATATATATATATATATATATATATATATATGCGATCACGTATGCTATGTATATGCACACAGGCCATAGCTTGGATAGTAGAATCCCTGCCCTCACTGAGCATTTCTAGGACTTATTGACGGTTCAGTTTTAATGATGCAAAGTGCATAAGGCCTTAGTCATTTCTGCTGGAGCCTGGGATGTAACCCATGAAGTCCACACAGATACTTAGCATGTCCCCAAGAAGCTGCAGAAGATTATATAGTGCAGTGTTTCCCAACCAGGGTGCCTCCAGCTGTTGCCAAACTACAACTCCCAGAATGCTGGAAGATGCAGTTTGGCAACAGCTGGAGGCACCATGCTTGGGAAACACTGACATAGCGTGTGAAAAAGCAACAGACTAGATGTTTACTCATCCAAGAGAAACTGCAGAGGACAGCCCATTACAGCGGATGTAGTTACTTACGAGATACCAGAACACTTCCTTCTAATGGAGTCAATTTGTGCTAATGTCTATTACCCGGAAGAATGACCTGAACGTATGTCATTGAGAAATAACATTTCCAGTGGCTTAGTAAGGGTGGGGATATAGGTTGGACTTTTTTTCAGCCTTATGAACTATGTAACCATCAGGCAAATTCCGCTGCAGCAGAGTCCTATTGAATTCAACAGGATTCTGCTGCTCTGTGCACATGGCAGAATTTCAGTGACAGATGTTTCCGACATGGAAATTCTGTGTCCGCAGAAAGAATTATCATGTTCATATATCCTTAATGGAGAACTGTGGTGCCACACTTTACATTTCCCCTGTGCCCGGGCTGTATTAAAAAAAAAAAAAAAAAAAAAAAAACACTTTAACTCACCTTCCTATGTTGCCCCGATATCGGTGTCCCGGTCCTCCGGTGCTGGTCTGCTTCTTAGGCTCTGTGACCCATACTGCGCTCAGCGTATCACCGGCTTCATTTATGTCCCGCCTCCGCCGGTGATAGGCTGAGTGCACTGTCATGTAAGAAGCCTGGGCCCTGCCTTCTCCCTGCTGCCCAGACTCCTTACATGACAGTGCACTCAGCCTATCACCGGCGGAGGCGGGACATAAATGAAGCCGGTGATAAGCTGAGCGCAGTATGAGTCACCGAGCCCAAGAAGCAGACCAGCACCGGAGGACCGGGACACCGATATCGGCGCAATGGGGGAACGTAGGAAGGCGAGTTAAAGGTTCTTTTTTCCTTTTTGCAGCCCGGGCACAGGGGAAAT
Organism: Hyla sarda; assembly: GCF_029499605.1. Lineage (NCBI taxonomy): Eukaryota > Metazoa > Chordata > Amphibia > Anura > Hylidae > Hyla > Hyla sarda. The sequence goes on from NC_079200.1 coordinate 67,116,916, forward strand.
TAAGTGTTGCGCCACAGTTCTCCTTTAGCGTGTCCTAAAATAGCCCTCATATGTTAGTGTCCTGTACCCCAAGTGTCAGCGTGCCATCCTCCTGTACCCCGAGTGTCAATGTCATTATCCTGTACCCCAAGTGTCAGTGTCATTATCCTGTACCCCAAGTGTCAGTGTGTCATTATCCTGTACCCCAAGTGTCAGTGTGTCATTATCCTACACCCCAAGTATTAATATAGACAGTCTCTGCCTCCCTGCTTAACCCACAGCCAGTAGTGGGCAAACTCTAGATTACTGGGCAGCATTTCCAATTCACTCCTAGTCCTGTAAGGCCATGGATATAGATGTTTTTATGGGGCCAGATGGTTGTGATAGTGGCACAGCAACCCTTCGTACACCGGGATCCTCTGTCCGGGACCTCACAGGAGCAATCATTTTAATCCAGTGCATTTACTAAATCTCTACGTACATCCCATCTGCTGAAATCTAATGAGGGCAAATTAATCTAGTGATGATCCGCTCACCCAGGGGCAGCAAAAAAGCATTTCCCTGTCATATATAAAAAACAAGTATCTGAACATGATTCATTGGGCATAACACATCCAGTGGCTTAAACTAGTTGATAACCAATATGGTTACCAAAGATTCTGCCACTAGTTTTCCTCATAAGCAAGGCATGTGTAGAAATACAGATGTCACGGCATGTTGGGAGTTGTAGTATTGGGGATTACTGCCATAAGGAAATCCAAAGTTAATAGATGAGGGTCTAATGTTCAGGTCCTTCATTCTACAGTACAGAGCCAAAGAGCATCTACTGTTCTGGAGGATGCTGCATGTCCATGTATTAGGTTGCACTCCATAGACATTTATCATAACCAGTGTTACGGACCACCACTCTATCAAGTGCAACTGTTGCTGTTAACTGTCAGGGCATGCTGGAGGTTGTAGTTTTACTACAGACTGGGGACCAAGGGGGAGATTTATCATAACCAGTGTAGAGGAAGAGTGGCGCAGTTGCCCATAGCAACCGATCAGATCACTTTCATTTTTAAAGAGTCCTGGGAAATAAAATGAAAGAAGTACACTGGTTATGATAAATCTCCCCCTTGGTCCCCAGTCTGTAGTAAAACTACAACCTCCAGCATGCCCTGACAGTTAACAGCAACAGTTGCACTTCATAGAGTGGCGGTCCGTAACCTGCGGGTCTCCATGCCCTACAGACTACAGTAAGGCTATGTTCACACGGCAGAATTTCCACATGGATTTTTGCATTGTAATCTGCAGGGAAAGTCAGCATGTGTTTATAGTCTAGTATCTCCAAAGGAATTCCGCAGTCCCATTCACATTGCAGAATTCTTGCTGTGGATGTTCTGCAGCTAAAATTTCTAATTCTGTGTTCCGGAAAATTAAAAGTCTTGTCCAATTTGCATGGATTCCGCACAAAGTTTAAACTTTTTTCAATAAAATGAAAGAACTTTTAATTGTGCTCTGTATATTTCTATAGAATGCATGCAGAAATTCTGCATAGATGCAGAAATCTGGCCAAATTAATGTGGCAGTGAAATTCTGCATCTCTGCAGAATTTCTGCCATCTGAACATAGCCTAACAATTGCAGTCCATAGTGTTTGTTTGTTTTCCCCCTCAACTCCCAGCATACCCTGACAAAATTGGTAACACTGATATAAGGGAATGCTAGGTTAAAGGGGTACTCCATTGGGGGGGGGGGGGGGAAATTCAATCAACTGGTGCCAAAAAGTTACACAGATTTGTAAATTACTTCTATTTAAAAACCTTAACCCTTCCAGTACTTATCAGCTGATGTACGTTTAAGGGGAAGTTTTTCTCTTTCTGTCTGACCACAGTGCTCTCTGCTGACTCCTCTGTCCATTTTAGGAACTGTCCAGAGCAGGAGAAAATCCCCACAGAAAACCTCTCTTGCTCTGGACAGTTCCTAAAATGTACAGAGGTGTCAGCAGAGAGCACTGTGGTCAGACAGAAAGGCAATTCAAAAATAAAAGAACTTCCTGTGGAGCATAAGTACTGGAAGGATTAACATTTAAGTACTGATAAGTACTGATAAGTACTGGAAGGCTTAACATTTTTAAATAGAAGTAATTTACAATTCTGTTTAACTTTCTGGCACAAGTTGATAAAAAAATAAAATGTTTTCCAGGGGAGTACCCCTTTAATAGATTGGAGCTGCTAATGATTAGGATCCGCTATACCTGTATATAGGGTGAAAAAAAAAGGGAATAAAGAACGAGCCATTGTGTATTCTCAAGTGCACAAGTAATTGGCTCACCAGCTTAGAGCACAAGTCAATGTGAACATTACTCCGCTTATTGGGGTACTCTGCCGGAAGGATGCTGCCAAGCTGAAGGTTACAGGAAGAGGAACAATCTCATCCTGTAGTGCAGTGTTTCCCAACCAGGGCGCCTCCAGCTGTTGCAAATCTACAACTCCCAGCATGCCCGGACAGCCTTTGGCTGTCCGGGAATGCTGGGAGTTGTAGTTTTGCAACAGCTGGAGGAAAGCTGGTTGGGAAAGACTGCTGCAAAAGAATCAGCAGGTGCTGCCCTTCCAGTAGATTATTCCAGAAAAAAAAAAAAAATATATATATATATATATATATATATATATATATATATATATATATATATATATATATATATATATATTTTTTTTTTTTTTTTTTTTTTTTTTTTATCGGATTTCGGTAATAACACACTTCGGGGAGCTTGTCTCTTCATCAGATGCTAATTTAAATGAAGGGACAAGCCCCCCGAAACACATTATTTACTGAAATCGAATGAAAACCAGATAATGGAAGCTTAACAAGAATGAATAATGTTTGTTTCTGGACTAATCCATTAAAGGGTAACTCTCATTAAAACTAATTTTTGCTATTGCACTCCTTATGGTAAATGAAAGATATTTCTAATATACTTTGTTTAAAAAAAATGTTTTACTTGTGCTTAAAAAAGCTCAAGAGCACATTTTACCCCAACTCATACACAGACTTTGGACCAAAGTCCGAACACAGGAAGTGCCGCCTGGAGTGCTGAGGGGGGGGGGGGGGGGGGGGGGGAGGTTGGGGTGTCCAGCCAACAGCATATGGCAGTTATGTGTGAGAGGAGCTATGATTGGATGAGGCTGGACAACCCCCCCCCCCCCCCCTCAGCTCTCCAGGCGGCACTTCCTGTGTTCGGACTTTTTTTTAAACAAAGTATATTAGAAATAGCTTTCATTTACCATAAGGAGTGCAATAGCAAAAATTAGTTTTAATGAGAGTGCCCTTTAAAGCGCATAGTCTGCTCCAGAGGTTCTTTTGCAGTCTCTCTTTATAGCATCCCCTATGTCTGTATTAGGCAGCCCAATGTGTAATGCTTCATCACCCCTTAGAACGCCTTGAACAGTCCAGCTGACAGCTTCCTGCTGTGATACCATCAATACTACTTTGAGATAACATGGCCACAGAGGTGTGAGAACTCCAAGCCCCATGGAACCACACCCCAACGTAGTGCAGCAACACCCTCCTAAAGTAAGCACCATACCAGGCCACTGTGTCACATTAATAGACTGATCAACCTCCCAGCAGATCTGCCAGACTGGAAGCCTACGACTCCCACTGGATGTTGGATCCAGCTACAATTTAGAGGGGTAGTCCACTTTGAACAGTGCTTTTTACTGGGGGGGGGGGCAAAGATAATATGATCACATGTCTCACTGTGGGATGTGACCCCCATCAGCCAGCTCTAATCTGGGGGAAAATTACACAGTAAGTGTTCGCATTCCCTGCTTCTTTTTTAAGTCAGTAGGCTGTCCATGTAAGGCACTGGGTCTTCCAGTGTTAGGGACTAGCAATTCTCAATGGTACTTAAAGGGGTACTCCGGTGGGAGAAAAAAAAATTGTAATCAACTGATGCCAGAAATTTAAACAGATTTGTAAATTACTTGTATTAAAAAATAAAATCTTAATCCTTCCAGTACTTATTAGCTGCTGAATACCACAGAGGAAATTATTTTTTGTTTGGAACACAGAGCTCTCTGCTGACATCTCTGTCCATTTTAGGAACTGTCCAGAGCAGCATATGTTATCTATGGGGATTTTCTCCTACTCTGGACAGAGGTGTCAGCAGAGAGCACTGTGCTTGTGATGTGAGCAGAGAGCTCTGTGTTCCAAAAAGAAAAGAAATTCCTCTGTAGTATTCAGCAGCTAATAAGTACTGGAAGGATAAAGATTTTTTTTTTTATAGAAGTAATTTACAAATCTGTTTAAACTTTCTGGCACCAGTTGATGTAAAAAAAAAAAAAAAAGTTTTCCATCGGCGTACCCCTTTACAGGATGGGGTTTTGTAAGTTAGACATCCCAGTTACACAGCAGATATTTGTTGGTGGATCCTGTAGATGGGGTACAGGACAACGTATGCAGCAATTTGACCCAATGACAGCCCCACCCAATATCAATGTAATGTGACACACCTGCACCCCCCCCCCCCCAAATCTAATGTCACATGACACACCATCACCACCCATCTATCGTCATGTCACATACCGAGCCTCATTCAACATCACATGACATGCTGACATCCCCCCTCAATGTCATGTGACACACTGAGCCCCAATGTCATGTGACACACTGAGCCCCAATGTCATGTGACACACTGAGCCCCAATGTCATGTGACACACTGAGCCCCAATGTCATGTGACACACTGAGCCCCAATGTCATGTGACACACTGAGCCCCAATGTCATGTGACACACTGAGCCCCAATGTCATGTGACACACTGAGCCCCATTCAATGTCATGTGACACACTGATTCCTACATCTAATGTCAGATGATACACTGACAGCAACCCCCCCGCCACCAAATCTAATGTTATACGACATAGTGACAGCACCCAATTAATGTCACATGATACCAAGCCTTATTCAATGTCATGTGACACTGACTCCCCATCCAACTGCTATTCAAAGCTACATGACGGTTTTAGCGCCCCTAATACAATGTCACATGATACACAACACCCAATTAATAACACTGACCCCCCAAATCCAATGACACCTCCTCACCCCCACGCATTGATGAGAATGATAACCATACGCAGTGTAATAGTGACTGCACCCGGGGCCCCTCCCCGCCTGACAGCGCACTCTGACAGCTCCTGTTATACCGACTCCAACATCGCCATCTCCAATATGACACAGTGCCCCCCTCAGGGCACGGTACCGAGCAATGCCCCCCCCCCCCCCTAATCTAGGTTAGGAACCCGGCCAGACGGCCCACAACACCCCACAGAACACCCCCAAACCCTCTCTCTCCTCACCCTGCCCGCCGGGATCCATAGCTTCGTTGACCGGAAGTTGTTTCCAAGTCTGGGCGGGGCTACTTTACGAAACTGTCGCGTATGTATGACGTCACGCCGGAGCGATGTCGCCAAACAGGAAAGGAAGACGCCATTATGTTGGTTAGTTGTATCAGTGGCAGTCTTGCAGTTTTGTAGTTGCTAATTATTTTTAAGGTCGACCAATATATTGTGCGTCATTACTGTACGGAACTCACAAAGCAAGGATATCCTTATAACATATTTTATAGATCTGACAACTGTCAACCCATAAAAATACTTCAGGCACCTGTATGTAGTTAGGAATCAGTCATTCCCTCACTAAACAGGCAACCCCAGTGTTTACCAACCAGTGTGTTTTCAGCTGTTGTAAAACTACAACAGGGAGCATGTCCTACCCCCTTAAAGGGGTACTCCAGTGGAATATTTTTTTTTAAAATCAACTGATGCCAGAAAGTTAAAGGTTTACTCCGCTACCCAGCGTCCGGAACATTGACAAACATTTACGAACGCTGTGTGCAGGCTTCTGTGTTCACGGCCGCCCCCTCATGACGTCACGCCCTGTCATGTGACATCACATCCTGCCCCTCACGCCCCTTCCCATAGACTTTCATTGAGGGGGCAGGCGTTAACACGGAAGCCCACACATAGCGTTCGGAACTCAATGCTCAAAACAGATTTGTAAATGACTTCTATTACAGGCGCTACTCCTTAGCTTGGATGCCGAAAAGGTGTTTGATAGACTGGGGTGGCCATTTCTTTTTGCCATCCTTCAGAAATTTGGTATCACGGGCAATTTTCTAACTGCACTGCGGGGTCTCTACTCTTCACCTACTGCATCACTTAAACTTTCTCATGCTCCCTTTCCAACCTCCCCGCTGCTGAATGGTACTCGCCAGGGTTGTCCACTGTCCCCCTTGGTCTTTGCCCTTTGCATTGATCCTTTGGCCGCCATGATTAGGAGGGACCCGGACATCACTGGCATTCCCTTGCATGACAGGGAGTTTAAGATCTTCCTCTTTCTCATTTTTCTCTCCCTTCTCCATTCCCTTTCTTTCTCCCTCTTCTCTCTTTCCCCCTTTTGTGGCTGTTCTGTGTTTGTCTTTGTGTGCCATTGTTTGTTCTTCCTCCCCCCCACTCCCTTGTTTGTGGATCTTATTGAGTTGTCTGTGTTTGGTGGTGCGTGGTAGCCCACGTATGTGAGCCACTTATTGTTAGCTGTTGCGGTTATGGAAGCCTCATAGTTTTGTACCGGAGGCCGTCTCCAATTTGTCAGTGTCTTAATCAGCCTGTCTAGGCCCTACTTTTTGCTTGTTTTTTACTTTCTGTTTTGATTATTGTTATTGGGCTCCGGCCCCTGTGATTTTGTTACATTCTGCTGAAACTATTGGGCTCCGGCCCCTGTGATATTACTCGCTTGTTTTCTTTGTTTCTGAATTTTTGTCTATGAACTCTTTAATAAAAATTTACAGTTGAAAAATAAAAATTACTTCTATTAACCCCTTAGGGACTTAGCCCATTTTCACTTTAACCCCTTAAGGACCAAGCCCATTTTCACCTTAAAGGGGTACTCCGCCCCTAGACATCTTATCCCCTATCCAAAGGATAGGGGATAAGATGTCAGATCGCCGCGGTCCCGCTGCTGGGGAGCCCCGGGATCCCCGCTGCGGCACCGCGCTATCATTACAGCCCAGAGCGAGTTCGCTCTGTGCATATTGACGGGCGATACGGGGGACGGAGCAGCGTGACATCATGGCGCCGCCCCTCGTGACATCACGGCTTGTCCCCTTAATGCAAGTCTATGGGAGGGGGCGTGATGACCGCCACGCCCCCTCCCATAGACTTGTATTGAAAGGGGTGGGCCGTGACATCACGAGGGGCGGAGCCGTGACGTAACGATGCTCCGGCCCCTGTACTGCCCATCATTACATGCAGAGCGAACTCGCTCTGTGCTGTAATGATAGCGCGGTGCCGCAGCGGGGATCCCAGAGGTCCCCAGCAGCGGGACCGCGGCGATCTGACATCTTATCCCCTATCCTTTGGATAGGGGATAAGATGTCTAGGGGCGGAGTACCCCTTTAAGGACCTTGGCATTTTTTGCACATCTGACCACTGTCACTTTAAGCATTAATAACTCTGGGATGCTTTTACCTTTAGTTTTTTCGTGACATATTCTACTTTTCATAAACACTATGAACCCTGAAAAAAGTGCGTGGATCCTACTCCTAAAACATATTAAGTACATGAAAAAAGGAGCATATACAGATCCATAATAACAAAATAGCAAAATTTTATTGACACATAAATACAAAATTAAAAAGACATACATTTAAACACAAGTAAAATGCATATATAACTGCAGACACAGCTGAAGATCCGCAGCCACAGGGGCACCGAAAAATAGGGGGTGGTCGGGTGGGGCTCAAATGCTACTGTAGGTGTGACTCACATAATATAAAAAATGACACCTAAAGAAATGCCCAAAGGGAAATAATGATATAAGTGATCATGGAGGGAAATAAACAAACTTAGACCCCCGCAAAAAACATGTTAGTAACCTGAACAGTGAAATAGGTATCCTAATAATAAAGTGGTATCGTCACAGCATAGAGCACCAAGCAGAAATAACAAAATATACAGGTATAGTTACCAAGAGACAAAGTGACACAAGCGCACCAGACCACCCTCACCCAACGTTTCACCAATAAGGCTCCTTTTGTACTTAATATTCTACTTTATGTTAGTGGTAAATGTTCGTCAATACTTGCATCATTTCTTGGTGAAAAATTCAAAAATTTGATTAAAAAAAAATAAAAAATAGCATTTTTTTAAAACTTTGAAGCTCTCTGCTTGTAAGGAAAATGGATATTCCAAAGAAATTATATATTGATTCACATATACAATATTTCTCCTTTATGTTTGCATCATATAGTTGACATGTTTTTACTTTTGGAAGACATCAGAGGACTTCAAAGTTCAGCAGCAGTTTTCCAATTTGTCCCCAAATTTTCAAGATCAAAATTTTTCAGGGACCAGTTCAGTTTTGAAGTGGATTTGAAGAACCTTTATATTAGAAATACCCCACAAATGACCCCATTATAAAAACTGCACCCGTCAAAGTATTCAAATTTAAATTCAAAACATTTTTTAACCTTTTAGGTGTTTCACAGGAATAGCAGCAAAGTCAAGGAGAAAATTCAAAATCTTAATTTTTTACACTCGCATGTTCTTGTAGACCCAGTTTTTGAATTTTTACAAGGGGTAAAAGGAGAGAAATCTTCCTAAAATGTGTAACCCAATTTCTCTTGAGTAAGGAAATACCTCATATGTGGATGTAAAGTGCTCTGTGGGTGCACTACAAGGCTCAGAAGGGAAGGAGCGACAATGGGAGTAAGTTTTTCTGAAATGTTTTTTTGGGGGGCATGTCACATTTAAGAAGCCCGTTAAAGGTGCCAGAGCAGCAAAAAAAATAAAAATAACACATGGCATACTATTTTGGAAACTACACCCCTCAAGAAATGTAACAAGGGGTACAATGAGCCTTAACACCCCATGGGTGTTTGACGACTTTGGATGTGTAAATTAATTATTATTAGAATTTTTTTTTACTAAAATACATTTTTTTCCCCCAAATCTTACATTTTTACTAGAGGTAATAGGAGAAAATGCCCTCCAAAATTTGTAGCCCCATTTTTATGGAAATACCCCATGTGTGGACGTCGACTGCACTGCGGGCGCACTAGAATGCTCAGAAGAGAAGGAGTCACATTTGCAAATTTTGCTGAAATGGGGGGGGACATGTCGCATTTAGGAAGCCCTTATGGTGCCAGAACAGCAAAAAAAAACAAAAACACACATTTCATACTATCTTGGAAACTACACCCCTCTAGGGATGTAACAAGGGGTACAGTGAGCCTTAACATCCCACAGGTGTTTGATAAATGTTCATTAAAGTGGGATGTGAAAAAGAAAAACTTTATTTTTTACACTAAAATGCTGGGGTTACCCCAAATTTTTCATTTTCACAAGTAGTAACAGGAGAAAATGTCGCCGTAATACAGGGTGGGCCATTTATATGGATACACCTTAATAAAATGGGAATGGTTGGTGATATTAACTTACTGTTTGTGGCACATTAGTATATGTGAGGGGGAAACTTTTCAAGATGGGTGGTGACCATGGCGGCCATTTTGAAGTCGGCCATTTTGAATCCAACTTTTGTTTTTTCAATAGGAAGATGGTCATGTGACACATCAAACTTATTGGGAATTTCACAAGAAAAACAATGATGTACTTGGTTTTAACGTAACTTTATTCTTTCATGAGTTATTTACAAGTTTCTTACCACTTATAAAATGTATTCAATGTGCTGCCCATTGTGTTGGATTGTCAATGCAACCCTCTTCTCCCACTCTTCACACACTGATAACAACACCGCAGGAGAAATGCTAGCACAGGCTTCCAGTATCCATAGACGATATACGGTATATTTATACGGTATATTTTTCGCCATATAAGACGCACCCAATTTTAAAGGAGGAAAATCTAGAAAAAAAATATTCTGAACCAAATACAATGTAAAGTATAGGACAGTGATCTTCAACCTGCAGACCTCTAGATGTTGAAAAACTACAACTCCTGGCATGCCCGGACAGCCAACGGCTGTCCGGGCATGCCAGGAGTTGAAATTTTGTAACATCTGGAGGTCCGTGGTTGAAGACCACTGGTATAGGAGGTAATACTCATGTGTCCCCGCCGCTCTGGACCCGTCACCGCTGCCCTGGATGTCGCCCTCCATCGCTGTCGCCGCGTCCCTGGGGTGTCCCCGTCGCTCCGGAATGTCTCTGCTGCCCGGGTTCCTTTCTCTCCGTCATCACGTCGCTACACACGCCGCTCCTATTGGATGACGGGACGGTGTGCGCGACGACGAAGGAGAGCGACGGCCATGCAGGCGATCCCGGCACGGAGCAGTCATTTGCCGATCGGACACTGAGGAGGCAGGTAAGGTCCCTCCCGGTGTCCTGTAAGCTGTTTGGGATGCCACGATTTCACCGCGGCGGTCCCAAACAGCCCGACTGAGCAGCCGGGTTAGTTTCACTTTCCCTTCAGACGCGGCGGTCAGCTTTGATCGCCGCGTCTGAAGGGTTAATACAGGGCATCACCGCTATCGGTGATGTCCTGTATTAGCCGCGGGTCCCGGCCGTTGATGGCCGCAGGGACCGCAGGGACCGCCGTGATATGACAGGGTTTTAATGTGTATTTGCCGTATCAGACGCATCAACTTCCCCCCCTCCCCCCCAGTTTTGGGGAAGAAAAAGTGCGTCTTATACGCCGAAAAATACGGTATATAAAGCAAAGAAGTTTAGCAGGGTATGTGCTGCAATTAGGTTAAATGACGCAGTATTGTCTTTCTCTTTCTTTTGTTTGCCGTATTTGATGGAATGTAATTATGTATACGTATATTAATAAAGAAGAAGAAAAAAAAACACAGCAATGATCAGCGTTATCGGCGGTCGATTGCTCAAGCCCGGATTTCAGGCTTGGAGCAATCGCCGATCGGACACTCCAGAGGCAGGTAACGGACCATCCGCTTGCGTTCTAGCTGATCGTGATTTCACCCGATGGTCCCGATGAGCCCGACTGAGCTGCAGGGAGTGTATTTTTGTTACTTTAGAATCAACTTTGAACGCCGCATCTAAAGGGTTAATAGCATGCGGCACAATGATCAGTGCCGCACGCTATTAGCCCAGGGTCCCGGCTTTCAGTAGCCGCCGGGACCAACTCACTACGGGGTCCTTAAGAGGTTAAAATGATCTCCTACTTATATAGATTTGATTTTGTCGCACTTCTGGAAAAAATCATAACTACATGCAGGAAAATTGATACGTTTAAAATTGTCATCTTCTGACCCCTATAACTTTTTTATTTTTCTGTGTATGGGGCGGTATGAGGGCTTATTTTTTGCGCCGTGATCTGAAGTTTTTAGCAGTTTGTATTGATCGGACATTTTGATCACTTTTGATTCATTTTTTCATAATATAAAAAGTGACCAAAATACGCTATTTCTGACTTTGGAATTTATTTTTTCGTGTACGCCATTGACCGTGCAGTTTAATTAACAATATATTTTTATAGTTCAGACATTTACGCACGTGGCGATACCACATATATTTTTATTTACACTTTTATATTTTTAAATGGGAAAAGGGGGGTGATTCAAACTTTTATTAGGGGAGGGGTTCAATTATCTTTTTTTTTCCCACTTTTTGTTTTTGCAGTGTTATAGCTCCCATAGGGGGCTATAACATTGCATACACTGATCTCTTAAACTGTTCACTGCTATGCCATAGCATTGCACTGATCTGTATTTCTGCGGCTTGACTGCTCCTGCCTGGATCTCAGGCACAGAGCAGTCATTTGGCGAGACAGCGAGGAGGCAGGTAGGGATCCTCCTCGTGTCCTTCAAGCTGTTCAGGATGCACTGCGGCGGTCTCGAACAGCACCACTGAACAAACTGGCAATGTTTACTTTCGTTTTAGACACGGCGATCAAGTTTGACATTATTACGCTGCTGCGCCGGCGCGGCGTGCGTAGTGACGTAATAACGACGCTGGAAAACGAGGCCCGGACCCTGGAGAAGATGCGCAAGACACCGGAGGATCGCGAAGTGGACCCGGAGCATCGGGAATAGGTAAGTGAACCTGCTGGGGCACATTACACTGCTATCCGACAGCAGCTTAAGCATTTTGCGCTGTCGGATAGCAGTTAATGCGATGGCCCCGACATATAAAAGCATCGTATGTCGATGCTGACATCGACATACGATGGCCTCTGAGAGGCCATCGTATGTCGATTTTATCATATGTCGGGGCCATCGTAGGTCGGGGGGTTACTGTATATATATATAGAGAGAGAGAGAAAGACCTCTGTGCAAGTCAAAACGTCGCATTACCTGTATTGCATGGGTGAATAAACCACCACATCACTGTGCATCATCCATCTTTCCTTTTTCTATATATATGCAATGCATAAAGGGAATGTATATATATATATATATATATATATATATATATATATATATACACAGTTACCCCCCCCCCCCCGACCTACGATGGCCCCGACATACGATAATTTCAACATGGGATGGCTTCTCGCATGTTGAAGGCAGCATCAACATACGATGCTTTTGTATGTCGGGGCCATCGCATAAACGGCTATCCGGCAGCGCAGACTGCTTCAGCTGCCATCGGATAGCCGTTTATGGTGCCCCGTGTGCTCCGGTGATGGTCTCCTACTTGTCCTTGGGGCTCCTGCGCGTCCTCTTCGGGATCCCCTGCATCGCCGGTGCTCTCCATCGTCGTCATCACGTTGCTGTGCACGCCGTCCCGTCATCCAATAGGAGCGGCGTGCGTAACGACGTGATGGCGGCGACGGAGAGAGAAGATGCCGGGGAAGCAGAGGCCTTGCTGGAGCGTCGGGGACACCCCGGGGACACGGCGACAGCAATGGAGGGCGACATCCAGGGCAGCAGTGATGGTCCGGAGCGGCGGGGACAGGTGAGTACAACTTCCTCTACCAGTGGTCTTCAACCGGCGGACCTCCAGATGTTGCAAAACTACAACTCCCAGCATGCCCGGACAGCCAAGGGCTGTCTGGGCATGCTGGGTATTGTAGTTTTGCAACATCTGGAGGTCTGCAGGTTGTAGACCACTGTCCCATACTTTACATTGCACGGATCCCTCAACATACGATGGTTTCAACAAACGATGGTCCATTTGGAACGGGTTATCATTGTATGTTGAGGGACCACTGTATACTGAATAAAGGGGATGGATCAGGGCATGGAGAAAAATGTGGATGGATAGCTCGAAAGCCACAGGTTGGGGAACACTGGGCTGACAAAACATGTTCACAAGGACTGAGGGAGATGTATCCTGTGCAGAAGAAAAGTTGATCATTTGCTCATTCTGCACATGTTTTGATAAATTCCCCCCCCCCCCCCCAATGATCCTGATAGATTCCTTATTTTGCCATTAAATTCTGTTGAATCCAATAGAAAGGCATCTCTTTGTACACAAATACCATATATACTTGAGTATAAGCCGACCCGAATATAAGCTGAGGCCCCTAATTTTACCCCAAAAACCCAGGAAAAGTTATTGACTCGACTATAAGCCTAGGGTGGCAAATACATCATCCCCCATGTCATCATCCAGACCCCCGTCATCATCCCCCCCCTTCATCATTACCGCCTGTCAATCCCTTCATCAGTGGTCTTCAACCTGCAAATTTCCAGATGTTGCAAAACTACAACTCCCAGCATGCCCGGACAGCCATTGGCTGTCCAGGCATGCTGGGAGTTGTAGTTTTGAAACCTCTGGAGGTCCGCAGGTTGAAGACCACTGCGGCCTTCGTCATCATCCAGCCCCCCCCTTTTGTTTTGTACTCACCTCCCCTCGGCGGGACGTTAGGGTGAGCTGGTCCGGGACATCTATGCTGCAGGGACCGTCCGGTGAGGATGTTTAGTCGTTGTGGGCTGTCCATTTTTACTGGGGGGCCTCTTCTCCTCGCTTCGGCCCCGACCCCGGAGTAGTGACGTTGCCTTGACAATGACGCACAGGGACGTTCATGCGCGTCGTCGTCAAGACAACGTCACTACTCCGGGGCCGAAGGGGGGAGAAGAGGTCCCCCCATTGAAAATGGACAGCCCGCAACGACTAACCATCCCCACCGGACGGTCCCTGCAGCATAGATGTCCTGGACCAGCTCAGAGTATAAGCTGAGGGGGCGTTTTCAGCACGAAAAATTGTGCTGAAAAACTCTGCTTATACTCGAGTATATACGGTAAGTAAATTTTTTGGCACTTCTTTGGGCTACAGATTTAGCTGTAGCCCAAAACACAGCAGTGCATACAGCCAAAAGGCTGCGCACACCTAGGGGGAGATTTATCAAAACCTGTGTTGAGGAAGATTGCTGCAGTTGCCCATGACAACCAGATTGTTTCTTTAATTTTTAATGAGGCCTGTAAAAAAAATATATATGAAAGAATCAACCACTTTTTCTCTACACAAGTTTTGATAAATCTCCCCCACTGTGTAAACATAGGTGTTTACGCACAGTCATTTGTTTCATTTCTTTCACCTGTAAAATCATCCAAAAATAGCCATAGGGGGAAGATTTATCAAAACCTTGCAGAGGAAAAGAGGTGCAGTTGCCCATAGCAACCAATAAGATTGCTTCTTTTTTTTCCCCCCCCACAGGCCTCTTTATAAATGAAAGAAGCAATCTGATTGGTTGCTATGGGCAACTGCACCTCTCTTTCTCTGCGCAGGTTTTGATAAATCTCCCCCATAGTCTGTTCTACCCTTTTACATTTCTGCCTTTACTATAAAGTTTCTGTATCTGGATGTTTCTTCTCCATGTCCAGAGGCTGTATCTAAAGCTTAGGGAGGAGACGTATTAAACTGAAATAGGGTTTTTGTTCTTGGTGTTATAGTGGCGTCATACAATACATTATGTACACATATTTCACATAGTTATGCATGGGAGAGTTAGAAGATACATTTTTGAGGTAATAATGGAAGAATAAAGGAAATTACTTAAAGGTGTATTCCAGGAAAAAACTTTTTTTTATATATATCAACTGGTTCCAGAAAGTTAAACAGATTTGTAAATTACTTATATTAAAAAATCTTAATCCTTTCAGTACTTATGAGCTTCTGAAGTTAAGGTTGTTCTTTTCTGTCTAAGTGATCTCTGATGACATGTGTCTCGGGAAATGCCCAGTTTAGAAGCAAATTCCCATAGAAAACCTCTTCTAAACTGGGCGGTTCCCGAGACACGTGTCATCAGAGATTACTTAGACAGAAAAGAACAACCTAAACTTCAGAAGCTCATAAGTACTGAAAGGATTAAGATTTTTTAATAGAAGTAATTTACAAATCTGTTTAACTTTCTGGAGCCAGTTGATATATTAAAAAAAGTTTTTTCCTGGATAACCCCTTTAAGGCTGTTGTCACGCATAGTTTCATTAGAAAAATACTGCAATCTTTTTATGCTGAGAACAATGGCCATATTTAGCTGGGAGTCAACCGTGAAATATAAAACGCTGTACCTGTAATACTTTTTTGTTGTTACTGTGTTTGTTTTTTCTCATTTCAGTTTTTGGGGTCAGTGACAGATCTAGGTATGGCTTTTTTTAGGCAGTCTGTGGCCGATTGGGCCACCGGATCACCAATGATGCTTGCAAATTTTAGTTTACCCTTATTAATACATTTGCATAATTTAATTTTTTTAATTTAGCATAAGACCTCAACATAACAAAGTGTGAATAAAGTAAGTGTTGGAAAACATTCCGAATGCACTGTGTGTTTGAAAGTTGCAGAACTTCTTGACTTGCCTTTGTTAATGTTTTCTGCATTAAAACCAGAAAGGCCTTTTATTGTGCTTAAATTGTTTAAAGGGGTATTCCAGGTAAAAAAAAATTTTTTTTTAAATATATATATATATATATATATATATATCAACTGGCTCCAGAAAGTTAAACAGATTTGTAAATCACTTCTATTTATAAAATCTTAATCCTTCTAGTAGTTAACAGCTGCTGAAGTTGAGTTGTTCTTTTCTTTTTGTTGACACCTCTGCTTGTCTCATGAACTGTCCAAAGCATTAGAAGTTTGCTATGGGGATTTGCTCCTACTCTGGACAGTTCCTGACATGGACAGAGGTGTCAGCAGAGAGAGCACTGTTGTCAGCCAGAAAAGAACAATTCAACTTCAGCAGCTGATAACTACTGGAAAGATTAAGATTTTTTAATAGAAGTAATATACAAATCTGTTTAACTTTCTGGAGCCAGTTGATATATATAAAAAAAAATTTTTTCCTGGATAACCCCTTTAATCTTTGTTGCTTCTTTATCATCTCCCCTTTTGGCCACACAAATGACATTTATCAAGTCTTTCCTGTCGCTCCTGTTTCTGTTAATTCAGCGAGATGACATGAAGTTCTGCTGTGTAGCCTTAGAATGTCCTGACTACATACTTGCTGAATCCAAGGCTGTTTCTGGAATTTTTCCATAGCGGAGGCTTCCTCTGGGGGCAGCACTTTATCAGTAGCTCCAATCTGTCTTGGAATATACCATCCTTAACCACTAGAGAGAGTCAGAGCAAAGAGAATGGCCTGACAACAACTATCCAATGTCCCTTGTCACATCTCTGCTTGTGGACGGATTCATTTCAAGTGTCAGCATGTGACTAACATATAGTAACTTCTGGTCCTGATAGATTGCTTTGTAAGATTACAAATTATCTTTGGGTGTCAGCTGATGAAGACAAGCATTGTACACACACACAATCAGATCACAATCAGATCTGGCCTGGTCCCTATCATCTATTTCAGTCTTCCCCAAACTGTGGCTCTCCAGCTGTTGCAAAACTACAACTCTTAGCATGCCTGACAAAACAATGTTAAAAAAAAACCTGCAACTCCCATTGAGCCATGACAGCTTTTGACTGGGGTACTTAAAGGGGTACTCCACCCCTAGACATCTTATCTCCTATTCAAAGGATAGGGGATAAGATGTCAGATCGCCGAGGTCCCGCTGCTGGGGACCCCGGGGATCGCTGCTGCAGCACCCCGCTATCATTACTGCGCAGAGCGAGATCGCTCTGCACATAATGACGGGCGATACAGGGGCCGGAGCATCGTTACGTCACGGCTCCGCCCCTCGTGACGTCACGGCTCCGCCCCTCGTGACGTCACGGTCCGCCCCCGTAAATACAAGTCTATGGGAGGGGGCGTGGCGGTCGTCACGCCCCCTGCCATAGACTTGCATTAAGGGGACGGGCCGTGATGTCATGAGGGGCGGAGTCATGACGTCACGCTGCTCCGGCCCCTGTATCGCCAGTCATTACGCACAGAGCAAACTCGCTCTGTGCAGTAATGATAGCGGGGTGCTGCAGCAGCGATCCCCGGGGTCCCCAGCAGCGGGACCGCGGCGATCTAACATCTTATCCCCTATCCTTTGGATAGGGGATAAGATGCTAGGGGCGGAGTACCCCTTTAAAGGGGTACTCCAGTGGAATTTTTTTTTTTTTTAAATCAACTGGTGCCAGAAAGTTATACAGATTTGTAAATTATTTCTATTTAAAAAAATCTTAATCCTTCCAGTACTTATCGGCTGATGCATGCTCCAGAGGAAGTTCTTTTCTTGTTGAAATTTCTGTCTGACCACAGTGCTCTCTGCTGACACCTCTGTCCATATCTGGAAAGGTTTGCCATGGGGATTTTCTCCTACTCTAGACAGTTCCTGACACAGACATAGGTGTCAGCAGAGAGCACTGTTGGTCAGACAGAAAGGAAAAAAAATAAAAAATAAGAACTTCCTCTGTAGTATACAGCAGCTGAAAAGTACTGGAAGGATTAAGATTTTTAAATAGAAGTAATTTAAAAATCTGTTTAACTTTCTGGCACCAGTTGATTTAAAAAAAATATTTTCCACCGGAGTACCCCTTTAAGCATAGACCACTGCAGAAGAGCTGACACTCTAATCTCTGAAGCAGGAATTGTCATCATCCTGTGTCTCTCTGGTCTTCTTATATAATGGGAAATATAAGTTCCGGTTACCAGGTATAGGGGGAGGGGACAGTGGGGGTTTGCAGCAGAATGGGAATAGGTTGTTCCTCTTTGGGGTTTTGCTGGGCCCAGTGTTCCGGTCCACATGGTCTAATAGAAATACAGCCTTCCCTTTTCTAGCATCCTTAAAAGACTGGCAACAGGTGGGTCGTGGTGAGTTCCTCTTCTCTGTCCCCTCACTTCTCCATACTAGAGGGCTGTATACCTGCATTAACCCATTCAGTGGGGATTATGTGCTGTTCTGCTTTGTACATGGTATTCAGCAAATAGGATACTAATTATGAATTCATAGTGCCGTCACTCCCTGTTGTGACCATCAGCCCTATACCCACCACATGACCCTGACTGGACAATCTGCATCTGCTGCCTTGTGGCTCTGCCTTGACCATCTACACCTGCCTCCATGTGACCCTGCCATGACCATCTATGCCTGGTATTATGTGACCCTACCGTGACTGTCTGCACCTAGCATCGCTTGATTCTTTTTATGAATATCTACAATTACCAGCTTGTGACCTCGTATGTCTTAGGGGGGATTAAACTGGCAGAGTCACTGGTAGAGAAGGATCTGGGTGTACTTGTAGATCACAGACTACAGAATAGCATGCAATGTCAGGCTGCTGCTTCCAAAGCCGGCAGGATATTGTCATGTATCAAAAGAGGCATGGACTCAAGGGACAGGGACATAATACTCCCCCTTTATAAAGCATTGGTACGGCCTCACCTGGAATATGCTGTTCAGTTTTGGGCACCTGTCCATAAAAGGGACACTGCGGAGTTGGAAAGGGTGCAGAGACGCGCGACTAAACTAATATGGGGAATGGAACATCTTAGCTATGAGGAGCGATTAAAGGAGTTACAATTGTTTAGTCTTGAGAAGAGACATTTAAGGGGGGATATGATAAACGTATATAAGTATATTAATGGCCCATACAAAAAATATGGAGAAAAACTGTTCCAGGTTAAACCCCCCCAAAGGACGAGGGGGCACTCCCTCCGTCTGGAGAAGAAAAAGTTTAGTCTCAAGGGGCGACACGCCTTCTTTACCATGAGAACTGTGAACTTATGGAACAGTCTACCTCAGGAACTGGTCACAGCAGGAACAATTAACAGCTTTAAAACAGGATTAGATACATTCCTGGAACAAAATAAGATTAATGCTTATGAAGAAATATAAAATCTCATCCCTTCCCCAATATCGCGCCACACCCCTACCCCTTAATTCCCTGGTTGAACTTGATGGACATATGTCTTTTTTCGACCGTACTAACTATGTAACTATGTAACTATGTAACCTGTCACAATCATCTACATCCGCAAGCATATTCCCCTGTCGTGACCACACCATGCACCACATGACCTTGTCTTGACCATCTGCACCCACCACCATTTGACCTTGTTGTAGCCATCTATGCATGCATCGAGTCATGACTATCTACCCCCGCCGCGATGTGACCCTGCCATGACCATCTAAATCTGGCATCATGTCATGACTAACTACACTTGTGTCCGGTATGACTGTCTACACATACCACTGTGGGACCCTATTGTGACCCTCTACACTCGGCACAGACTGACCTTCTCATGCACATCTACAAAGTGTAACCTTGTTATGATCAACTGCACCTTTTACTTACCCACCCTAATCATGGTCACCTAGTAATTTAAGACCCTCTTCCTAATAATATCCAGCCACTGCCCCTAACATATCTCTATACCTGGCACCATGTGACCATATGCTGATCATCTACTCTCAGTAATTGAAGACCTTGTCCTGATCATGTATACTCTATATAACCCCCATCTTGGTCTTCAAAACCCTGAGGGTCTATTCACATGGCAGAATTTCCGCTTGCGTAATGCCGCCTCAAATTAAAGCCCATAGACATCTATGGGATTCCGCACTCCCATTCACACTTCTGAATTTCCGCTTGAATGGGAAGTTTGAATGGGAGTGCGGAATCCCATAGAAGTCTATGGGCTTTAATTTGAGGCGGCATTACGCAAGCGGAAATTCTGCCATGTGAATAGACCCTTAGTTGGTCAAAATCAAGATTATTTAGACCCTGTATAGGCTGTGCAGTCTCCTATTGACACCTCAATCCATTAGTCCACATCATGGGCCATGCTATACTGGGCAACACAGTACATTATGTCAAGCACTATCTATATTCTGCTCCTAAATATGACTGAATGAAGTCTTTATTTCTTAGTGTTCAGGCCCGACCCACCTCCCCCTTCCACGTCCTGGAGGTACAAATCCTCCTTTGACCCTGAGAATTCCTGACCTGTTCCCCTCCCTCCAGGTGTGCCTCCCCCCCCTATTGCAGAACAAAGGGCAAAGCCCGCACCACCCCCACCACCTACAACAGCCAAAGTGCGTCCCCACTCCGGCAGTGGTAATGTATACCGGGAGGGGAAGGAGTTAAATGCTATAAACCTACACCTACTATATGTGAGGCTCATCCATCTTCATTTACAGTACTAACTCAGAGCTCAATACACATATAATAGGTTTTATTAAATAATGATGAAAATTGGTCATGCTTACAACAAAATTATGGTTACCTCATCGGACTTTACCATTTCTACTCTATTACTTAAAGGGGTATTCCAGGCCAAAACTTTTTTTTTTATATATATATCAACTGGCTCCGGAAAGTTAAATAGATTTGTAAATTACTTCTATTAAAAAATCTTAATCCTTCCAATAGTTATTAGCTTCTGAAGTTGAGTTGCTGTTTTCTGTCTAACTGCTTTCTGATGACTCACATCCCAGGAGCTGTGCAGTTCCTATGGGGATATTCTCCCATCATGCAAAGCTCTCGGGACGTGACATCATCATTGAGCAGTTAGACAGAAAATTTCAGAAGCTAATAACTATTGGAAGGATTAAGATTTTTTAATAGAAGTAATTTACAAATCTGTTTAAATTTCCGGAGCCAGTTGATATATAGAAAAAAGTTTTTGCCTGGAATACCCCTTGAATGATCAAATTTACATTGAATTATGGTTATCAATAGGCATGTTAGATTAAATCCTTAGTTCTGTTTAGGAGCCTGGCAGTATCCTGACTCACTCTCGGGCAGGCTGAGCGTGCATGCTTATAGAAAGGTTGGGGGAGATAGCTGTTGGCTAAATGCTTATGTTTGTATGTAGGACTAGCCTCAACTAACAGAATGAGGACCCAGAACAGGGCACATGCTGACACTTGTAATGTCCAGTAAATGCACAGGACCCTGATAAAAAAAAACAAGGGGTGGGATTTTGTTCAAAATAATAAGGACATGCTGACACTTGGGGTAGAGGACAATGGCATGCTGACACTTGGCGAATTAAGGTCTAAAGAAGTAATTTGTCTCCTTGGAGAAAACTCCAGGCTGGCATAGGGAGTCTTAAAGAGTACCTCTCATGATCTTGTTAAATTTTATAATCCTCCCAGGTCACTGCCCCCATCATGATAAACCACCCCCTGCCTTTATTTTTATTATTTTTTAGTTTTCTACCTTGATGTTGCTCTGTATTTTCTGCTCAGTCTCAGTCAGATTCACAGACTGGGAAGGGGGCGTTCCCCAGCAGGTGTGACATCATCTGAAGCCATACAGGGGAGAACTTCCTCCCTCACTCTGCTACACACAGCCCAGAGCAGTTCAGTATGAGATAGAGCTATGTTTTCATAAGGCTGTACCCCCCCCCCCCCCCCCTTAGCATTTCCTGATTTTGGACTTCTGCCAGCCCAGCAGGAGTCCAAAGTCTGTATAAGAGATAGGGGGAAATATGCTCTGGACAAGTAGGGAGACACCTAGGTGCAATAGGAAAAATTAGTTTTAAAGGCTAAACAATGCTTCCTCGGAAGAAAATATATGAAAGTTAGCTATATAGAAAGATGAAAGTTGACTTGCCAGCCTGTGAATATCCGATCTATAAAACAGTCTTAAAACATGATTGGCGATTATCAACCAACTAGATTCTCCTTCAAGGATGAGTTGACACCTGGGGTAGAAGGAATCATTGGCCCTGCTAAAGGACATGCTAAGACATGGGGAGGAAGGAGTTGTTGACACTTAGGGGACAAGAACATGATCACATTTTGGGGACAAGGACACAGATACCGGAGACAAGGACGCGCTGACACTTGGGGGAGAAGGACAGGTTGACTGACACCTTGTGGACAAAGATGTGCTGACACTTGGGGTGCAAGAACACACTGACACTTGGGGAAGAAGGACATCATGGACATGATGACACTTTGAGGACAAGAACAGATGAACAGAACATATTAGGGTCTGTTACAACTTGGACGCATTTAGGCTTTATGATGAAATAAGCTAAATTTGGAAGAATCCAATTAACTATAAGGATTGATTTTGTCGACCCCACCACCCCTATATACAGCCCCCCGATCCCCCCCCCCTTGATCATAGCTGATGAGCTTTAATATAAAATGCAGAATTTCTTGCGGCTGACTCCCAGTATCGTCCAGCATAGTTGACCTGGTTTTTACTGGGTTTTGTGCAGGAACATATGTGTAAAACAGGAATGTAGCACAGAGCTGCAGAGACACCTTTACACTGCTTGAGATGGCAGTGCCAAGGAGGCATCTGCTGTGCTGGGGGAAAGTACGTGATGTTTGCAGCTCTCACTAATGCCAATCCCCCACCCACCACTACCACTATTACCACTGAATGTTTGGCGTTATAACCCCCACCCCCATACCCCCACCTGCTATGAAAACTGCGGGTTTGGCAGCAAAGGGAAGGGGTCAGTTCTGAAAGCTAAACCAGGAATAGAAACCAAGGCATGAGGATGGGAGGGGAGGCTGGTAGGGAAAGAAAGGGGGGGAAACAGCCCCAGGGAGAGATAAGAAGGGGGTGGGGAGGAGAGAGAGAGGAAAGATATTAGTAGAAAGGTCAGAGAGGGGAAGAGAATGGGGGAAGGTAGAAATGGGAGATGAATTAACCCCTGAAGAGCCGCCAGTCACAATCACTAAGCACTCTGCCTGCACAAAGATGGGGGAGTAATGCAATTAGCTGGTGTCTGTCTATGGGGGGAGGAGGGGGAAAGGGAGCGGAGGAAGGACAAAAGAACAAGGCTACAGATAATATCCAGATATAGAAAGGTGAAGTAGACAGAGACAAAGGCAGGAGATACACAAACCTAGTCAAGTGCCCCTGACGCCAGGACATGGGGCTTCCAGATGCTCCAATGTGCACTTCTATATTTCCCTATATGTCTAGATGATATCGCATTAGATGAGATGCCATGTCCAGGCACCTGTTTAGCTGCACAGGTCCGGCTGCTGTGAATCTATACGTGTATATACCTGGGAGTAAATGTGCATGTATAGAGATGTTTACTAGTGTCCTGTATCCATACCCTTACCATATACAGTATCTATACCGTGCTATACCAGGCTATGATTATGTTGCCTTCTCCTATATACAGTAGCTATACCATGGATGATTGGAGGCTATATCTATGTTACTATCTCCTATATAGAGTATCTATACCATGTATGAACAGGTTCTATGACTATGGTACTAATCTCCTGTGTACAGTATACAATCATGGCCGTAATTGTTGGCACCCCTGAATTTTTCTACAAAATAAAGTATTTCTCATAGAAAAGGATTGCAGTAACACATGTTTTGCTATACACATGCTTATTTCCTTTGTGTGTATTAGAACTAAACCAAAAAAGGGAGGAAAAATTCCAAATTGGACATAATGTCACACCAAACTCCAAAAATGGGCTGGACAAAATTATTGGAACCCTTAACTTAACATTTGGTTGCACACCCTTTGGAAAAAATAACTGAAATCAGTCACTTCCTATAACCATCAATAAGCTACTTACACCTCTCAGCCGAAATGTTGGACCTCTCTTCCTTTGCAAACTGCTCCAGGTCTCTCTTATTGGAAGGCGCCTTTTCCCAACAGCAATTTTAAGATCTCTCCACAGGTGTTCAATGGTATTTAGATTTGGACTCATTGCTGGCCACTTCAGAACTCTCCAGCGCTTTGTTGCCATCCATTCTGGGTGCTTTTTGACGTATGTTTGGGGTCAATGTCCTGCTGGAAGACCCAAGATCTCGGACGCAAACCCAGCTTTCTGACACTGGGCTGTACAGTCTTACCCAAAATCCGTTGGTAATCCTCAGATTTCATGATGCCTTGCACACATTCAAGGCACCCAGTGCCAGAGGCAGCAAAACAACCCCAAAACATCATTGAACCTCCACCATATTTCATTGTAGGTACTGTGTTCTTTTTTTTGTAGGCCTCATTCCATTTTCGGTAAACAGTAGAATGATGTGCTTTACCAAGAAGCTCTATCTTGGTCTCATCTGTTCACAAGACGTTTTTCCAGAAGGATTTTGGCTTACTCAAGTTCATTTTGGCAAAATGTAGTCTTGCTTTTTTATGTCTCTGTGTCAGCAGTGGGGTCCTCCTGGGTCTCCTGCCATAGCGTTTCATTTCATTTAAATGTCGACAGATAGTTCGCGCTGACACTGATGCTCCCTGAACCTGCAGGACAGCTTGAATATCTTTGGAACTTGTTTGGGGCTGCTTATCCACCATCCGGATTATGCTGCGTTGACACCTTTTATCAATTTTTCTCTTCCGTCCAAACCCAGGGAGATTAGCTACAGTGCCATGGGTTGCAAACTTCTTGATAATGTTGCGCACTGTGGACAAAGGCAAATCTAGATCTCTGAAGATGGACTTGTAACCTTGATATTGTTGATATTTTTCCACAATTTTGGTTCTCAAGTTCTCAGACACTTCTCTTCTCCTCTTTCTGTTTTCCATGCTTAGTGTGGCACACACAGACACACAATGCCAAGACTAAGTGAACTTCTCTCCTTTTTATCTGCTTTCAGGTGTGATTTTTATATTGCCCACACCTGTTACTTGCCCCAGGTAAGTTTAAAGGAACATCACATGCTTTAAACAATCTTTTTTTTTCCACAATTTTGAAAGGGTGCCAATAATTTTGTCCAGCCCATTTTTGGAAGATGCCGATGGGCAATGGAAACGCATGGGGTCCAGGGGGGCACCTGCGAGGGTATCCTTCATCTGCTGTCCATTGCCATACTTTCCCAGTAGTATATATATTTGGCCGTATACAGGTTGTATTCTACTGTTATTTATATATTTTCCTATAGCCTTATTTTTTAAACTGAGGAAAGTTTTCATATCGGTATAAGCTATCGGCCTGAAACGTCACAGATTATCGGTATCGGCCCTAAAAAATCAATATCGGTCGATCCCTAATAAAAATCAATCATGGCTTATAAAAATCATCCAAGTATAAGCACAGGCATGGACAAAGCACTCCTCTGTGCTCTGTCTGATAGGACTCCTCTGTGCTCTCTCCTGTCTGATAGCACTCCTCTGTGTTCTCTCCTGTCTGGTAGCACTCCTCTGTGCTCTCTCCTGCCTGATAGGACTCCTCTGTGCTCTCTCCTGCCTCATAGGACTCCTCTGTGTTCTCTCCTGTCAGATAGGACTCCTCTGTGTTCTCTCCTGTCTAATAGTACTCCTCTGTGTTCTCTCCTGTCTGATAGCACTCCTCTGTGCTCTCTCCTGCCTGATAGGACTCATCTGTGCTCTCTCCTACCTGATAGGATTCCTCTGTGCTCTCTCCTGTCAGATAGGACTCCTCTGTGCTCTCTCCTGTTTGATAGCAATCCTCTGTGCTCTCTCCTGTCTGATAGCACTCCTCTGTGCTCTCTCCTGTCTGTTAGTCCTCCTCTGTGCTCTCTCCTGTCTGATAGCATTCCTCTGTGATCTCTCCTGTCTGATAGCATTCCTCTGGGCTCTCTCCTGTCTGATAGCACTGCTCTGTCCTCTCTCCTGTGTGATAGCACTCCTCTGTCCTCTCTCTCCTGTCTGATAGCACTCCTCTGTGCTCGCTCCTGTCTGATAGGACTCCTCTGTGTTCTCTCCTGTCTGATAGCACTCCTCTGTGCTCTCTCCTGTCTGATAGCACTCCTCTGTCCTGTCTGATAGCACTCCTCTGTCCTCTCTCCTGTCTGATAGGACTCCTCTGTGTTCTCTCCTGTCTGATAGCACTCCTCTGTGCTCTCTCCTGTCTGATAGTACTCCACTGTGCTCTCTCTTGTCTGATAGCACTCCTCTGTGTTCTCTCCTGTCTGATAGCACTTCTCTGGACTCTCTCCTGTCTGATAGCACTCCTCTGTCCTCTCTCCTGTCTGATAGCAGTCCTCTGTCCTCTCTCCTGTCTGATAGCACTCCTCTGTCCTCTCTCCTGTCTGATAGCACTCCTCTGTGCTCTCTCCTGCCTGATAGCACTCCTCTGTGCTCTCTCCTGTCTGATAGGACTCCTCTGTGCTCACTCCTGCCTGATAGCACTCCTCTGTGCTCTCTCCTGTCTGATAGGACTCCTCTGTGTTCCCCTGCCTCATAGCACTCCTCTGTGCTCTCTCCTGTCTGATAGGACTCCTCTGTGCTCTCTCCTGTCTGATAGGACTCCTCTGTGCTCTCTCCTGTCTGATAGGACTCCTCTGTGCTCACTCCTGCCTGATAGCACTCCTCTGTGCTCTCTCCTGTCTGATAGCACTCCTCTGTGTTCTCCCCTGCCTGATAGCACTCCTCTGTGCTCTCTCCTGTCTGATAGGACTCCTCTGTGCTCTCTCCTCTCTGATAGCACTTCTCTGTGCTCTCTCCTCTCTGATAGCACTCCTCACCACCACCCTCACTTACTGGACTTTGTCCATGCCTCTGCTTCAGCTTGGATAAAGCCATGATTTTTTTGTATCTGATAGTGCCCATTTAAACCCAACAGTCTGAGTATTGTTGCGGACCATGTCTATTCTGTTTTGACCCTAGTGTACTCATCTTCTAATGGCTACTTTCAGCAGGATAATGCGCCATGTCACAAAGCGCACAACATTTCATACATGACAATTAAATCACTGGACTCCAATGGCCTTCACAGTCACCAGATCTCAGTCCAATACATCACCTTTGGGATGTGGTGGAACGGGAGATTCGCCTCATGGATAGCACTCCTCTGGGATGTGGTGGAACGGGAGATTCGCCTCATGGATGTGCAGCTGACAAATCTGCAGCAACTGCATCATGTCCATATTGAGAACTGTGTGATGTCATCATGTCCATATGGAGGAACTGTGTGATGTCATCATGTCCATATGGAGGAACTGTGTGATGTCATCATGTCCATATGGAGGAACTGTGTGATGTCATCATGTCCATATGGAGGAACTGTGTGATGTCATCATGTCCATATGGAGGAACTGTGTGATGTCATCATGTCCATATGGAGAACTTTGTGATGTCATCATGTCCATATGGAGAACTGTGTGATGTCATCATGTCAATATGGAGGAACTTTGGGATGTCATCATGTCCAAATGGAGAACTGTGTGATGTCATCATGTCCATATGGAGAACTGTGTGATGTCATCATGTCCATATGGAGGAACTGTGTGATGTCATCATGTCCATATGGAGAAACTGTGTGATGTCATCATGTCCATATGGACCCAAAACTCTGAGAAATGTTTCCAGCACCTTGTTGAAAGTATGCCACTAAGAATGAAGGCAAAACCAGGTCCAACCTGGTACTAGAAAGGTGTACCTAATAAAGTGGGCAGTGAGTGTGCAAACCATGGATGGTCATGGCTATGATTATGCTGCTTTCTCCTATATACTGTATATATACTATAGGTGATTGGTGTCTATAACTATGTTACTAAGACAGCCCAACCCTTATATACAGTATGCATGTGTAGATGCTTGGAGACCTATAGTACAGCTTGGAGACGGGGGAGGTTAAGAACAATGGATAAGGAGATCCATGTGTTACAAACCTGCCGTGAAAATAAATGTAGCCCAAATAAATGTATCCCCAATGACTAAAACAATCCCATTAGCCCCAATAACTCAAAAAATCCCATTAGCCCTAATAACTAAAAAAAAATCCTATTAGCCCCAATAACTCAAAAAATCCCATTAGCCCTAAGAACTAAAAAAAAAATCCCATTAGTCAGATTGAATGTGTAAAACTAGATGGAAATGTAAAGTGTATGTTCACAAATGCCAGAAGTCTAGCAAGTAAAATGGGGGAGCTTGAGGCCTTGATACTAGAGGAACCCATTGATATGGTTTGGGTCACTGAGACATGGCTGGACTCCTCACATGACTGGGCTGTCAATCTCTAGGGGTTTGCACTGTTTCGCAGGGATAGGGTAAACAGGAAAGGTGGTGGAGTCTGTCTGTATGTAAGAAGTGGTATGAAAGTCAGTGTGAACGATGCCATAGTGTGTGATGATTCTGAGGATGTGGAATCACTGTGGGTAGAGTTACAAAAGGAGGCAAAGACTCAAAAGCTTATCTTTGGCGTAATCGATAGACTCCCCCCCCCCCCCCCCACAACACCACTGAGGAGATAGGTAAGCTGCATACACAAAATAGTGAGGGCTGCCCGGGCAGGTACAGTGGTAATAATGGGAGATTTTAACTATCCAGACATAGATTGGGCCGGGGTTTGGCTAATACAACTAAGGGGAGACAATTCCAGAATTTATTGCAGGATAACTCTATGGGCCAGTTTGTGGAGGAACCAAGAAGAAGTGATGTTCTGTTGGATTTGGTCATTTCCAACAATGCAAAGCTGGTTGGGAATGTAACTGTGCGTGAAAACTTTGGGAATAGCGACCACAATATTGGCTTAAAGCGTAGAAAACAAAGACAAGTTGGGGGGGGGCAAGAGCATAAAATTTAAAAAAGCAAATTTACCTGGGCTAAGAGCTGCCCTTTAGGACATAGACTGGGAGGAGGTGTTCTCAAATACTGATAAAGACGTTAAATAGGACATTTTAAAATCAACACTAAATAACTATACAACTAAATTTATTTCTAAGGGGAACAAGTATAAACGACTAAAACTTAATCCTTCATGGCTGACAACTGTTAAAAGAGCAATAAACAACAAAAAAAGTGCATTTAAAAAATACAAATTTGAGGGGTCAGCCATAGCATTTAAACTTTACAAAGAGCTTAACCACTTAAGGACCCAGGGCGTACCTGTACGCCCGTGGGAATTCTGGACCCCGCCGCTTGCCGGGTGGGGACCGGACCAGGATGCCTGCTGAAATCATTTACCCTGGGGGGTTGGGGTCCTGAAACCCCCCCATGTCGGCGATCAATTCAGATCAATTCAATCGGTGACCCGGAAAAAAAGGTGGCAGGAGTGAGGTGGCACTGGTGACAACTCACGATCGTCCTGATAAGTCGGCCGACAAGTCAGGACTCCTGCTATGGGGGAGTCCCTAACGGCACCTGCTCCGCCCCTATTGCGGAGGGCGAGAGCGGGTGCCATGGAGTCCGTACCTGAGTGGGGGCATCCAATTCCCGCCATCGGATCAGGGCCCCCAGGAGCGGAGACAGCGGCGGCAAGCAGGAGGATGATCACGCAGCAGCAGCAGGTAAGGCTGGACTCCTGTTGTTGCTTAGCAACAACTGCCAGCATGCACAAAAGGGCATGCTGGGAGTTGTTATGCAACAGCTGAAGGCACAACTATAACTCCCAGCATGCCCTTTGGTTGTTTGTGCATGCTGGGACTTATAGTTATGCAACAGCTGGAGGCACTTTTTTTTAAATAAAATGAAAAAGTGTGCCTACAGCTGTTGCATAACTACAACCCCCAGCATGCACAAACTACCAAAGGAAATGCTGGGAGTTGCAGTAGTGCACCTCCAGCTGTTGCATTACTAAAAGTCCCAGCATGCCCTTCGGCTGTAAGTTCATGCTGAGAGTTTTAGTTTTGCAACAGCTGGAGGCTTACTGGTTGCGAAACACTGAGTTAAGTAACAAACTCCCTAACAAACTGTTTTGCAACCAGTGTGCCTCCAGCTGTTGCATAACTACAACCCCCAGCATGCATGGGCAGCCAAAGGGCTTGCTGGGAGTTTTAGTAGTATGCCTCCAGCTATTGCATAACTACAAGTCCAAGCATTCCCCTCGGCTGTCACTGCATGCTGAGAGTGGTAGCTTTTGCAACAGCTGAAGGCACACTGGTTTCAAAACACTGAGTTTGTTACCCAACCTAGTGTTTCGCAACCAGTGTGCCTCCAGCTGTTGCAAACTACAACTCACAGCATGCACTGGAGTGGTATTTTTGCAACAGCTGGAGGTTTGCCTCCCCCTCATGTGAATGTACAGGGTAAATTCACACGGGCAGGGGTTTACAGTGACTTTCTCGCTGCAAGTTTGAGATACAGCAAATTTTTCGCTGCAGCTCAAACTCCCAGCGGGAAACTAGCTGTAAACCCCTGCCTGTGTGAGTGTACCCTAAAAACACTACACAAAATAAAGGGTAAAACACTACATATACAGAAAAATGTCTGGTACGGCACTGTTTCCAAAATGCAGCCTCCAGCTGTTGCAAAACAACAACTCCCAGTATTGCTGGACAGCCATTGACTGTCCAGGCATGCTGGGAGTTTTGCAACAGCTGGAGGCACCCTGATTGGGAAACACCACCGTAGGGTAATTTTGGTATCGGAGGTAAGTGTAATTCTTGCATCCGAGTCCGTCCCTATGCAATTCCCTAATTGAGGCCTCAAATGCGCATGGCGCTCTCTCACTTCTGGGCCCTGACATATTTCAAGGCTAGAGTTTAGGGCCACATATGGGTTAATTCCGTACTCAGGAGAAATAGTCTAACAAATTTTGGGGGGCTTTTTCTCCCTTTACCCCTTATGAAAAGGTAAAACATGTTATTAAATAAACATTTTTACACTAACATGCTGGTGTTGCCCCATATTTTTCATTTTCACAAGAGGTAAAAGGAGAAAAAGACCCCCAAAATTTGTAACGCAATTTCTCCTGAGTACGGAAATACCCCATATGTGGACGTAAAATGCTCTGCGGGCGCACAACAAGGCTCAGGAGTGAGAGAGCCATGTACATTTGAGGTGATTTGCACAGGGGTGGCTAATCGTTACAGCAATTCGGACATAAACGCAAAAAAAAAAAAAAACAAACAACACCCACTTGTGACCCCATTTTGGAAACTACGCCCCTCATGGAACGTAGCAAGGGGTATCGTGAGCCTTAACACCCCACAGGTGTTTGAAGAGTTTTCGTTAAATTTGGACGTGAAAATGAAATTTTTTTATTTTTTCACTAAAATGCGGGTGTTATCCCAAATTTTTCATTTTCACATGGGGTAATAGGAAAAAAGCCCCCCCATAATTAGTAAAACCATTTCTTCTGACTATATAAATACCCTATGTGTGGATGTAAAGTGCTCTGCGGGTGCACTACAGGGCTCAAAAGAGAAGGAGCACCATTGGGCTTTTCGAGAGAGAATTTGGCTGGAATTGAAGGCCATGTGCATTTACAAAGCCCCCATGGTGCCAGAACAGTGGACATCCCCCCCCCACATGTGACCCCCATTTTGGAAACTACACCCCTCACAGAATTCAATAAGGGGTGAAGTGAGCATTTACAACCCACTGGTGTCTGACAGATTTTTTTAAGAAAATGAAAAATTTAATTTTTCATTTGCACAACCCACTGTTCCAAAAGTCTGTCAAAGTCCAGTGGGGTGTAAATGCTCACTGCACCCTTTATTACATTCCGTGAGGGGGTGTAGTTTCCAAAATAGGGTCACATGTGGGGGGGGTCTATTGTTCTGGTAGCATGGGGACTTTGTAAACGCACATGGCCCCCGACTTTCATTCCAAACAAATTCTCTCTCCAAAAGCCAAATGGCGCTCCTTTTTTGTCATTTTGAATACTTTGAGGGGTGCAGTTTTTATAATTGGGTCATTTGTGGGGTATTTCTAATATGAAGGCCCATCAAATCCACTTCAAAACTTCAGATTTAGAAAATTTTGTGAACTTTGAAGCCCTCTAATGTCTTCAAAAAGTAAAAACATGTCAACTTTATGATGTCAACATAAAGTAGACATATTGTATATGTGAATCAATATATCATTTATTTGGAATATCTATTTTCCTTAGAAGCAGAGAGCTTCAAAGTTAGAAAAATGCAACATTCTCAAATTTTTCTAATTTTTTAATTTTTCACCAAGAAATGATGCAAGTATAGACGGAAATTTACCACTATGTTAAAGTAGAATATTTTTTCAAGAAAAAAACAATCTCTGACTCAAATTCATAAGTAAAAGCATCCCAGAGTTATTAATGGTTAAAGTGACAGTGGTCAGATGTGCAAAAAATGCTCTGATCCTTAAAGGGGTACTCCGGTGGAAAACTTTTTTTTTTTTTTAATGAACCGGTGCCAGAAAATTAAACAGATTGTAAATTACTTCTATTTAAAAATCTTAACCCTTCCAGTAATTATCAGCAGCTGTATGCTACAGAGGAAATTCTTTTCTTTTTGAATTTCTTCTTTTCTTGTCCACAGTGCAGTACTCTCTGCTGACACCACTGTCCATGTCAGGAACTGTCCAGAGCAGCATAGCAATGGGTATTTTCTCCTGCTCTGCACAGTTCCTGATATGGGCATCAGGTGTCAGCAGAGAGCACTGTGGACAAGACATACAGCATACAGCTGCTAATAAGTACTGGAAGGGTAAAGATTTTTTAATAGAAGTCATTTACAAATCTGTTTAACTTTCTGCCACCAGTTGATTTAAAAAAAATGTTTTCCACCGGAGTACCCCTTTAACCCCTTAAGGACTCAGACAATTTTGGCCCATTTTGGCCTTAAGGACTCAGACAATTTAATTTTTACGTTTTCATTTTTTCCTCCTCGCCTTCTAAAAATCATAACTCTTTTATATTTCCATCCACAGACTAGTATGAGGGCTTGTTTTTTGCGCGACCAGTTGTCCTTTGTAATGACATAACTCATTATATCATAAAATGTATGGCGCAACCAAAAAACACTATTTTTGGGGGGAAATTAAAACGAAAAATGCAATTTTGCTAATTTTGGAAGGTTTCGTTTTCACGCCGTACAATTTATGGTAAAAATGACGTGTGTTCTTTATTCTGAGGGTCAATACGATTAAAATGATACGCATTATTATATACTTTTCTGTTATTGTTGCGCTTAAAAAAAATCACAAACTTTTTAACCAAATTAGTACGTTTATAATCCCTTTATTTTGATGACCTATAACTTTTTTATTTTTCCGTATAAGCGGCGGTATGGGGGCTCATTTTTTGCGCCATGATCTGTACTTTTTTTTGATACCACATTTGCATATAAAAAACTTTCAATACATTTTTTATAATTTTTTTTAAATAAAATGTATTAAAAAAGTAGGAATTTTGGACTTTTTTTTTTTTTTCCGTTCACACCGTTAACCGTACGGGATCATTAACATTTTATTTTAATAGTTCGGACATTTACGCACGCGGCGATACCAAATATGTCTATAAAAAAAAAATTTTACGCTTTTTGGGGGTAAAATAGGAAAAAACGGACGTTTTTACTTTTTTATTGGGGGAGGGGATTTTTCACTTTTTTTAACTTTTACTTTTACATTTTTTTACATTTTTTTTTACACTTGAATAGTCCCCATAGGGGACTATTCATAGCAATACCATGATTGCTAATACTGATCTGTTCTATGTATAGGACATAGAACAGATCAGTGTTTTCGGCTATCTTCTGCTCTGGTCTGCTCGATCACAGACCAGAGCAGAAGACGCCGGGAGCCGCACGGAGGAAGGAGAGGGGACCTCCGTGCGGCGTTATGAATGATCGGATCCCTGCAGCAGCGCTGCGGGCGATCCGATCATTCATTCAAATCGCGTACTGCCGCAGATGCCGGGATCTGTATTGATCCCGGCACCTCAGGGGTTAATGGCGGACGCCCGCGAGATTGCGGGCGTCGGTCATTGCCGGCGGGTCCCTGGCTGGGATCAGCAGCCGGGATCAGCCGCGCATGACACAGGCATCGCTCCGATGCCCGCGGTTATGCTTAGGACGTAAATGTACGTCCTGGTGCGTTAAGTACCACCGCACCAGGACGTACATTTACGTCCTGCGTCCTTAAGGGGTTAAGGTGAAAATGGGCTTGGTCCTTAAGGTGGTTAATAAATTCTGTAAACATGTAATAGCAAAACAAATCCCAAATATTTTTTTTTTTTAGATTTTTAGATATATAAATGCAAATAAAATAAAAAACAATGACAGAGCACGTAGGACCTCTTAATAAGGATAATGGAGAGATGGACACTGGTGATCAAGAGAAGGCAGAGCTACTGAATGGGTTCTTTAGTTCTGTATGTATGAAGGACTAGGGAGGAGCTGACGCAGGCCAGGCCAGTGCTGGCAACACATCATGTAATATACTGAACTGGTTTAATGTAGATATGGTCCAAGGTAAATTAAGTAAATGTAAGCAAATCTCCAGGACTGGATGGATTACACCCAAGAGTTCTTAGAGAACTAAGTTCAGTAATATCTGTACCCTTGTTCATGATATTTAGAGATTCTCTGGTGTCTGGTATTGTGCCAAGGGACTGGCACAAGGTTTAGTCTCAAGGGGCGACACGCCTTCTTTAACATAAGAACTGAGAATTTATGAAACTGTCTACCTCAGGAACTGGTCACAGCAGGCCCAGTTGAACGCTTCAAAACAGGGTTACATACATTCCTAGAACAAAATAACATTGAGGCTTATACAGAAATATAAAATCACATCCCTTCCCCTTCATCCCACCATACCCCTTCCATTCAATTCACTGGTTGAACTTGATGGACGTGTGTCTTTTTTCAACCATACTAACTATGTAACCTTGGCCAATAATTCTACTTCCATGCCTTATACTTCCATCCTATATGTAACCTGTATGATCCATGCCCTTTTTATAGCATTCCCTTATAACATCTAACTATCTTTAAATTATTTTTCAATATATACTCTAGATCAGAGTTCCCCACCCGAAGGCTGTTAGGGCATGCTGGGAGTTGTAGTTTTTCAACAGCTGGAAAAAGAAGAGCCCCAGGTTGGGGCTCAGTAAATCAGATCCCATCAGTACATAATGGGAGTTGTAGTCTTGCTACATATGGATTGCCCCAGGTCGGGGAACATTGATT
The DNA here is from genome assembly GCF_029499605.1 of Hyla sarda. Classification (NCBI taxonomy): domain Eukaryota; kingdom Metazoa; phylum Chordata; class Amphibia; order Anura; family Hylidae; genus Hyla; species Hyla sarda. The sequence goes on from NC_079200.1 coordinate 67,151,967, forward strand.
TAGGGTGCATATGGGCATATAAAGGCATTGGAGTGTAGTTTTATAAATAGCTAGAAAGCCCCAAGTTTGGGAACACTGTCTTAGGGTATATATATATAGGTCATAATAGGACATGATGGAAGATGTCGTTTTACAACAGTTAGTGAACTGTTGAGAAATACTGCCCTAGGGTGTATTCTGTTAGCAGGGCATGATTGGAGTTGTAGTTTTGGTGGAGAACCCCGGGTAAGGAAACACTGCCCTAAATGATCAGCAACAATGACTGATTATTAACCCCACCACTACATACAGTTTTCCCCTATATAGTTGTAGATTGTGACTATTTTATTAACCCCTTCTTCTCTCCCTATCTATAACATTCGCATATATCCATCAGGTCACCAATATCCATTCATCCCCCATTTATACTACTCTTCTCCCCCCACCCCATCTACTGCATACAGTAGATGGTCGGAGGCTATGACTAAGTGGCTGACACCCCCACCACAAGCACTTGTCCTTTTTGCAGCTTCCTTCTTATACATGTTTCAGTCTTCCCCTAAAGGGACCTTCCCAAAGTCACAGGGCTGTGACTGTGACGATAAGGTGTGGGGGTGGGATGAAGGTCATGTTATCATCAAAATCCCCCTTCTGCTATCCTCCACAGTGAAGCCATCCTTTTCACAAGGTTTCCATACCCCCTGCAAGAAATTAGAACCAGATCTGAGTACTTTAACCCTTTACCGATGTAGGGTCTCATGCACGTGCTTTTTTTTTATTTTATTTTTTTATTAACCACCCTTTCTTAGTAATGATAGAGTTAATGGGAAAATTGCATTCCCCTCCATCTGGTAGAGGTAAGCCTCCCACTTCTCCTTGCAGAAGGGGGTTAGTTTCCTCTCTCCCCCACTGCTCTCTCAAGCCATCTGTCATATAGAATATCTTCCTAATCTGCCCTCATCCTGGCACCTTCTCAGTCCCTGGCGATTAACCCTTCTGTTACAGGAGGGGTAAGTCCTATAGTCGGATCATTTTCTTCGTGTTCGTCAGGGTTTGTATGTAAATGCTGCAATTGTTTTTTCTCTGGGATTGAAGCATATACAGAAAATGGGTCCAGTCCCTTATTCCCCTAGTGAGGCTAATTTAGGTTAAAAAAAAGGCTATAGGCAAACAGGTCAGTCAGACGAGATACATCACATACTGATCTGTGCTAGCTTTAATCTGTGCTTTAATAGTAATAAATCATATCCAATCTCTTCCATTGGCTGAAACATTTATCAGTCCTATTTTTGGAACATTTTATCTTTAAAAAAAAAATAAGGCTTGGACTTTAACATCCAGATAAGTGTCCCCCAACCTGTGGCTCTCTAACCAGTGTAACACAGTGTTGCAAAATGGCTGGATGACCACAGGTTGGGGAACACTGATCTAGATACTGGGAAAGACCAATGACAGCAGCCATTGCACATAGAGGTAAAGGAGGTCCTGGCACTCACCAAAGCTTCAAGCAAATAGTATTTATTGCATATCTTCTGGACAGGATGCGTTTCGGCATATAGCCTTCCTCTGCTGTGGAACAGCAGAGGAAGGCTATATGCCGAAACGCGTCCTGTCCTGAGGATATGCAATAAATACTATTTGCTTGAAGCTTTGGTGAGTGCCGGGACCTCGTTTACTATTAAGCATTAACACTCCACGGGCACCACCAATCGCAGCTGTGCGACCATACTCCTTCCATTGCACATAGATACAATTGCACATAGATACTAATACAAGGGACACAATGACATATTGACATCTACACTGTTATGCACTGATCAGCCATAAAATAAAACCCCCTGTGTGGTTCCCTCTTGTGCTCTGACCTGGATTCTACAAGACAACTGAAGGAGTTCTGTGGTATCTGCACAAAGACGTCAGCACCAGACCTTGTAAGTCATGTACGTTCTGAGGTGAGGCCTCCATAAATTGGACTTGTTTCTCCAGCACATCCCACAAATGATCACGATGTCGGATTAAGATCTTTGGAAATTGAAGGCATTAACTTGATCTATTTGTCATGGTCCTTATTCCTGAACAATGTAGTGTGACCGGGGCATTATCCTACTGATAGAGGCCACTACTATTAGAAGATCCTGCTGCCATGAATTGTTGGGGGGGGGGGGAGGATCGAAGGTTTCAAGCACAACACTGCCCATCACACTGCCTCCACCACCTTGCCTTCTTCCCATCCTGTGCCATCTCTTCCCCAGGTAAGTGGTGCACACACACCTGGCCAGTCTCATGATGTAAAATGTGATTCATTAGACTAGGCTGCCTTCTTCCATTGCTCTATTGTCCAATTCTAAGGCTCATACGCCCACTGTAGACACTTTCAGTGGTGGACAAGGGGTTGGCATGGGCACTCTGACCAGTCTGTGGCTATACAACAAGCAAGAAGAGTGTTTGAAATTGTGCATAACCTTGTGATAGGAAACAGCAAAAAATAGAGAATTTTCTACATACAATCAACAAGATTTATTGTAATATTACCTTTGTGACTACAATGTTGAAATACAACATTCGAAGTGGAAATTTATATGCCCAAAAATCTAAATGTCAGCTCCCAGGAGCAGCCTGAGGGAAACTGACTACTATTTCTGGTAGGGGGTAGGGGGAGTGCAGGCCGAAAACGACAACCTGATTAAGACAGAGGTGACGGACAGATAAGGAGACAGGCCAAGGCGTCAGAAATGAGTGGATTAGAAAGACAGGTTGATAAGCCATGTAGAGAGCTATGTGTCTAAGTCTGGTCATATGTACCATTATATAGTATATATAGTTACCATTCAGTGTTCCATAATGACATGTACAGCAGTGCCTCAAGTTAAAATGGCAGTGCCTCAAATTACAATATTGTTAACATACATTGATCTTTTCTGGACCATTGTAACTTGAAACCAGACTCAACATACAATGCTATGGACAGTCCAGATCTGCAAAACATGTCAATGGCTGGAAGATGTGACCAATCAGAATGGGCATTCACTGGTAAAACCCTAGTATTACTGAAGTGCATGCACTGACTGGCTGTCTGCTGGCGCCTCCGTTCAGTACAGGGAGGTACTATGTATTCTGGACTACTCTTTACTTGTGTCAAGATGAGCCGTTCCTCTGGACACTGAGGGCGGCTCCGATTCACTTTTCTGGCATTGTGTGTACTGTACAGGACCCTAAAGAAGCTCCTGTCCTCTACATAGACAGTGATTTACAGCTTCCAACAACTTTACTGACTTTTATATGTAAGGACTTTATCTGTAACACCTATCTGCTTATTTTTCTATAATCCTTCCGTTTTACTATTTTAGATGGGGGCATTTTGGGGGCTTCATACCCAGTGGTTTCAACCTACAATCGATTTTCCAGAACCGATTAATATTCTAACTTTGGGAACCTCTGTATAGCTGTCAGATTTGCATGTGTCTGTGACGGTCACCTAATACAGACCAACTGGTTCACAAATCTCTGAATCCAAATTCCTAAAAGGGGTATTCCAGGATTTTTTTTATTTGACTATGCTACAGGGGCTGTAAACTTAGTGTAGTTCATAATATAGTGTCTGTACCTGTGTGTGACGGTTTTCTCACAATTCTTCTGTTATTTTCACCCCAATATTTATTTTTAACAGCATACAAAATTACTGTTGTGTCAGATTTTTCCCAGGTTGCAATGCGGCCGAGACCTGACATCACTAGTCAGCTGATGACAGGGAGCCTGTCTGCTTCAATGGGTGGAGGGATCGCTTGGTGGGAGAGAGATCAATCTGCAACTAATGCAACAGCTGTAGGCATCCTGATTGAAAACCACAGGTCTTATGAATGGATGCAGCTCATTTATGTTTCAATGGGTGGGGTGGCTGATGTGTGGGAGGGAGGAAAATGGAATTGTGGGATTTGTAGTCAAAAAAAGAAAACTGAAACAGGAAATACCAGTTCAAAAAAAGCTACCCACAGTGTTATGGTAATCTCACAACATAGCCATTTAGCACCAAGACAAGCGCAGATCCTTCCTAAGCATGTCCATTACTGTCTGCCAGGTACATACTAAAATCACCATATGGTGGATAAACCCTTTAAAGAAGATGTCCAGCGGTAATAAACTTATAAGTGATAAGTGTATAATTGCTGGTGTAGTCTGACCACTGGGACCCCCCGCGATCTTCCGTACGGGGGCCCCGGCTCAGCTCCTGTGTATGATGTTTTGCACAGAGCAGGTCATCTGGTACAAACATGCCCCCCCTCAATTCATCTCTATGGGAGAGTTGGAGACGCAGCATTTGTTTGTCTCCGCCCCTCCCATAGAAATGAACAGAGGGGGGCATTTTTCGACCAGCTGACGTGCTCGGTGCAAAATGCACTCTAAACAGAGCAGAACCGGGGCTGAGCCAGGTCCCCATACGGAAGATCTGCTGAGATACCCCACGATCAGACACTTATCCCATATCCTGCGGATAGTTTATTACCGCTGGACTCCTTTAACTATTGGCTGGCAATTTGTTTTGTATAAAAATGGGGTGTCACTTTGCAGTGCTCTGATTTCCTAAAAAAGTCTGGTTTGACACTTTGAGATCTCTTAATGTCATACCAGACCTCTATGAAAAATGGAGTAATTGCAAGGCCAGACTAGTTTATCTAGACAAAACTAATCAACGGCCGATGCATGAGATTCGGATTTAACCAATCTTACTGTAAAGTTCCTTTTCTCTAGTTCTGACCATTGGCACCCCACTTTCAACAAAGTTGCTACAACTAACTTCTTCAGCTCCCATTGTCTGTTCTAAACTTTACTGACCCAAAGTCAGCTCATTTAGCCTGTGTTTTAGCTATTTTTATCATTACTAGTACATCATTTGCTGGCTTCTCTCCTGTTTTAGCCACATAGGCCCCCCATGCCTGCACTTCTCTTACTTTGTGACTTCCCTAAGCAGATGGGCCCCATACGGAGGAAGGGTTTTGGTTCATAGTTGCAGTTTTGCAAATACTTTATCTTAAAGGATGTTACAAGTTAGTCTTAGTTATACCACAGGTGGTGATTTATTTCTTGAAATAGCAGTTTTGCAATGCAAAATAAACTCAAATTTTTCCAAACTATTTTTTTTTTACATGGGTCTGTATATGTATCTGTTTTTCGTAAGGCATGAGACCTATACATGCAAAGAGGGGCACAAATAAAGGAAGAGCCAAGTACTACTCCAAACTAATTCAAAGCAGACTGGGAATAATTTGGCAAGAGTCACCTCCCCAGGTGGAAGATCTGAAGCAGTAAACAAGTCGGCCCTCCCTGACAACAGACACCCTGTCTATCCTGCCAGGAGCAGGATTAGCCGCACTGGGTATATCCTCTTCCTATACACCTCGGCTATTATTACCAGCTGAGATGGTATTTTTGTTATTGCTAGTATTTGGTTTGTTCCTTTTTTTTTTTTTTGCCAGACATCTTTCTCTATCTAGACTTGTCTCATCTCATGTAGCTCAGCAGTCAACACTGAGAGCCATGACTTGGAGTGGCAAACAGTAAAAAAACAATTGTTTGTTGGTAGGACTCAAGTGGCTATTGGGCTCTATACAATTAGTGGGTTAAACTATCACTCTTTTAGTATCAAAATATCACAGAAAATAAAACAAGAGATTTTGAGTTTTGCAGGATCCCCAATGGCCAAAGGAAAAAAAAAAAAGCTATGTTAGAAAAATCTGATTAATAATGCAATTAACATGGAAAAAAGTGTGATTGCTGCCATACAATATGAACACAGTGCTAATCCAGCTGTTAAAACTAAAGACTGATATATCTTTTAGATATTGGACAAATTCCCCACATGCATGCTCCGCTTGGCTGAGCATGTGCCAATGGGGAGAGGAAAGAAAGTTGCTCATATGCAACCAGACCTCAGGCAGCAGCTTATCTTTCTATGAAGTTGAAATCCAACATGTCTGACCTTTTTGTCTCCCAACATCTGGCATCAAAAAACAGTTGGGAGGCCCCTTTACACACTAGAAGGTTAGGTATTCCCCCTGAGATGTAATGCCGTAGCCTATGGCCATTTAAAAGGGGTTATCGCACCACACCTGCCCCCCAGGTTGTATGTGCAAAGGCAGAAAGAAAAAGAGGGGCGCTCTATGGTGTGCTGTTTATAGGAAAACAAATGGACGGAACCCACCACCTCGTTCTGGGTGTCACACTTGATCCACTGGGGTGGTCCGGCAGAACAAGCGAGACCTTGTGACGGTGGTGCGGTGGGTGGAATATGTGCAGTGTGCAGCTCACTTTCCCTTATCCGTATCCACAAGGGCACGGAAATGTAGAAGAAGAGTGAATAGAGAAAAAGGAGGGAAAAGGATGGAGCGCTTCTGCTGGTAATGACGGGACTCAGAACGCCACAGTAGCACAGGACAATATTTATTAACAGGTTTCGGACAACGTGTTTCGGCCCAGGCACGCGCCTTCCTCAGGTCCACAAAACAATCAAGTTGGTGCGTCCTGGGGTATGTTGCTGTGCTTATGGTGGCATCTGATGCCACCATAAGCACAGCAACATACCCCAGGATGCACCAACTTGAATGACTTGTGGACCTGAGGAAGGCGCGTGCCTGTGTCGAAACGCGTTTTCCGAAATATTTTAATAAATATCGTCCTGTGCTACCGTGGCATTCTGAGTCCCGTCATTACCAGCAGAAGTGCTCCATCCTTTTCCCTCCTTTTTCTCTATTCACTCTTCTTCCCAGGTTGTTTGTGATATTGCAGCTCAGTTCTATTAAAGTGAATGGAGCCAAGCTGTAGAGTGGAGATGCAAAATAAAGATGCACTACTTGAGAAAGAGCTCTGCCCGAGCTCGAAACGCGTTGACCAGTGTCTTTTAATACCTGTCTGGATCTTTTATTGAATAAATCTACAATTTTAAGGGTAAAAGCGCCAAGTCTGTGTCACGATGCCGGCTGGCAGGAGGTGGATCCTCTGTGCCAGAGAGGGATTGGCGTGGACCGTGCTAGTGGACCGGTTCTAAGTCACTACTGGTTTTCACCAGAGCCCGCCGCAAAGCGGGATGGTCTTGCTGCGGCGGTAGTGACCAGGTCGTATCCACTAGCAACGGCTCAACCTCTCTGACTGCTGAAGATAGGCGCGGTACAAGGGGGTAGACAGAAGCAAGGTCGGACGTAGCAGAAGGTCGGGGGCAGGCGGCAAGGTTCGTAGTCAGGGTGGATAGCAGAAGTTCTGGTACACAGGCTTTAGACACACAAAACGCTTTCACTAGGCACAAGGGCAACAAGATCCGGCAAGGGAGTGCAAGGGAGGAGCTCAGATATAGCCAGGGAGCAGGTGGGAGCCAATTAAGCTAATTGGGCCAGGCACCAATCATTGGTGCACTGGCCCTTTAAGTCTCAGGGAGCTGGCGCGCGCGCGCCCTAGAGAGCGGAGCCGCGCGCGCCAGCATATGACAGCAGGAGACGGGAACGGGTAAGTGACCTGGGATGCGATTCGCGAGCGGGCGCGTCCCGCTGTGCGAATCGCATCCCCGACAGCCATGACAGTGCAGCGCTCCCGGTCAGCGGGACCGACCGGGGCGCTGCGGAGAGAGAGACGCCGTACGCGCTCCGGGGAGGAGCGGGGACCCGGAGCGCTAGGCGTAACAGTACCCCCCCCTTAGGTCTCCCCTTCTCTTTGTCCGGTAACTGCCTCCCCTGGGATGAGGAGACCGGGAAAGGATGGAGGGATTCCTCAACGGAAGGCAGAACAGCAGGAGTAGGAGTGGGGAGGGAGGGCAGAGGGCGAGGCCTGGCACGGGGCAGTGTGACACCAGGACGAGGGCCATGAGGAGGCACCGAGGCTTGCCTGACTGGACTGGGAGGGGGGGAGAGGCACTTCTTAAGGCAGGCAGAGTCCATAACGACTTTAGGGAGACCGGATACAGGAGGAACCACAGGGTCACGGCAGGGAGTACTGGGAACCGGTTTAAGGCAGTCCTTGAAGCAAGAGGTACCCCAGCTCTTGATCTCCCCTGTGGACCAATCCAGGGTTGGGGAATGGTGTTGAAGCCAGGGTAGTCCCAGGAGAATTTCGGACGTGCAATTGGAGAGGACCAAAAACTCAATTTTTTCGTGATGATTTCCGATGCACATTAGGAGGGGCTTCGTGCGATAACGCACGGTGCAATCCAACCTGGCTCCGTTGACCGCGGAAATGTGGAGTGGCTTGACAAGACGGGTCACCGGGATGCGGAATTTATTCACCAAGGACTCCCGAATAAAATTCCCAGAGGCACCAGAGTCCAGGCAGGCCACGGCTGAGAGGGAAGAGCTGGCTGAAGTAGAAATCCGTACAGGCACCGTGAGACGTGGAGAAGCCGACTTAGCATCAAGAGACGCCACACCCACGAGAGCTGGGTGCGAGTGTGCGTTTCCTAGACGTGGAGGACGGATAGGGCAATCCACCAAAAAATGTTCGGTACTGGCACAGTACAGACAAAGATTCTCTTCCTTACGGCGATTCCTCTCTTCCAGGGTCAGGCGAGACCGATCCACTTGCATGGCCTCCTCGGCGGGAGGCCTAGGCGCAGATTGCAATGGAGACTGTGGGAGAGGTGTCCAGAGATCTAAGTCTTTTTCCTGGCGGAGCTCTTGATGTCTCTCAGAAAAACGCATGTCAATGCGAGTGGCTAGATGAATGAGTTCATGCAGGTTAGCAGGAGTTTCTCGTGCGGCCAGAACATCTTTAATGTTGCTGGATAGGCCTTTTTTAAAGGTCGCGCAGAGGGCCTCATTATTCCAGGATAGTTCTGAAGCAAGAGTACGGAATTGTATGGCGTACTCGCCAACGGAAGAATTACCCTGGACCAGGTTCAGCAGGGCAGTCTCAGCAGAAGAGGCTCGGGCAGGTTCCTCAAAGACACTTCGAATTTCCGAGAAGAAGGAGTGTACAGAGGCAGTGACGGGGTCATTGCGTTCCCAGAGCGGTGTGGCCCATGACAGGGCTTTTCCAGACAGAAGGCTGACTACGAAAGCCACCTTAGACCTTTCAGTAGGAAACTGGTCCGACATCATCTCCAAGTGCAGGGAACATTGCGAAAGAAAGCCACGGCAACACTTAGAGTCCCCATTAAATTTGTCCGGCAAGGACAGGCGGAGGCTAGGAGTGGCCACTCGCTGCGGAAGAGGTGCAGGAGCTGGCGGAGGAGATGGTTGTTGCTGCTGTAGCTGAGACTGAAATTGCTGTTGCTGTGACTGGAGCTGCTGAAGCTGCGACTGGAGTTGCTGTGTCATGGTGGTCAAGTACGACAGCTGGTGCTCTTGACGGGCTTGCTGGGCGACCAGTGTAGGGAGGTCGGCGACAACTGGCAGAGGAACTTCAGCGGGATCCATGGCCGGATCTACTGTCACGATGCCGGCTGGCAGGAGGTGGATCCTCTGTGCCAGAGAGGGATTGGCGTGGACCGTGCTAGTGGACCGGTTCTAAGTCACTACTGGTTTTCACCAGAGCCCGCCGCAAAGCGGGATGGTCTTGCTGCGGCGGTAGTGACCAGGTCGTATCCACTAGCAACGGCTCAACCTCTCTGACTGCTGAAGATAGGCGCGGTACAAGGGGGTAGACAGAAGCAAGGTCGGACGTAGCAGAAGGTCGGGGGCAGGCGGCAAGGTTCGTAGTCAGGGTGGATAGCAGAAGTTCTGGTACACAGGCTTTAGACACACAAAACGCTTTCACTAGGCACAAGGGCAACAAGATCCGGCAAGGGAGTGCAAGGGAGGAGCTCAGATATAGCCAGGGAGCAGGTGGGAGCCAATTAAGCTAATTGGGCCAGGCACCAATCATTGGTGCACTGGCCCTTTAAGTCTCAGGGAGCTGGCGCGCGCGCGCCCTAGAGAGCGGAGCCGCGCGCGCCAGCATATGACAGCAGGAGACGGGAACGGGTAAGTGACCTGGGATGTGATTCGCGAGCGGGCGCGTCCCGCTGTGCGAATCGCATCCCCGACGGCCATGACAGTGCAGCGCTCCCGGTCAGCGGGACCGACCGGGGCGCTGCGGAGAGAGAGACGCCGTACGCGCTCCGGGGAGGAGCGGGGACCCGGAGCGCTAGGCGTAACAGTCTGGAGACATTTTTCTTTTATTCTCTCGCCTGCATCTCTCAAGCTGTACAGTGGAGCTGTTTTTTTAAATGAATTAGCTCTGTTTTTCTATTTTTGCATAACCCCGATATGTCTCTTTAGATCTGGTTTTGAGAGCACTAATTCTCAGTGAAGAGATCCAGCTGAAGTTATGGAGTCTTATAGACAGTGCAGAAAAAGGTATTACCTGTTCTTCTCTCCAGCACCCCACTTCCGCCCTTGGCCCCTCTCGGATGTATACCTTCCTAAACAAGAGTGGGCAGGAGGCAAGTAATCACTGTTGCAGCAACATCGTGCATCTATCGGACATCATGTGTAGGTGTTTTTTTTTTTATATATTTTTTTTTTAAATCAACTGGTACCAGAAAGTTAAACAGATTTGTAAATGACTTCTGTTAAAAAAAATCTTAATCCTTTCAGTACTTATTAGCTGCTGAATACTACAGAGGAAATTCTTTTCTTTTTGGAACACAGAGCTCTCTGCTGACATCATGACCACACTGCTCTCTGCTGACACCTCTGTCCATTTTAAGAACTGTCCAGAGAAGGAGAAAATCCCCGTAGAAAACATATGCTGCTCTGGACAGTTCCTAAAATGGACAGAGAGCACTGTGGTCATGATGTCAGCAGAAAGCACTGTGTTCAAAAAAAAGAAAAGAGTTTCCTCTGTAGTATTCAGCAGCTAATAAGTACTGGAAGGATTAAGATTTTTTAATAGAAGTAATTTACAAATCTGTTTAACTTTCTGGCACCAGTTGATTTAAAAAAAAAAAAAAAAAAAAAAATAAAACGTTTTCCACTGACTGAACATTCACATAGGGGACACGGGGACCCCCATTCATGTGCTCGGTGGGTTGGATCTCCACCAGATATTTATCACCTATTCCCTTGATAGGTGATTAGTTGTACTGTGGGGGAAAAAAACAGTCATGTCCTGACATCTCTTAGAGGGTCCTATGCTTTATACTTCACACAGATTTTGAGCTGTTGCAGTACTCCCAGCTAGAGATGAGCGAACTTACAGTAAATTCGATTCGTCACGAACTTCCTGGCTCGGTAGTTGATGACTTTTCCTGCATAAATTAGTTCAGCTTTCCGGTGCTCCGGTGGGCAGGAAAAGGTGGATACAGTCCTAGGAAAGAGTCTCCTAGGACTATATCCACCTTTTCCAGCCCACGGGAGCACCTGAAAGCTGAACTAATTTATGCAGGAAAAGTCATCAACTGCCGAGCCGAGAAGTTCGTGACGAATCAAATTTACTGTAAGTTCGCTCATCTCCACTCCCAGCATTTCCTAGCAGCTTTGAGGATCCTCTGTAACAGTGTTTCCAACAATGCTGCAGCTGTTGCAAAACTACAACTCCTATCATGTACTGATACGGGTGCAACAGTTGTAGCTTTGCAACCATTGGGAACACTGCTATAAAGTAATGATCTGCATTCTTTGGTTCCCCAGATGTTCTACAGTAGTGTTTCCCAACCAGGGTGCCTCCAGCTGTTGCAAAACTACAACTCACAGCATGCCCGGACAGCCGTTGGCTGTCCGGGCATGCTGGGAGTTGTAGTTTTGCAACAGCTGGAGGCACTCTGGTTGGAAAACACTGTTCTACAGCATGCTGTGACAGCCATAGGTTGGAGCCCTATAAAGGGACCCCACTTTTTACCTCTATATAATAATAATTGGGGATGTCCCAACACCATTTTTTTAAGACCGAGTACGAGTACCGATACTTAAATTTTAGTACTCGCAGATACCAATTACGAGTACTTTTATTTTAAAGGGAATCTGACCCCAGGGTGACGCGGTTTCTGGCACTGTTTACCGTGCTGATATGTGGGTTCTTGTTGTGTACAATGGAGGCGGCTGCTGTAGTATGAGCCAAAATGTCTCTCTTCTCCATTGGGCAGAACAGGGAATTTGCATTGGCTTCAAGACCGATGACCGATGTTCACATGGTGAGCAGTGGTAGAAACCCGGTCACCTACCTATAAATTCAAGTCAGTGCAGGTGACTCTGCTATAAGATTGCCTTTAATAGTAGGTAGTATCCCCTTGCAGACATTAGCAGCAGCCCCCTTGTAGAATGCAGTCCCCCCTTGTAGACAGCAGCCCCCCCCTTTAGACATTAGCAGGGCCCCCCTTTAGACATTAGCAGGGCCCCCTTTAGACATTAGCAGGGCCCCCCTTTAGACATTAGCAGGGCCCCCCTTTAGACATTATCAGGGCCCCCCTTTAGACATTATCAGGTCCCCCTTTAGACATTATCAGGGCCCCCCTTTAGAAATTAGCAGGGCCCCCCTTTAGAAATTAGCAGGGCCCCCCTTTAGACATTAGCAGGGCCCCCTTTAGACATTAGCAGGGCCCCCCCTTTAGACATTAGCAGGGCCCCCTTTAGACATTAGCAGGGCCCCCTTTAGACATTAGCAGGACCCCCCTTTAGACATTAGCAGGGCCCCCCCTTTAGACATTAGCAGGGCCCCCCTTTAGACATTAGCAGGGCCCCCCTTTAGACATTATCAGGGCCCCCCTTTAGACATTATCAGGTCCCCCTTTAGACATTATCAGGGCCCCCCTTTAGAAATTAGCAGGGCCCCCCTTTAGAAATTAGCAGGGCCCCCCTTTAGACATTAGCAGGGCCCCCTTTAGACATTAGCAGGGCCCCCCCTTTAGACATTAGCAGGGCCCCCCTTTAGACATTAGCAGGGCCCCCTTTAGACATTAGCAGGGCCCCCTTTAGACATTAGCAGGACCCCCCTTTAGACATTAGCAGGGCCCCCCCTTTAGACATTAGCAGGGCCCCCCTTTAGACATTAGCAGGGCCCCCTTTAGCCATTAGCAGGGCCCCCCCTTTAGACATTAGCAGGGCCCCCCCCTTTAGACATTAGCAGGGCCCCCCCCTTTAGACATAAGCAGGGCCCCCCCTTTAGACATAAGCAGGGCCCCCCCTTTAGACATTAGTAGCAGGCCCCCTGTAGACCGCAACCCCCACCCTTGTAGACAGCTCACCTGCGGCTATCCTCTGTCTGGTGCTGCCACTTCGCTGCCCCGTCCTCCCGTCCGCATCATGGCGTTCTGTGGAGGAGCATGTGACACACACGTCACTCTGCTTCCTACGTAGCGTTACGCTGGGCGCAGTGGAGGAGGTGGAGTGACGTGTGTGTGTCACATGCTCCTCCATGGAACGCCATGATGTGGACGGGAGAACGGGGCAGCAGGTATCGGATTTGGTATCGGGGACATTGAACGAGTCCCCGATACCATGGAAATGGCTAGTATCGCCCTGATACCCATACTAGTATCAGTATCGGGACATCCCTAATAATAATAATAATAATACTGCGTATGTGTATTTTTGGTGACATTTATGGGTCAGTATGACTAGCACTTATGAGGGCAATATTGCTAGCACTGCCGCTTTCTCTACAATGGGATCATTTCTTGCAGACACAACTTTGGGGAACACTGTTTGTCCTGTGCATAGTAAAGGGGAGCACCTATTCATTTCCAAAGGTTGGAGAGTGTATATCTATATACAGTGGTTTTCTCTATAGGACATGCTGGAGTAAATAAAAAATGACAGATGTCTCTAGGGCTAAATAGGGATTGTCCCTTCATCAGTGGGACTCTTGTTAGGCTCGCCTCTTCACTTAAAGGGGATTTCCACCGGTGGAATTGTATTTAATACCAGACTGTATGTATGCTGTGACATAAGAGAATAACAGAGCATTCCTTCCCTTGTACCACAATGTACAAGATCCAAAACTTCAGGGAATTTACAGAACATAAGCAACTCTTATACATTTGCTTCACAAAAAATAAGGTTTAGAACCTTCCAGTTGTAAAATATTCTATTCAGGTCCATCTGTTTCTGGGAAAGCTCTGTGATGCTGTGGAAGCCCTTGGGGGGATATAATGCAGTGGGGGGTGTTGCTTATGTATATGAGGGGTTAATTTAACCCCTGTCACTGGTGACGCCAGGGTGAGGGTTAATACGCTGAGGTAAATCTTCGGCCTATCGCCTCCCTTCCCAGAAACGATAGGTGCATGCATAACTGAAAGAAGGTCCACAATATGGAGGAACTTGTATAAACTTTACTGAAGTACTTGCGGTACATCCAATTAACAGCAACAGTCTCAGTAATACAGTCTCTATACAGCTCAGCAATGATTGACAGATGCTGCGGACCGTTGACTTATCCAAGGGTTAATAGAATTAGGAGTTGTGCAGAGATCCGTCCGGATTTATCGGTCTATTTAGGTCCGGTGATCCCGCGAAATTAACAGGGATTAAGATAACTCACAGTTCTGTATGAATGGCCGTTGCCGCAAGGCTTGGGCCTAGTCACTGCTGATGACAGCTGCGCAGATCCTCAGCAGCCCATGAGGAAAGAGAGCGCTTAATGGCTGCCGCTCCCTTATATGGGCAGGGCCGTTTTGGATTGGTCCGTTTCAGCTGTCACTCACCGTTAGAATGCATGGTGGGAGAACATGTCACTGTGACCTCCTAAGGTCCTAAAGCAAAACCATAGAGTTTCACCCAATCACATGACCCGCAGGTCCTGTTACGCTACAACCAGGTAGATAATTCACTATATACACTTTTTATACTTATAACTGTATAAGTATCAGATAGAACTATTATATATCTAGTGACTAAGTGAGAGGTGACAAGGGGAAGACTAGAAAAGAGGCACCCGACGTCCTAGGGACTCTGACTATGGGGACCTCTACATAGGTAACGTATAAAATATGGTACCGGGACACCACAATGCCTAAGAAGACTAATATTACTGCCTCTCATGGGGATTGTAACCTAGCTTTTCTACAGTCCTGAATGACAAATCCACCTAGATCCACAGCAGTATGAGTGTAGGGATATGTCGCTGTGTTGGTCTATTGCAGTTGTCCCCCAGTGTTCCTTTAAAGACATACATCCTAAAAGTGACTTTTTTTTTATTTTTTAAACCATATTTCCTGCTCAACTTAAGTCCATGTAAACACGTTGTCACCGCCGCCTGTTCTTCATGTCGGTGCTGATTCGTGTGATATTTTGTATTATGTCTCCCCCTCTCCTATACAAGGACACATATTCTCACCATGTGACAAAGCAGGGAGGTGGGAGTCATAGTTCCCCTCTGGATATGAGATTTCGGGGAATAGGGAGGATCCAGGCCATCTGGCTGTAAAGTCCAAAAACCACCTTTTAATTTTGGTACTGAGGAAACGGCCCCCCACCCCCCCTCTGCTTCACCTCCTGGGGACAGAAGCAGAGACTGCTGCCAGCCTGTGGGGTGGAGGGACAAGTAAGGGGGTCAGAGGGGGGTGGAGGCCATGAGTAAAACCCTTGCAGGAAGAGAGTGGGGGATGTATTCAAAGCAGAGAAGATGCAGCACGCATACACAGCGTGGGGTGGTCTATCCTCTACACTCCAAACCCAAAAATAACTGTTTATCAGAATGGCCTTGGAGAGCTGGATTGGTGGTGGTGCGGGGGGTATACAGTTCTTGGTGTGGGGGGTATACAGTTCTTGGCTGATTATAACAGGAGACATGGCACTGGAAAGCAGCGGATGATACTGAACCAGCAGATGATACACACAAAGCTTCCTCTTTCATACATGCACTACGGCTCCCTTATTAACCCATGAAAGCCCATACTACCCCCTATGGCAGTGGTCTTCAACCTGCGGACCTCCAGATGTTGCAAAACTACAACTCCCAGCATGCCCGGACAGCCGTTGGCTGTCCGGGCATGCTGGGAATTGTAGTTTTGCAACATCTGGAGGTCCACAGGTTGGAGACCACCGCCCTATGGGCTCATGTTACCTATGCAGTCAATCCAAAACGGCAGAGGATTAGTGGGGGGGTTGAACATATGGCAGGAGTAGGGTAAGCCTGGCAAAGGTTGCAGTGTGTTTTAGATATCTCCCCCCCTCATCCCTTCCCCCTCCAGTGGCTTCTAGTTACGAGGTCTATGCAGGTAGCACCTGCAAGCTTAGGGCAGAGTGTACATAGACCATGCCTACAAGAGTATACAAATAGCCTGCTAATAATTTATGAGAGGCGCGTCGGAAATGAGGCAGAATGGAAGGGAGCAGTATATAAAGTTGTATATAGATCAGTGATCCCCAACCCATGGTTATCCAGCTATTGCAAAAATGACAACTCCCAGCATGCCCTGTCAGCCTTTAGGATCCTATATTGCAGTTTTTCCCACCCCGTGGCTCCTTTGGCCTTCGGCTATCATGCTGGGAGTTGTAATTTTGCAACAGCTGGAAAACCATAGCTTGTATACCACTGATTTAGAGAGACCATTGGGATGCACTGTGCGACTCAATTTACAGGCTTCAGACTTATTTGGCCATTATGGGGCCCTTCAGACTCCTAAATAAATGATTTCTGCACCGCTCAGGCTGTTGCTTAGCAACAGAGGACGACAGTGCCAGGTGACACCGCCAGATCTCTAGAAGAGAGCTTACCATTACGTTTTTTTTTTTTTAAGGTGCGGTTTTAGAGCGCAGGACAGGCACGTATAGGTAGGCGCGCAATTGTACACAGTATGCTGGCACTACATAAAGGATGCTATTCTTATTGTTATGACACACACAGGTGGGTTAAAGGTGGGTTAGTGAAGCCGATCATTAGCCTGGCACACCCCTCTCCTCTCCCCTCAGCACTCTCTCCCTTGGCGCTCTGGAAAATTACAGTCGTACTGTGGCCCTCCCACAGCCCCAGGAATCCACAGTGATCCCTCCAGTCTCCAAACTACCCCCCAGCTCCCAACCCTGTAACCTTTCTCCCACCCCCACCTCCCCAACAACTCCCAGTGCTGAGTTAACCCTTGGCGCTCTGCTAACGCTGCCTGGAGCAGAGGCCAAAAATACTATTTACACAGAAAATAACCTTGTTAGTTGTAAGCAAGTGCATATGGTGACCTAAAACAACACACATTTGAGATGGTTCACAGGACAGAGAGAGCAGCCTGCCGTCCATAGGAATCCTAGACATGATTGGATTTGCAGTTAAAAGACAGTATTCGTATAATTACAAGGTATATAAAAGTCCAATATTTTGTCCAGTTATTAAGAAAACATCAACACATTTTGATCTCTAATTGTAATGAACCCATATACTTTTAATGGAATCCAAATATTGAAATTGTTCACAGATAAATGGGTTGAGGAGTCTGGCAGAATACATAGATATTTGGCTGAGCCGAGCGTTCATGTACGTGGTGGTGGTGGTGGGGTTGGCGGAGATATCGATCTGCTGAAAGCTATCGGAAGTGTATGGCTACTGTAAACTATAGAATGAAAGAGGGTTGTATGGGCTCATTGAGACACCCGGTGTAGTGGCAGATTCTACATGGTTGACCCTGTTACCATGCAGCTAGATTGATGGAATGATTCATGAATTTGGATCCCCTCCATGGGCTCTAGGTTTAGAGTACCCCGATTGCCTGGAAAGGTCCATATACAATGCATAATCAGGACACTTTGAATTTGAAACTAAACAAATCGATGGCCAATCCATCAGATTTCAATGACCTTACTAAATTCTATCAGTGTTTGCTTAGGGCTCTGTTAGATGGGGTAACTGGAAGCTGAACTGGCTGACATTACCCAAGTGTATTAGGGGCACACATCTCCCTGTGTAATAGGAGATGTGTATCCAATGGCTGATAGCTGCACATTAATCGCTCATTTTTGACCCGTATCCGGTTTTCTGACCGGACCTCAAAGCGTAGTTTTCCCCTCCCCCAGCCGGATCCGGCACCCGTATAGTGAAAACGTGGTGTGCATGCACCCTATCCGTTCATGCTGCTAACCCCATCTAATGCTCAAGCTGATAGGCTATGTAAACAAGTGCTGATCTATGAAATTGGCACTCATTTACATGGCGACCCTTTACTCAGTACCTAGTTAAAGCACCGTTGGCAGCGATTACAGCCTCTTGTCTTCTTGGGGATGATGCCACTAGATCTTCACACTTGGATTTGGTGATTTTCTGCTATTCTTCCCTGCAGATCCTTTTAAGCTCAGTCAGATTGGATGGGGTCCATTGGTGGAAGCCATATTCAGGCCTCTCCAGAGATGTTCTATTGCAGTGGTTCTTAACCTTGTTGGAGGTACTGAACCCCACCAGTTTCACCGAACCCCTCCTAATTGGAAAAATTAAATATGATTTTTTCAAATTCAAAACATAGGAGGTAATTATTTAAGTATATATTTATACATAGGTGCACAAAATGAACAAAACCATTAAGAACAAAACCATGAAAACATGATTTTCACACAAAAACATAATGAATATTTACTGCAAATCACTGTGACTTCTGCTGTTGTCTTTCAGAGACCAGTTCAGAAATGCGCGGCTTTACCTTGGCAAGTGCCACTCATGTCATTTTCGCAACAATGGCAGTGTTCCCCCACATTAGGCAGGCAGAGTTCCCCCACATTAGGCAGACAGAGTTCCCCCACATTAGGCAGGCAGTGTTCCCCCCCCCACATTAGGCAGGCAGTGTTCACCCCCCCACATTAGGCAGGCAGTGTTCCCCCACATTATGTAGGCCAGTGGTCTTCAATCTGTGGACCTCCAGATGTTGCAAAACTACAACTCCCAGCATGCTGGGAGTTGTAGTTTTGCAATATCTGGAGGTCCACAGATTGAAGACCACTGATGAAGCAGTGTTCCCCCACAGACATACAGCCTCCAGCCATATACAGTGTATGGCTGGAGGCTGTATGCCTGTGTACTGCCCACTTCAGTGCTCCGACCACCGCTCCAGCTATAGCAGTAGGTCTCGGGACCGGTGGTCGGAGCACCGAAGAAGACGTGCCGCTGGTCACTTACCAAGCTGGCCAGCGCGCGACTTCCTCCTTCTCTATCCTCCGGTCCTCGGCGCCTTCGTTTTCATGGGCGCACGCACGGAACATCAGTGATGTCCCGGCGGCCCTGCATTTTTAAACTTAACGCGGGGCCGCAGGGAGTTAATAGTGATGGGAGGAATTGCCCCGTCGCTTGAGGACGGGCAAACACCGGCTCTGCTCGGGGCCCCGGGCCAGTTCGGGGCCCCAAGCAATTGCTTTGTTTGCCTGTCCTGTTGCGACCTCCCCCGCCGAACCCCCGGGACTGACTCACCGAACCCAGGTTAGAAACCACTGTTCTATTGTGTTCAAGTCACGGTTCTGACAGGGCCACTCAATGACATTCACAACGTTTCCCCTACGCCACTACTGTGTTCTCTCGGTTTTCTTTCAGAATATATCTGTACTTTGCTTCATTCAGCTTTCCCTCAACCCTAACAAATCTCCCTGTCCCAGCCACTGAAAAGCACCCCTACAGCATGATGTTACCACCACCATGGGCAGGTAATGAGCAGTGCCTGGTTTCCTCCAGACAGGATGCTTAGAATTGAAGCCAAAAACGTAATCTCGTTTCTGACAGTCTAAGAGTCTTTTAGGTGCTTTTGTGCAAACTCAATGGAAGACTGCAGAGCTAAAGGGTCTAAATACATATGGCCATAGGAAATTTTAGTTTTTCATGTTTAACCCCTTAAAGGACTACGCCATTCTTTGTTGTTGCCCATTCGTTTTTTACCTCTATTTTTTCATCTACACACCCATATAAGGGCTTGTTTTTTTTTTGGCGGGACCAAATGTACTTTGTAATGTCTTGTTAAATGTGAGGTAAAATAAAATAAAAATTAAAAAAAACAGTTTTGAAATTTGGGGTGGTTTACTATTTACGCCATTTACTGTGTGGTTAAACTCCACATGTAAGCTTGATATTTTAGGCTGGCACGATTAAAACAATACCCAATTTGTATAGTTTGCATCAGTCTAAACTTTTTAGAAAAAAAAACCTGTTTAAATTGCTGTTTTCTGACCCTTATAACTTTTTTATTTTTCTGTATACCGGGCTGTTTGAGGGCAAATTTTTTGCACCGTAATCTGTTGTTTGAATCGGTTACCATTTTAGTACTGATCTGATTTTTTGATCGCTTTGTACTTCATTTTTTCTGGGGTATGATATGATAAAAGAAACACATTTCTGGGGTTTGAAATTATTTTACGTTTACACGGTTCACCGGACGGGATGAATAAGGTTTTATTTTAATAGTTCAGACAATTAACGTATTTTTCGCCCTATAGGACGCACCGGCATATAAGACGCACCCAATTTTAGAGGTGCAAAACCTAGTAAAAAAAGATTCTGAACCCAACAGTGATCTTCAACCTGCGGACCTCCAGATGTTGCAACATCTGGAGGTCCGCAGGTTGAAGACCACTGGTATAGGAGGTAATACTCACGTGTCCCCGCCGCTCCGGACCTGTCACCACAGCCCTGGATGTCGCTCCATCGCTGTCGCCGCGTCCCCGGGGTGTCCCCGTCGCTCCGGACATCTTGTTCCCCTGGAGCCATGCTCTCCGTCACCGTCATCATGTCGCTACGCACGCCGCTACGCACGCCGCTCCTATTGGATGACGGGACGGCGTGCGTGACGACGTTGAAGGAGAGCTCCGCCATGCAGGGGATCCCGGCACGGAGCAGACACTGAGGAGGCAGGTAAGGTCCCTCCCGGTGTTCTGTAAGCTGTTCGGGACGCCGCGATTTCACCGCTGCGGTCCCGAACAGCCCGACTGAGCTCAGTCGGGTTAGCGTCACTTTCGCTTTAGACGCGGCGGTCAGCTTTGATCGCCACGTCTGAAGGGTTAATACGCGATCGGCGATGCCCTGTATTAGTCGCGGGTCCCGACCGTTGTTGGCCGCAGGGACCGCGGCGATAGGTGTGTATTCGCCGTATAAGACGCACCAACTTTTCCCCCCCAGTTTTGGGGAAGAAAAAGTGTGTCTTATACGGCGAAAAATATGGTATGCACTCGGTGATATCAAATATATTTATTCTTATTATTTTTTCATTTTTTTATGTATAAAACGGGAAAAGGGGGGGGGGATTTAAACTTTCAATATGGAAGGGGTTAATTTCTAAACTTTTATTAAACTTTTTTTTTTTTTACACTTTATTAGTCCCCTTAGGGGACTTTTAGGAGGAATCCTTAGATTTCTCATATGGATCAATGCAGTTCCATAGAACCACATTGATCTGTGTGCTCTGCACTCTATTGATAATGCCTGGTCAAGCCAGGCTCTATCAATCACAGAGCCACAGCCAGCACATGAGGAGAGGTAAGCACTCCGGCCACCTTAGCAGTTGATCGCCCACCGATCCGCCCCCCCCCCCCCCCCCCCCCCCCGTGGATTGAGGAAAAGTACATTTTCACCAGAGACCACCTTTAACCCCTTAAGGACCAAGCCCATTTTAACCTTAAAGGGGTACTCCAGTGGAAAACTTTTTTTTTTTTTTTAAATCAACTGGTGCCAGAAAGTTAAACAGATTTGTAAACTACTTCTATTAAAAAATCTTAATCATTCCAGTACCTATTAGCTGCTGAATACTACAGAGGAAATGGTTTTCTTTTTGGAACACAGAGCTCTCTGATGACATCATGACCACAGTGCTCTCTGCTGACATCTCTGTCCAATTTAAGAACTGTCCAGAGTAGGAAAAAATCCCTATAGCAAACATATGCTGCTCTGGACAGTTCCTAAAATGGACAGAGATGTCAGCAGAGAGCACTGTGGTCATGATGTCAGCAGAGAGCTCTGTGTTCCAAAAAGAAAACCATTTCCTCTGTAGTATACAGACCCTAAAAAGTATAGGAAAGATTAAGATTTTTAATAGAAGTAATTTACAAATCTGTTTAACTTTCTGCCACCAGTTGATTTAAAAAAAAAGTTTTCCACTGGAGTACCCCTTTAATATACCAGAAAAAAATGAAAAAAAGCACAGCTTCAGAAGGCTGGGGAAGCTGGGTGACAGGCACTCAGCTTTCCCAGTCTCCTGAACATAGTCCCCATATACCCATATAGTGCCCCACACAGTAGATACACACATACATACTCATATACATTGCACAGATACAGACACATGCACTTTACACATAAACAATTACAAACACATACAAACAGACATACACACAAGTAGCTACATAAACACACTTTTATTAGGCGGCTCCAGGGGGGTCCACTTCTTGTATAGCCTCCAGCTTCACTTCTGCTAGCACTGGGCACCCTGCAGCCCCTACTTCCTCCTATTCCCCGACTGCCGAGCTGTATACAGCAGGAGGTCGGAGATATTACTGAGGTTCGGGGGAGGGACCCAGAAGAGAGGAGAGGGGCCCAGAAGAGAGGAGAGGGGCCCAGAAGAGAGGATAGGGGCCCAGGAGAGAGGCCCAGGAGAGAGGAGAGGGGCCAAGGAGAGAGGAGAGAGGCCCAGGAGAGAGGAGAGGGGCCAAGGAGAGAGGCCCAGGAGAGAGGAGAGGGGCCCAGGAGAGAGGAGAGGGGCCCGAAGAGAGGGGCCCAGGAGAGAGGAGAGGGGCCCAGGAGAGAGGAGAGGAGCCCAGGAGAGAGGAGAGGGGCCCAGGAGAGAGGAGAGGGGCCCGAAGATAGGAGAGGGGCCCAGGAGAGAGGAGAGGGGCCCAGGAGAGAGGAGAGGGGCCAAGGAGAGAGGAGAGGGGCCCAGGAGAGAGGAGAGGGGCCCAGGAGAGAGGCCCAGGAGAGAGGCCCAGAAGAGAGGGGCCCAGAAGAGAGGTGCCCAGAAGAGAGGTGAGGGGCCCAGGAGAGAGGAGAGGGGCCCGAAGAGAGGGGCCTGAAGATAGGAGAGGGGCCCAGGAGAGAGGAGAGGGGCCCGAAGAGAGGGGCCCATGAGAAAGGTGAGGGGCCCAGGAGAGAGGAGAGGGGCCCGGAGAGAGGGGCCCAGGAGAGAGGAGAGGGGCCCGAAGAGAGGGGCCCGAAGATAGGAGAGGGGCCCAGGAGAGAGGCCCAGGAGAGAGGAGAGGGGCCCGAAGAGAGGGGCCCAGGAGAGAGGAGAGGGGCCCAGGAGAGAGGAGAGGGGCCTGAAGAGAGGGGCCCAGGAGAGAGGTGAGGGGCCCAAAGAGAGGAGAGGGGCCCGAAGAGAGGGGCCCGAAGATAGGAGAGGGGCCCAGGAGAGAGGAGAGGGGCCCAGGAGAGAGGAGAGGGGCCCAGGAGAGAGGAGAGGGGCCCGAAGAGAGGGGCCCAGGAGAGAGGAGAGGGGCCCAGGAGAGAGAAGAGGGCTTGGGTAGGTCTTCATGCCTGTGCTGAACCCCAGAGCTTCTAAGCAGGTAGGTCTGCAGAGACCATGCAGGGTAGGGGGAGGGGACAGGCCCAGTGATCTGTGGCATGCAGGAGGATGGTGACAAAGCCTCTGGGCCCCGGTACATAGTGCACTTGGTCCGGGCCCCTGACTGCCCGTACTGCCCTGATGGCAAGGCCTGTTCTGAGTTTTCCCCACAGTGCTGCAGCTCAGTTTCAGGGTCTTGGCAATCTTCTTAAAGCCTAGGCCATGTTTATGTTGAGCAATTGTTTTGTTTTTTTCAGATTCCCAGAGAGTTCTTTGCCATGAGGTGTCATGTCAAACGGTGACTCCGGTCGGCTCATTAAAATCAATGGATTTCAATGCTGGTCCGGCTGGGGTATGGGAGCGCACGGTTTTCCCCTCCCCCAGCCGGATCCGGTAGCCGTAGCCTGAAAACGTGGTGTGCATGCATCCTTAGAGCGTATTGAAACACCTGCTCCCCATTCACACCTAAGACCTTGTAACACTAACAAGTCACATGACATCTGTGAGGGAACATTTCCACTTAGGGGTACGTTCACACATAGATTTGATGCGCAGGATTTGTAATTGCAGATTAGAAGTTGTGCTCAGTCATTTAGTTTACATTGAAATCTGCAGCAGAAAATCCTGTGCATCAAATCCTGTGCATAAAATCTACGTACATGTGAACGCGACCTAAGGGTACATTCACACAAGCGCCAGCGCGTATTATGCTGCGGATTCGCTGCTGAAGGACCGCTGTATGCTGCCTTTACAGGCGCCTGCTCGGAGCAGCAATACACCTCTACAAACAGACACACTGAAGCGATGTGAGAGTAGCTGCGCATGCGCGGTGTACTTGCACACATCGCGGCCGCTCCCCCTGCTCTATGAGCTAGGCCAAGAGCTGCCGCGACGTGTGAGTATACTGCGCATGTGCATGGCAACTCGCACCATCTGATGGGTCGGCCGGGCTGTCTACTTCCTACTTCCCATAGCCAGGGACGTCACATCACGCTTCATCGCGGCTGAGGTGGGACATCGCTGCAGCCGGTGATAGGCTGAAGCGCCGTGTGGCATTCCGGGCTAAGGGAAGTAGGAAGTAGACAGCCCGGCCGACCAATCAGCTGTTGCGGAGCTCTGATGCCACTGCTCCCTCAACTGTACCACTGTCTTCAATGAACTGTGCCACTGCCCCCCATTTAACTATACCACTGCCCCTTAATGACCTGTGCCAGCCCCCTTATTTTGCCTTGGCCCCAATGAACTGTGACACTTCCCTCTATATGTGCCCACCTCTATCTTAAAGACACCAGTACAATTGAACTCTGGGACTGCAGGCAGGTTGGATACTGGAAATATTCCTGGAAGGTAGCCTACCCGGTGGGCCTGTAGTGGGCAGCCCGCTGCCTGCACAGATTATGATGTCAGTGGTTAGGACTGCCATTCAAACTACTACTTGCTAGTAGGGTAATCCATGACACTCCTGCCGAATCCCCATGCCAGCGAGCACCACTTTGGTGTAGGCCACAGACTAGTTGTTGTTATATACAGGAGAGGAGGCGAGTATAATATTTTTGTTTTTATATTCTAGTACGGGTTAGCCTGCCTACTGTATGGGTGGATTACCTGCCTACTTGGGGGGGAATTATCTGGTGTAGAGTGTATCTGCAGATGTAATTCTGCTTACCGGAGGATGCTAAGTGCATAACACCTAGAGGAAGATGTAGACCTCCTTGATGTCAGGTTAGCTGCCTTTTCATCTTCCCGAACCTCGCAGTGGCAGGCTGGTATCCATTGGATCCATTACTTGATGAAGAGCCCAGTATGGGATTAAAATGCATTGTTTCATGTAAAATAAAGAGTAATATTTATCCTAACCCAGAAGAGCCTTTTTCTGTGCCATCCCTACAGTGGGGCAAAAAAGTATTGTCAGCCACCAATTGTGCAAGTTCTCTCACTTAAAAAGATGAGAGAGGCCTGTCATTTCCATCATATGTATACCTCAACTATGAGAGACATAATGAGAAAAAAAAATCCATAAAATCACATTGTCTGATTTTAAACATTTTTTTTGCAAATTATGGTGGAAAATAAGTATTTGGTCAATAACAAAAGTTCATCTCAATACTTTGTTATATACCCTTTGTTGGGAATGACAGAGGTCAAACGATTTCTGTAAGTCTTCACAAGGTTTTCACACACTGTTGCTGGTATTTTGGCCCATTCCTCCATGCAGATCTCCTCTAGAGCAGTGATGTTTTGGGGCTGTCGCTGGGCAACATGGACTTTCAACTCCCTCCAAAGGTTTTCTATGGGGTTGAGATCTGGAGACTGGCTAGGCCACTCCACGACCTTGAAATGCTTCTTACGAAGCCACTCCTTCGTTGCCCGAGTGGTGTGTTTGGGATCATTGTCATGCTGAAAGACCCAGCCATGTTTCATCTTCCATGCCCTTGCTGATGGAAGGAGGTTTTCACTCAAAATCTCACTATACAGGGCCCCATTCATTCATTCCTTTACACGGATCAGTTGTCCTGGTCCCTTAGCAGAAAAACAGCCCCAAAGCATGATGTTTCCACCCCAATGCTTCACAGTAGGTATGGTGTTCTTTGCATGCAACTCAGCATTCTTTCTCATCCAAACACGACAAACTGAGTTTTTACCAAAAAGTTCTACTTTGGTTTCATCTGACCATATGACATTCTCCCAATCCTCTTCTGGATCATCCAAATGCTCTCTAGCAAACTTCAGATGGGCCTGGACATGTACTGGCTTAAGCAGTAGCCTTTGTTACTTTGGTCCCAGCTCTCTGCAGGTCATTCACTAGGTCCCCCCCCCCCCCTGTGGTTCTGGGATTTTTGCTCACCGTTCTTGTGATCATTTTGACACCACAGGGTGAGATCTTGCGTGGAGCCCCAGATCGAATGAGATTATCAGTGGTCTTGTATGTCTTCCATTTTCTAATAATTGCTCCCACAGTTGATTTCTTCACACCAAGCTGCTTGCCTATTGCAGATTCAGTCTTCCCAGCCTGGTGCAGGTCTACAATTTTGTTTCTGGTGTCCTTCAACACTCTTTGGTCTTGGCCATAGTGGAGTTTGGATTGTGACTGTTTGAGGTTGTGGACAGGTGTCTTTTATTCTGATAACAAGTTCAAACAGGTGCCATTAATACAGGTAACGAGTGGAGGACAGAGGAGACTCTTAAAGAAGTTACAGGTCTGTGAGAGCCAGAAATCTTGCATGTTTGTAGGTGACCAAATACTTATTTTCCACCATAATTTGCAAATAAATTCTTTAAAAATCAGACAAAGTGATTTTATGGATTTTTTTTCTCATTATGTCTCTCATAGTTGAGGTATACCTATGATGAAAATGACAGGCCCCTCTCATCTTTTAAAGTGGGAGAACTTGCACAATTGGTGGCTGACTAAATACTTTTTTGCCCCACTGTATATGTTCATATGTTTACTGGTGTGAGAGACAAACTTAATGGGGGACCTGCTTACATAAAAGAGGGGCTTCATTACCGTTTTGGAGACTATAGATGGCAAGATTGTATGGGGGTAGGATGCATGTTGGAAAACAAAGGAGTTTTAAATGCACATTCTGCAGAAAGAAGTTGTCATGGCGGTTTAGGGATGAAAATTTGCCAGGGGGCCCATTAAATGATAGTGATGACCCTGGCTAAAACCCTGTAAACCTCTAGTTGATTCCTTGAACCCACTGGAGTGGTGGAGACCCCTGCTTGTGCTTGTTCGGTGTCTTTCACCCCCTATAGTTAGTAGAGATGAGCGAACTTACAGTAAATTCGATTCGTCACGAACTTTTCGGCTCGGCAGTTTCTGACTTATCCTGCATAAATTAGTTCAGCTTTCAGGTGCTCCCGTTGGCTGGAAAAGGTGGATACAGTCCTAGGAGACTCTTTCCTAGGACTGTATCCACCTTTTCCAGCCCACCGGAGCACCTGAAAGCTGAACTAATTTATGCAGGATAAGTCATCAACTGCTGAGCCGAGAAGTTCGTGACGAATCGAATTTACTGTAAGTTCGCTCATCTCCAATAGTTAGGTCACTGCTGCAGGCTATCTGGGCCTATGGGGAGTTAATAGTTTTGCCACAACTGAAAAGCTTAAGGTTGGAGTCTAATTCTCTATGGAGTGTGACTATTACTGCAGGCTGTCAGGGCATGCTGGGAGTTGTAGTTTTGGAGAGCCAGAACTTGGAGTCCAATATTGTACTCTATAGCAGTGGTCTCCAACCTGCGGACCTCCAGATGTTGCAGAACTACAACTCCCAGCATGCCCGGACAGCCAACGGCTGTCCGGGCATGCTGGGAGTTGTAGTTTTGCAACATTTGGAGGTCCACAGGTTGGAGACCACTGCTCTATAGTGTGCAACTATTACAGTCAGGTCAGGTAGTTTCTAAACAGCTGGGGTCACACCAATTTACAGGTTTATGCCATTGAGGGGACTAAATGAAAGGTTGTGCTCTAGGATGTTATGGCCTAGTCCCAGGTAGGGAACTGCTCCAAGATGGCAACCCACAAAAGAAAGGTCACTGCCACATTCAAGTCTATGGAAATCGCATCTATTCTTGCAGATCTACAGATGGCATTGCCCAAGCAAGGTTATAGAACTTAGAGGGGGCATGATTGGAGCAATCCTGAGCTGCTATAATGGGGCACACAATGGCCATGACTAGTAAGCGACACTGACCCTAAATGGCATTTCCTTAGTCACGTGTTCCTTGGTCCACCCACGTGGTTTTGATTCCCCTCTCCCACCCCCTCAGACAGCTCCTCCTTCCAAGCCGCTGACACATGGGCGGGGCTATTAGAATGATCTAGCCGCTTCATCCAATAGTTTTCAGCTATCTGGGCGTGTCATCTGTCTAAACCCAACCCACATCTTCAAGCCACATCCAGTGGGCGGGGAATAGCTGTCAGTACGGATCGTCTGTGGGCGCGGCCTCTCCGCACTGTCTGATTCTGTAGACACCACGCCCCTTGCCGGCTGCCCCGCCCTATCTCCGCCCCCAGCGCCGTCTGACAGTGTCGGGAACGCGCAGCAGAGACAGACACCGACTGACCGGAGACTGGACACAGGTACGGGGCGTACGGCACCGGGGCTCGGCTGAGAGCAGCATCTATAGCGTCGCCGGGAGCATTGTATAGAGGCTTCCGGGATGGGGGGGAAGGGCGAGACTGCTGGGGTGGGCGCTGTGTCCGGCCGCCGTGGGTCCCCCCCGCTGTTATCGGGACAATATCACACATATGTACCGGGGGGAGGATCGGTGCCGCTGTGTATAGGCATAGAAAGAATCATATATACCATAGACGTGTGAACTTGAGGTGTATGTGTGTTTTATATATATATATATATATATATATATATATATATATATATATATATATAGTGTTTATATGTGTGTGTGTATATATAGTGTTTATATGTGTGTGTGTGTGTGTGTATATATTGTGTTTATATGTGTGTGTGTGTATATATTGTGTTTATATGTGTGTGTGTGTATATATTGTGTTTATATGTGTGTGTGTGTATATAGTGTGTTTATATATGTGTGTATGTAGATATATATATAGTGTGTGTATAATATATGTATAGTGTCTTTATATGTGTGTGTGTGTGTGTATATATATATATATATATATATATATATATATATATATATTGTATATGTGTATCAGGTTTAACGTTTGTGTAACTTGTATGATATGTATTTATTGCACTATAGATCAGTGTTTCCCAACCAGAGTGTGCCTCCAGCTGTTGCAAAACTACAACTCCCAGCATGGCCGGACAGCCTTCGGCTGTCCGGGCATGCTGGGAGTTGTAGTTTTGCAACAGCTGGAGGCACCCTCAGGTTGGGAAACCCTGCTGTACACTACAGAATCCTATGGGCTCTGCTGCAGTAGAGATGTGTTGGTCATTGCGTTGCGTGCACTGGTCACCTGCCCTCCACTCCATGACTATCCCGAGAGCAGGTGTCTGTACCTATGGAGAATGCTCTGGCTTCTAGCTGAAGATGCAGCAGAGCTCAGTTTGTCACTTACAGATTTTATTTTGATGTGGTGTTCAGATCCAATCGGAGCGATGGCCGATTCAGCTCTGCACAACCTATAGGTCAGTGTTCTCTAAACTCTGTTGAAAAAACTCCCATCGTGCCATGACGGCCGAAGACATGATGGGAGTTGTAGTTCTGCAACAAGCAGAGCAGCCACAGGTTGGGAAACACTGATCTATAGAGTTACACTGTGGGTGGGGGCTTTTTTTTTGCCTGGGGACCCTCGGTGTGATATAACCTATTTACATGTTTCCGGGTGGGTGTCCTGCGTGCGGAGGTGTTGATGAGTGGGATGTAAATATTTAGGGGGTGCCGGTTACTTTTGATGAATGAATGGTTGTGTGAGCGATTGGGGTTATTTTGTTAGGGAAATTTTTTTTGTTTTGAATAACCCGGCCTGGAATAGTTTGAGAAGTGACACATCCAGCGTTAGTGTTTCCCAACCCTGGTGCCTCCAGCTGTTGCAAAACTACAACGCCCAGCATGCCCGGACAGCCTTTGGCTGTCCGGGCATGCTGGGAGTTGTAGTTTTGCAACAGCTGGAGTCGCCCGGGTTGGGAAACCTTGCTCTACAGTGTGTGCGTTCACTAGCACGTACATAGCGTGGAGAAGTGACCCTATATTTTGCGCCAGGTATAAACAGTTGGGACATTTGTATGATACAAAGTAGCAACAGGCACCAAATAGAAAGTTTGTTGCTCAATCTGACAAAAAATATATAAAAAAATATATAAAAAAAATAAATAAATAAAAAAATTAAAAACCACCAGGGCCGTTTTATACACTAAGGGAATTACATTGTGAGCGATTGCCTAATACAGTGTTCCCCAACCTGTGGCACTTCAGCTGTTGTCGAACTACAACTACCAACATGCCCTGATGACCTTTATGATGGGAGGTGTCGTTTTGCAACCACAGTTTTGGGACCACTGATCCAATAAATGCCTGTCTTTATGAGCGGGAAAAGGTTGGCAGTTATAGGGGGTACATGTTTGCCCCCCTCAGCAGCGCCTTTCGGATTAGGCAGATTATCGTCAGTGGACAGATTATGGGCATGCCTGTACAGAGAGTCCTGGGCAGGGAATATTGTAATCCATACGTGAGTGCCCAGCGCCCGGTACCATGCCACTAGAGCTGGGGATATAACAATACTGAGCTTTGGTAGCAGCAACAAATATATAAATTGGGAAAGATCCAGGGTGGGCGCCACCTGTGCCCTCATAAGCTGCAGTGCCGAACTTTGTGAGCGTCTATTTTTGGGGCGTTGGGGAAGGTGTTACCTTCCTAGGGCAGGGCACTGAATGCTGCGCTTTGTACAGAGGTGGTTGCGTGCCAGGGACAGAACCTCCTCCCTTTTTTCCCTTCCTCTTTACCCCCACCCCCCTCCCTTGCTGCCCCCCCTCTTTACTTTCACCTTTTCCCTTGTTTCCTCTTTTGTCTCTGTGTCTTCCTTACCCTACCCTTCCTCCCTTCCCTCCTCCTTCCTGTAACCTCCAAAAGGGGAATCTGCGGAGCTGTGCTGCAACTGCACGCTGTCCCCCAGGGCTGCGGAGGGAGAGGGGGGGTATCTTAGCTACAGCCAACTTAGAGAAAACAGGCTAAGCCGCTGCCTTACCTGAGCCTGCAGAAACAACACAGGTGTCTGGGGGGGCTGCAGGTGGGGGCTTTATTACAGAACAGCCAGTGGGGGGGGCAGCAAGTGTGACGTCTACTGACTCCAGTGCTGACTAGAGGGTATGGCCACTTACATGTGGACACAGTGGGGGGGGGGGGGGGGGATTTATCAAAACCTGCCCAGAGGAAAAGTTGTGGAGTTGCCCATAGCAACCAATCAGATCGCTTCTTTCATTTTAAAAGAGGCCTGTGAAAAATGAAAGAAGCGATCTGATTGGTTGCTTTGGGCAACTCAGCAACTTTTCCTCCAGGCAGGTTTTAATAAATCTCCCCCAATGACTGTACCAGCCTGGGACCTCCTCAGTTTTAGTGGGAGTTGTCAGAAGATAGCGTCACAAGGTACGTCGGCCAAAAAGACAAGGGAGAGCGCTCCATAGCGTAATACCGCAGGTGCAGGGTCCAGAAGGTAAAATAGGAAATACCCTTACCGAATGCGGTTGTGTAAGCTCACACACAACAGTGGTCAGCGTGGGTGAGAGACAGGGTCCAGCCTGCAGCCTTCCCCTCCGAGCAAGACAATGGTAAAGAAAAGACTTCTGGAGGTGATGGGATTTATTAATGGCGCTGGTCAGGAGTAGACACGTCAGGTAGGTAAGAGAATGACTTTATTCAAACAATGCAACGCGTTTCACCGCAGGTGCGGCTTCATCAGGCTTCATCATGCCTGATGAAGCCGCACCTGCGGTGAAACGCATTGCATTGTTTCAATAAACTCATTCTCTTACCTACCTGACGTGTCTACTCCTGACCAGCGCCATTGAATCCCATCACCTCCAGAAGTCTTTTCTTTGCCAAGGTACATCGGCCGGCATTCATCATTGTAGGTATAAGTGAAGCATTTATCATTGTAGGTGTAAGTGAAGCATTTATCATTGTAGGTGTAAGTGAAGCATTTATCATTGTAGGTGTAAGTGAAGCATTTATCATTGTAGGTGTAAGTGAAGCATTTATCATTGTAGGTGTAAGTGAAGCATTTATCATTGTAGGTGTAAGTGAAGCATTTATCATTGTAGGTGTAAGTGAAGCATTTATCATTGTAGGTGTAAGTGAAGCATTTATCATTGTAGGTGTAAGTCAAGCATTTATCATTGTAGGTGTAAGTCAAGCATTTATCATTGTAGGTGTAAGTCAAGCATTTATCATTGTAGGTGTAAGTGAAGCATTTATCATTGTAGGTGTAAGTGAAGCATTTATCATTGTAGGTGTAAGTGAAGCATTTATCATTGTAGGTGTAAGTGAAGCATTTATCATTGTAGGTGTAAGTGAAGCATTTATCATTGTAGGTGTAAGTGAAGCATTCATCATTGTAGGTGTAAGTGAAGCATTCATCATTGTAGGTGTAAGTGAAGCATTCATCATTGTAGGTGTAAGTGAAGCATTTATCATTGTAGGTGTAAGTGAAGCATTTATCATTGTAGGTGTAAGTCAAGCATTTTTCATTGTAGGTGTAAGTGAAGCATTCATCATTGTAGGTGTACGTGAAGCATTTTTCTACACCTTTGTGTGTGCTGGTAATGTGGAGGAGAACCACATTTATGAAATGGTCGCAGAGCATTTCATACATTTTGTGCAGGTCACATTTTCTGAAATTTCTCTCTTCACATACACCGTAAAGGTACGTTCACACGAGCGGATTTTCACAGCGTATTTCGCTGCGGATCCACTGGTGAAGGCCCGCTCAATGCTGTCTTTACATGTGCCTGCTCGTAGCGGCAATACGCCACTACAAGCAGACACACTGCGATGTGCGAGTCACCGTATACTCGCACATCGCGGGAGCTCTCTGCCTAACTCAGAGCAGGGAGAGTGGCCGCGCACATCGCTGCAGTGTGTCTGTTGGTAGCGGCGTATTGCCGCTACAAGCAGGCATATGTAAAGACAGCATAGAGCGGGCCTTCACCAGCGGATCTGCTGCGAAATACGCTGCAAAAATCCGCTTGTGTGAACGTACCCTTTAGCTAAGTCTGGGCTGGTGTAGTTTTAGAGATTTTTCAGTGGCTTTGCGCCTTTTTTAGCACCTTTTCACAAAAAGGCGCAGTTCATAAAACCCTTCCATATCATGTGTATTGCCAAAATCAGTGGATTGCAACTCAAAATCAGCAGAAATGTGTAAACCAAAAGGCGCAAATAAACCCTGCTCGCGCCTTTTCTAGATACAAAAAACAGTCTAAAGACAATGATAAATGTCGGCCATAGTCTCCATCCTAAATAATATGGTGCAAGTCAGATTGCCATGGACCACTAAACAAGCATTGAAGGCAATGGCCCCTACAAAATCCCAGTGTATCTAAGGGGTTGGGGCACATTATCAAGTGCACTGGATACTTTACCTAACTTCCTCATGTGCTCCGTATGAAGCTAAAAGTATAGGCAGGCAACTTGAGATGATCACCCAAATTCTCACCAAACATCATAGCAATTGTCCCACAACCTCCCCCATAGAGAAACCTCGGGGCTGCACATTCGCAGGGTGTCCTAGTTTATTTTGGGAACGTTGGGAAGTCAATTCAGTGTTCCCTCAACTTACAATGGCCTCAACATACAATAGTTTCAACATACAATGGTCTTTTCTGGACCATCGTAACTTGAAACCAGACTCAACATACAATGTACAGACAGTCCAGATCTGTGAAATGTGTCACAACTGGAGGAACTGACCAATCAGAATGGACATTCACTGGTAAATCACCTGTATTAGTGAAGCATATGCACTGACTGTCTGGTAGTGCCCCCTACAGTACAGGGAGGTATTACATGTTCTGTACTACTCTTTACCTGTGCCAGGGTTAGCTGCTCCTTTAGGACACCATGTAAGGGCGGCTCCATTTGGGACACTGTGTGTACTGTATAGGACCCTAAAGAAGCTCCTGTCCTCTACATAAACCATTGTTTCCCAACCAGGGTGCCTCCAGCTGTTGCAAAACTACAACTCCCAGCATGCCCGGACAGCCAACGGCTGTCCGGGCATGCTGGGAGTTGTAGTTTTGCAACAGCTGGGGGCACCCTGGTTGGGAAATGCTGACATGGACAGTGATTACAGCTCTCAGCAGATCTTTCTTACTTTTATATATAAGGACTTGCTTTATCTATATTAGTTATCTACTTATTTTTGTTTAATCTTCACTTTTTCCTATTTTTGGATGACATTTTGGTGGCTTCAGAACCAATTACCAGGTTTCCATAGAGTTCTGGTCTCAACATACAATGGATTCAACATACAATGGCCGTCCTGGAACCAATTAATATTGTAACTTGAGGGACCACTGTATAGTGTCATGTCTTATCACTTATAGCAGTGTTTCCCAACCAGGGTGCCTCCAGATGTTGCAAAACTACACCTCCCAGCATGCCTGGACAGATTTGCAACATCTGGAGGCACCCTGGTTGGGAAACACTGACTTATATAAAAAAAAAAAAAAAAAATAAACTACAACTCTTTGGGTCTACTGCTTTAGTGTATTTGGTTGTAAAGCAGTGCAGATGGTCACATGACCTCCATTTGACTTTATGCCTTATCTTTAGGGCTTTGTTTTGCATATGCCCCAATCCTTACCCGGCATAGTGCTTTCCTGGGTGTGGTGGGCGCTGGCTGCAGAACCCATAGTGATTGTCCTGGCATCTGTCAGCACTAGGAGGGAGTATCGGGACCCTTCTATCAATACCATCACTTTGCAGATGCTTTGAAACAACCCCCTACCCTGAATTTTGCAGCATGCGTGTGGTCACTGCCATATCTGTGGTCGGTGGATGAGTCTGGGTAAAGAGGCATTTTTGGAATTCCACTGAATAACGCCTGACACACTTAGAGGGTAAAACCAGGGCTCTGAATGGCCATTTTGCTCCCCTCTCCGGGGCACACTTTGGGGGGTTTGCAGGATTGTATAAACATTGGGGTCATAGACATAGCTTAAACATGGATTGTTATTGGCCTCCATATCCCATTAAAGGGGTACTCTGGTGGAAAACTATTTATTTTAAATCAACTGGTGCCAGAAAGTTGTACACATCTGTAAATTACTTCTATTTAAAAATCTTAATCCTTCCAGTGCTTATCAGCTTCTGTATGCTACACAGGAAGTTCTTTTCTTTTTAAATTTCCTTTCTGTCTGACCACAGTGCTCTCTGCTGACACCTCTGTCCATGTCAGGGACTGTCCAGAGCAGGAACAAATCCCAATAACAAACCTCTCCTGCTCTGGACAGTTCCTGACATGGACAGAGGTGTCAGCAGAGAGCAATATAAATATAAAATAAAATAACTTCCTGTGGAGCATACAGCAGCTGATAAGTACTGGAAGGATTAAGATTTTTTAAATAGAAGTAATTTAAAAATCTGTTTAACTTTCTGGCACCAGTTGATTTAATATAAATTGTTTTCTACCGGAGCACCCCTTTAATGGGATATGGAGGCCAATAATAATCCATGTTTTAAGCTATGTCTATGACCCCAATGTTTATACAATCCTGCAAACCCCCCCCACCCCCCAAAGTGGCACCAATTGATTTAAAATGAATTGTTTTCCACCGGAGTACTCCTTTAAGTCATGGAGGTAAGCAGCAAGCACACAATTTACCCCACATCAGCTCCTGTCTATAGTCATATCAGCCCCATAACTATTAGGTTGTTGGCAGAAATGTAAAGGGCGTGTAGACTTCTGAAACCACGCTCAAGTGCATTAAAAAGTAATAAAATAAGGGGTTTTCTCATGATCGCAACCCTTATCTATAGGTACTATTAGCACCTTATTGTGGGGGTCCTTTTAAAGGGGTACTCCGGCGAAAACCTTTTTTCTTTTAAATCAACTGGTGGCAGAAAGTTAAACATATTTGTAAATTACTTCTATTAAAAAATCTTAATCCTTCCTGTACTTATTAGCTGCTGAATACTACAGAGGAAATTCTTTTCTTTTTGGAATGCTCTCTGATGACATCACGAGCACTGTTCTCTCTGCTGACGTTATTATAATAATAATAACGCTTTATTTATTGTTGTCCTTAGTGAGATTTGAACCCAAGTCCCCAGCACTGCAAGGCAGAAGTGCTAACCACTGAGCCACCATGCTGCCCTTAGCATACATCTGCTATGCACGGTTGCTAAAATGTACAGAGATGTCTGCAGGGAGCACTGTGCTCGTGAGGTCATCAGTGTTCCAAAAAGAAAGGAATTTCCTCTGTAGCATTCAGCAGCTAATAAGTACTGGAAGGATTAAG
The DNA here is from genome assembly GCF_029499605.1 of Hyla sarda. Taxonomy (NCBI): domain Eukaryota; kingdom Metazoa; phylum Chordata; class Amphibia; order Anura; family Hylidae; genus Hyla; species Hyla sarda. The sequence continues at coordinate 67,188,227 of NC_079200.1, forward strand.
ATTTTTTAATAGAAGTAGTTTACAAATATGTTTCACTTTCTGCCACCAGTTGATTTAAAAGAAGAAAGGTTTTCACCGGAGTACCCCTTTAAGCCTTGATGCGCAGCAATTCAGGGAGTGGCTCCTGTTTGGTGGACTTTAGCTGTCCTTGTATTACAAATCTAAATGGCCGCCATATAAGGGTCTATTCACACGGCAGAATTTCCGCTATTGGAATTCTGCCTCAAATTAAAGCCCATAGACTTCTATGGGATTGCGCACTCCCGTGCACACTTCTGAATTTCCGCTTGCGGAAATTCAGAAGTGTGCACGGGAGTGCGCAATCCCATAGGATTACATAGGTTTGCATTAGAGCTGTGTACACAAACTCCTAATCTACAACCGTATTGTGTATACAGCTCCTATGCAGTGTAATGTGAGTAGAAGCAGTGGATTGCCTTATATAAAGGGTTTGTCAGTCGGCTATCACCATGTAGGTATGTAAGTCTGCATTGGAGCTGTATACACAAAACAGAAGTTTAATTATCGAGATTATTTGGATTGGATATTTTCCTTATTTCCCAGTATTATCTGTGTATTTTACCAGTGTGGTCTCTGGCGCTCCGTACTCTATCAGCATTGAATCCCTCCATCCCCTCCCCCACCCCTCTGCACGATGCCCCTCACCACCCAGCAGACTGGACCTAGACAGAACATCTTATCGGAGTGGAGATGTGCACTGGGATAGGTGATCTATTCTCGGTGTGAGCGGATGGGCTATTGCCGGTTTATAGATCCGAAGAGCCTCGTACGGAGGATGATGGATTAAGTGAATTGCGGTTTGTGAGCGGAGAGGAAAGTGGGCCACTTGCTCCGTGTGGGGTGGATATCTGGGGCACTTTGTTCTCTGATACTTTCTCTGTGCCTGTAATTTTCTTGCTCTGATTCCCGGTTACATTCACTATATTTGCTTAAAGGGACACAAACACTGCAAAGGTATCTTTATACATTAGAAATAAAAAATAAATAAAAGGGAACATGTCACTGGGTGAGAGAATACCCTGAGGCATAGGTGCACTGGTGCTTAGTAAACAGCCATCTTAAGTGCCAATATTATATACTGTATATACCTCATGTCCTGTGAGCTGCCTCAGCCAATCAGGTGCGAGGAGCGATCACCCACTAAAAATACTGACCTAGAGAGGGACAGCCACCATCTTCTTCTCCCTGACAGACCAGATCAAAAGAGCTGGCAGGGCATCTGAAAATGTGAAAAAAATGCATGGCCTGAATGTGACGTCAACCCCTAGTCCTTATTCACTAAATGCCTTCACTGGAAATACCTTTTTAAGATAATCTGTAATCTGATGTTTACTGAAGAGTTGAATGTTTTATAGTGCTCTCGGATATCAGTCTTGTCAGGTTGGGGAGAGAGAGCGAGACAAGGGGGTCTGGAGGAGGAATCTGGAGGAGGAATCTAGAGGGGTCTGGAGGAGGAGGAACCTAGAGGAGCAAGAGGGGTCTGGAGGAGGAGGAACCTAGGGGAGCAAGAGGGGTCTGGAGGAGGAGGAACCTAGGGGAGCAAGAGGGGTCTGGAGGAGGAGCAATCTAGGGGAGCAAGTGGGGTCTGGTGGAGGAGCAATCTAGGGGAGCAAGAGGGGTCTGGAGGAGGAGCAATCTAGGGGAGCAAGAGGGGTCTGGAGGAGGAGCAATCTAGGGGAGCAAGAGGGGTCTGGTGGAGGAGCAATCTAGGGGAGCAAGAGGGGTCTGGTGGAGGAGCAATCTAGGGGAGCAAGAGGGGTCTGGTGGAGGAGCAATCTAGGGGAGCAAGAGGGGTCTGGTGGTGGAGCAATCTAGGGGAGCAAGAGGGGTCTGGTGGAGGAGCAATCTCGGGGAGCAAGAGGGGTCTGGTGGAGGAGCAATCTCGGGGAGCAAGAGGGGTCTGGTGGAGGAGCAATCTAGGGGAGCAAGAGGGGTCTGGTGGAGGAGCAATCTAGGGGAGCAAGAGGGGTCTGGTGGAGGAGCAATCTAGGGGAGCAAGAGGGGTCTGGTGGAGGAGCAATCTAGGGGAGCAAGAGGGGTCTGGTGGAGGAGCAATCTAGGGGAGCAAGAGGGGTCTGGTGGAGGAGCAATCTAGGGGAGCAAGAGGGGTCTGGTGGAGGAGCAATCTAGGGGAGCAAGAGGGGCCTGGAAAGGGGTTTTAAGACGTACTAGTGGGGTCTGAAGTAGACGGGTGTCTGGAGGGGTGGATAGTGACGTTTTCAGGAAAGTCTGGAGAGGGATACATAGGGGTCTGCAGGTTGACTAGTTGGGTTCAGAGGAGGAAGGGTGGGCTTAGTGTCTTGAGATGATGTGATATCTGGAGGAAGCTCAGAGCAGTTGGAAGGAGGAAAGGGTGGGGGGGGGATTGAAGGGCAGAGGGGTCTGGAGAAGGATACAGAGGGGTCTGATAGTGTACTAGTGGAGTTTGGAGGAGGAAGGTGAGCTAGGGGTCTGGAGTTTGGCCAGTGTGATCTGGATAGGTCTGCTGGAGGGTGGGGCAGAGGAGTCTGGTTGCAGCTTTCTCTAGTCTTCTCATTGAAAATGTGTGATCAGCTGAGTGAGCATGTGCATCTGAATGGGGTAAGTTGGGGTGGGGGGGGGATAGCTGTTAGCTGAACATGTGGACAGCTTTATCAGGTGTATGGTCCCTTTTTAGGTTAACTCATTCTGCTGGGCTTGCATATTAAGAAAAATCTCTATAAGGGAGAAGTCTGCCATATTGGTTAAGATGTGCCCATGTGGAATTCCTGCTCTGAGATTGGATGTTTCTCCTGATGATGTCACTTACTGATATTTACCATTATTTCCAGGGATTTTGAGACCTTCGCCTCGGTGTGTGGGGCATCATGCCATCAGCTTCTTTGACTCTCGGTCACTGTCAAGATTACTGAGGAACCCTGAGACTATCTTGACGCTTGGTGAGTTTATGGCTGTGGTTTATAACTTGTGACTGTTGTGAAACTACAACTCCTATCAGGGCACTCTTGTAGTTTTACAACAGCAGGAGAGCCGCCGATTCAGGTTCAATACTCTGCGGAGCCTAACTAGTACTGCCGGCTATCGGGAGAGGCTGGGAGATGTAGTTTCTCAACAGCTGGGAAGCCACAGGGTACAAACCATTGGTCTATGGTAACCCTATGGTTGCCAGATCATAATGAGAGTTGTAGTTTTGCAACAGATTGGGGGACACCATTCAATAAGGACATATATATTCCTGGGATAAACCAGGTAGACATCTCACCATTGTTTGGTGCAGTGTTTCCCAACTAGGGTGCCTCGGCTGTTGCAAAACTACATCTCACAGCATGCTCGGACAGCCGAAGGCTGTCCGGGCATGCTGGGAGATGTAGTTTTGCAACAGCTGGAGGCACTCTAGTTGGGAAACCCTGGTTCGGTGTAACATCTTGGCACCCCTATACCAGCATAGCACTACCCCCACTCCCATTGCATTTATAAGTTTTGCTATCCAGCTTGGCTCCTGGTGTTAGATCTATCACCTTCCTGCCTACACTTCTAATAATAGTGCAAATATCACCACACCATCAGTGTAAAGCATTTCCACTGAAAACCCTGGTGCAGGGCATGCGGCTTGTGACGCCTCGGTCTGCAGGATCAGAGGTGTGAAAACCACAGTTACTCATTTTGTGAGTGGTGTCCAACGCGTTCTGCACCTGTAACGCTTGTGACCTCATCATCGTGGGTGTCGCTGACAGGGTTTTATGTATAGGAGGGGTCCCAACATTGCCTTTTACTAAGGTGGGTAGTTGCTACTAAGCCTACGTGCTGCCATGTTGTAGATTTCCTTTCCACATAGGGGGAGATTTATCAAAACCTGTCCAGAGGAAAAGTTGCTGAGTTGCCCATAGCAACCAATCAGATCGCTTCTTTCATTTTTCAGAGGCCTTTTCCAAAATGATTGGTTGCTACGGGCAACTCAGCAACTTTTCCTCTGGACAGGTTTTGATAAATCTCCCCTATAGAGTTGATGTTTAGTCCTGGCATAGGTGGACTACAACCCATGAGGATAGGGGATCCTTAGATCAACATTACCCTTAAAGGGGTACTCTCGTGGAAAACTTTTTTTATTTTTTTATTTATTTTTTTAAATCAACTGGTGCCAGAAAGTTTAAACAGATTTGTAAATCACTTCTATTAAAAAAATCTTAATCCTTCCACCAGTACTTTTTAGGGGCTGTATACTAAAGAGAAATCCAAAAAAGAAATGCATTTCCTCTGATGTCATGACCACATTGCTCTCTGCTGACCTCTGCTGTCCATTTCAGGAACTGTCCAGAACGGGAGAAAATCCCCATAGCAAACATATGCTGCTCTGGACAGTTCCAAAAATGGACAGCAGAGGTCAGCAGAGAGCACTGTGGTCAAGACATCAGAGGAAATACATTTCTTTTTTGGATTTCTCTTTAGTATACAGCCCCTAAAAAGTACTGGAAGGATTAAGATTTTTTAATAGAAGTGATTTACAAATCTGTTTAACTTACTGGCACCAGTTGATTTAAATAAATAAATAAAAAAAAAAAAAGTTTTCCACGGGAGTACCCCTTTTAAATATGGAGTCAGTCAGTCTCCTCTGTCTGTTTCATCCCTTTCTTAGACTCTCCTCTCTCTGCTCTGGGATTGACACTAATCTCTGGGATTATTTAGACCAGGATTTCACCGCCCAAAGCAAACCCCAATAGGGTGTGGGTGGTAGGGGGGTTGGGGAGGGGGGAGTGACCCCTTTGATGTTCTCTAATGTGGAATGTCCTCAGATGTTTTATCCAGCTTCTCTAGCTCTTTTTGATCTTCAAGGGGGTGAAAGAAGAATTGCACTCATACACCAGAAACCATCCCTCAGCACACCTTCATTTTAACCTGTGACTTTCCACTTGACATGGCATGCTGAGACTTGTAGTGCACTGACTGAGAAAGTTAATGTCTTGGGATCAGGATACAATGCCAGAGCCGCAGTCAATACTGACTCTGAATTAATATTTCTGCTCTCTCTTTACAGTTTTGAGGGGACCTTAAACCAAAGACGTCCACAAATGAATAACCGTAAAGAGGATATGGAGATTCCGTCCCACTACAGGCAACTTCTTCATGAGCTGAACGAGCAGCGGCAACATGGAATCCTCTGTGACGTTTGCGTCATTGTGGAGGGAAAAGTCTTCAAAGCGCACAAGAACGTCCTGCTGGGTAGCAGCCGGTACTTCAAGACCCTTTACTGTCAAGTACAGAAGACGTCCGAACAGACTACGGTCACCCAGCTGGACATTGTTACGGCCCAGGGCTTTAAAGCCATCATAGACTTCATGTACTCGGCTCACCTTGCACTAACCAGTAAGAATGTCATCGAGGTCATGTCCGCTGCCAGCTACCTCCAGATGACGGACATTGTCCAGGCCTGCCACAGCTTTATCAAGGCTGCTTTGGACATAAGCATAAAATCTGAGACTTCTGATGAGCTTGTAGACTATGACATGGGTGCCCCCTCCAGCAGTGCTGAGGCCCTGCTGTCTGCCGTGGTGGCCGGGCGTAGTATTTCACCATGGCTGGCCAGAAGGACGAGCCCAGCCAACTCATCAGGAGACTCTGCAATCGCCAGCTGTCATGAAGGTGGCAGCAGTTATGGCAAGGAGGACACCGAACAGAAGGTGGACAGTCAGGATGAGGTGTCTTCTGTGTGGCCAGGAGACGTGTGCTATGGACCAATGCGGATCAAGGAGGAGCAGGTCTCCCCAACTCATTATATAGGAGTCAACAAAGGGGACCCAGGAAACATTTACATAGAGCAAGGGGACGGCTGGCAGCACTCAGGGCGCAGGAAGAACCGCAAGAATAAAGAGACTGTTAGACATATCACACAACAGATGGTTGAGAACTGCAGAACGGGGTCACCGGAGCCGTCCTTCATCTCCAGCACACAATGGCAGTACAGCAACCAGGACAATTCTGGTAAGTTCTGCTTTGAATGCCTGTGGGTCTCCCATTTGCATATATATATATATATATATATATATATATATATATATATATATATTCCCATTTGTTCCGTTTCTGCTTTGCTTGTCCTTTTTGTCAGATTCGTAATACTTTTGTTTCTGGAAAAGTTGGGTTACAAGTGCTTCCATTAAAGCTCTCTAAGGATTTAGTTTCAATGTTTGATGGGGGGGGGTGCAAGTAAATGGGAGGTGCTTCAGTACCTGACACAAATGCCTCTATGGATGAGCTGTCATGGCCCATTCAGGGTGCTTAATACAGGGGCCCCTACCAGTCAAACAATCACAATAGGTCATCAGTTTTTAACTCCTCCAGAATTGTTGTATAGGTATTGTTTGTAAGATCTCTGCTTTCCTTCCTTGAATGAAAACCTTTTTTGCTTGCACCATCCCAGAAGTAAACTGCTGAAACAAGTACAGGTCACTTGTTACAAGACAACCCTAGACAGGTTTTCTAAGAATAAGTTATCCCTTGTTCACAGCACAGGGGATGAGTATTATGAGTGCCACCGAATAGAAGAATGATGGACCCTTTGCCCCTGAGTGAATGTAGTGGCTTTACTTATGCTCTAGAGTCTTCGGAACATTGCTGAGTGCTCAAAACTGCAATGTTAAGAAGCCCCATAGACAGTGAATAGACAAGGTTGAGCATATGCGCTGCCACTTCATTTTTCTAAGGGACCGGATGGGTGGAGGTCCCAGCAGTCAGACCCCCACCAATCAGCTAGTTCTCCCTATTCTGTTGAGGGGATGACTTCTAGCTTAGGGGCAACACCTTTTAAGCTGTAAAGTATATTGGAGGATTGCAGAACTAAAAATGCATTTGGTAATTGTTCCTGCATGATGGGTTATGGCTGATAATCGGTTATGTGGCGTTACGGGAGCGTTTGGTTCTCTGGCTGTTATCCTGCTGTTGTTGCGTGGTTATCTGGTTACACCTTCTTTGCCAGGCAGCAGCTCATTAGTAACTGTTACTAAGTATTTCTGGACACTGAGGATCCGCTTGTGGACGGCACGCAGCGTTCAGCCCCCAGGTCACAACGACCTTGCAGCTCTCGGCCTATCTGTTTCCATGGAGATCCAGAAGCCACGGCCAGCGTGTTCAGTTTCAGACATATCCGCAAGGCTGGTTAGTAAAGTTCTTTTTCAGAATCTTGTTAGGATAATGCTGAGAAATCCTAGGATTATGCAGTTAACCAAGGGGATCGGCAGGAGGACTAGAAGATTGGGTGTCCTCTGTGCCCTCCACATATCGCCCGACCTCCCTCACCCTCATTATACCAAACAAAGAAGCGTAAATGAGACGTACGCGTCTGGAGACTGATCCGTCCCCAATTACTGTCAGTCAGGATGCCCGGCTCCAGGCCCTAATCCCTTTACGTATGCACCTCTTCGTCCAGGAAGGCTTATTAGTGATTTTCTGGTGATGGGCCCACTGTCCTAACATGTCTTGTCACCAACACCAGGGGAGGACATTTACTGCTAGATCTTGGGTGGTCAGGAATGGTGAGCAATCGGGATCGGCCACGCTTGTAGTTGCTGCTAAATATACAGAACCCTTGTTGTATCACAGACCCCTTAATGACAAGCTGATAGCAACTGCTTTTGTACCTCCCACATTTATTAGACGGAGGGGACGTCTTCACGAAAATTAAGAATTGCCTGGTGCCTCTATAGCACTAATAGGCAACCATAGATATTCCAATTGTGGTTTGACAAATGGAATTGACCACCCCAAAGCATTCTATTACATTGTTGAATGAGAACTGCCCAAGTGGCTGCAATAGGGCCCGTAAAAAGAGGGTGTTCATGCTACTGCATTGTAATGGATGATAAGAACCTGCACAGTCATATGGTTTCTGCAGGTGCTACAATAGTAAAGGGAGTTAAATATGTATGGTCCTGGGTGGTTAGTAGCATGTTGGTAATAAATGGGCACAATTGCACCATAACTCTACAGAGACATATATCTTGGATCAGTGTTCAGTTTTTGGTTGTGGTGGCATGATGGGAGTTGGTTTTGCATCCACTGGTGAGGCAAAAGTTTGGGAACACAGTCTTACATAGTAATCTCTCTATTTTTATGAATATTCAGAAGAGGGTCATATGATCTCATATTCACTGCTGGGCAACAGTAAACGTGATTGTTTAATGTCCATACTGAGCACAGCCACAAGCCTCGCCCCACAGACTACTTCAGAAACAGATACACCTCTCAAACTTGGCTGCCTCCAATCATGGAACCAAAAAAAGGAAGAGGAGTCAGTTGAGCGAATATATGGTGAAATGACTTTCCTAATAATAATGGTGAACACAGCGCTGTGTGCCTTTAACAAGGAAGGATACGATTTCTCTCGGGACTTTAGACCCTTTTTAGAAAATCATTAAAAAGTCATTGAGTTGGAGGCTGAGCCTATTAAATCTGGTGAGATTAGAGGAGCTGTCTGGCCTAAGGCTTTTTACGTTTCACTACCTCCAGCAAATCCTCCCGGCAACTGATTTGTTGAGAGCAATTATCCGGTGTGTGGGAGGTGGGAGACGATGTGACTCGGCCAGCACTGTCAGGGTGGAGTTCCTGTTTGTTTTTTTTGGTTTCTAGTAATTACTTTTTTTTTTTTTTTTTAATGTTCTGGGCATGGCTTCCTTTTTGTTGCCGCCTTAAAGTTCAGGGCCATTCATAAAGTATAGAGGAAAACATGACCGACTGGGTAATACCACTGAGCCAACTGGTGTGTTGATTGGGGAAAGGGATTACTGGTGGCAACATTGTGTTAAAAAAAAAAAAAATCTTGCACTTGTATGGCCAGCCAATCACCTATCTGCATATCTGTGCTCTTGTATGGCGATCTCATCACCCATCTGCAGGTTCACGTATGGCTGTCTCCTTACCAGTCTACAGGTTCTTGCTCTTGTATGGCCATTCCATCACTTTTCTATAGGTTCTTGTATGCCCATCTCATCACCATCTACAGGTTCTTGTATGGCCATCTCACCACCTTTCTACAGGTTCTTGTATGGCCATCTCACCACCTTTCTACAGGTTCTTGTATGGCCATCTCACCACCTTTCTACAGGTTCTTGTATGGCCATCTCACCACCTTTCTACAGGTTCTTGTATGGCCATCTCACCACCTTTCTACAGGTTCTTGTATGGCCATCTCACCACCTTTCTACAGGTTCTTGTATGGCCATCTCACCACCTTTCTACAGGTTCTTGTATGGCCATCTCACCACCTTTCTACAGGTTCTTGTATGGCCATCTCATCACCCATCTACAGGTTCTTATTCTTGGATGGCCATCCCATTAACTAATCCCCCCCCCCCTCCCTCCCCAAAGAGGATGTTAGAAAAGAGAAGGATCAGACGTACTGAATTTAAACTGCCTGACCCTTTTTGCTGCCACACCCTCCGTGTGATAAGTCAACATTGAAGGGGACAGAGTTTTATGGCAATAGCTAACCCCCTTTTCCATTCAGAAAACATAAAAACTAGGGCAGGTGTATAGAGAGATCGGTCAAATGAGTGGTCGACAACTGCTATTGTGCATGTTTAGCCGATGTAAAGGGGTTATCCAGCATTAAAAAAAACTGAGCTGATTTCTTCCAAAAACTGTGCCACTCCCTGTCCTTGTTGGAGAACTAATTTCTGAGAATGTTGAACAAAGACAATAAGTATTATCATAGAGACACAGGAAGAGCTATAGTTGCCAGTTTGGTCGACAACTTTAGTCTTCTGATGTTCCTAGATCCATGGAACTGAACACTCTGGGGGGCTTCACAACCTTATAGCCAATGACTGGTGCCAATGTCAACCAGATGTCAGCCACATAGATCAGCCCTGAAGCTGGCTATACATTTTAGCTAACCGATGGCCAGCAGACAGTTATCGCTCCAGATCTCTTACATCTGCACGCAAGGTACAGCTGAGCAGCCATGTTTTCTGCTTGGGAGAGATCACTGCTAGACCCCTTTGTTGGCCCCTTTTTTTCTTGGAGAACAAATGGATTGCGGATGTTGAAATTCTTCCATTGGGGAAGAGTCAGTAGCCCCCCCCCCCCAACACTGCTGATAACATTCTGCTCATCCCATCTCTCTCCTGTGTCTATTTACCTAGTGACCCATGGACCGATGGGACTCCCAGACCTGGCACCACACCTTTTTGTAAGGTGGAAGTTACCAATTCTTGGGGCAGGGTTTCCCAACCAGGGTGCCTCTAGATGTTGCAAAACTACAACTCTCAGCATGCCTGGACAGCCTTTGGCTGTCCAGGCATGCTGAGAGTTGTAGTTTTGCAACATCTGGCGGCACCCTGGTTGGTAAACACTGCCTTGGGGCTTGTGTATGAAATAAGACCGTGTTCACCAACTTGTCCCTTTTTGGGCCCTTTAAATGTGGCTTTCAGGCTTTTCTCAGTTGGACCAATGACAAATGATGACATGGAGGCCTGTGGCCTTGATGTAGCATCTGGGTTATGTTGCATTGTAACCTCTCTGATGCTCAGTTTACATTGGATGTGAATGGCATTAAATATACCCGTATCATATATGCCCACTCGGTTAGTGAACAGTGATTGAGGGTAGCATTAAGTACCTTGACCCAAAAATAAATTTTTGACCGGAGATGAGCGGGACCAGAGCTGTGTAGATGATCTGGCACAGTTTTTCAGGAGTATAGTGAGGTTGATGTTACAGCTGTATATATGTGTGTATTGCTGCATTACTGGATCATGCCGTCCTCCTCTATGGCAGCCGAGCTGTGGATCCTTCTCCTACTGCACTCACAGGCAGATGGAGGGAACTTTCAGGGTTTAATTCTGTTTTCCTATCCCCACCCTACATTCCTATTTCCCCAGGCTCCAGAACTGCCCCCCCCACCTCTCTCCTCACCCCCTCCCTCTTTCCCTATGGTAACAGCAGTGTCTGCTTCAGCTGCTTTAACCCTTTCATAGCCCTTATGTTGCACACCTGAGAGACTCCTCTGTATTCCAGCTGCAGAGCAATATCCCTATGAATTGCATTGCATGCAGTAGTGCATTGTTTGCATGTAAACCTCCTGTTATAGGCACCCGATGCCCTGTCATGCTATACTGCTTATCCGTCCTTGTACACATGAAGCCTGGCTCGGTATATAACCTGTCTGGAAAGTAACACATTCATGGCCGGATACTGTGGAGCTGCAGGAATAACTGCAGTCCCTAAATTATAACTCTTCCCTACAGTCTGCAGTTATGGTTGCAAACTATAGAACGGGTTGTCCACACTGTGGCCCTCCAGCTGATTATGTCCAAACCCCTTAGACAGATGGCGGACCCCGGGTCTGAGCGGGTGAACTATAGCAGAGGGAAGGCATTAGTTGTAGGATTTGCCCGGTCTGATAAGATCTGACACAACCGGGATTCATAGACGGCTTCATTCTTCCACTAACACCCTCCTTTACCCCCCCCCCCCCACCCCAACCTTCCTTAGATAATTTGCTGCAGATAACTAGCTCAAACCAACCAGACCTCACCCTTCCTCGCCCCATCCTGGGCAGGAGGAGGTTCTGGGTCTGGTAACCAGGGCGCAGGTCCTCGGTGTGTGCCCAAGCATAATGACCAGCCCAGCCCCTCCCCCTATCCGTTCCTGGTGCCATGATTACACTGTGGGAGAAGATCTTATCTAAAGACTAGGGTGGATCTGCCAGATCCTGGATACAACAGATAACTATTTACCTTGTCCTAGTTCTCAGCTCAGTCCTGCAATGTTCCTATTAAAGTTACTTATGTTACACATTCTGTACTAAGGGCTGCAGAACTACAACTCCCAGCTTGCTCTAAAAGTCTGCAGGTGTCAGGGCATGCTGGGAATCATAGTTCTGCAACAGCTGGAGACCACTGCCATTATGTCCAGCATCCTCCAAACAAATGTGAATTTCCAGATTGCTGACCCAGGCTGAGTGAGTGGTGCCATAGGAACCCATAGAACAGCGATGATCCTAAAAACATAAACATCGACCCTACATTCCTGACCCTGAGAAATCCTCCCTTCCCACAGACTCCAGTGTCCCCCCCCCCCCCCTGTACTCCCACAGACTCTTCTCACATTCCCCACTGGAGCGCAGAATGCCCTCTAAGTCATCTCTCACCTGCTCAGCCAGAACCCCCTTTACTGTGAGGACTGACTATAGCAATGTGTCTGGTTTATAATCTCTAAGCCGTCCCTTTCTACGGAGGACTATCTGTTTCTGGGTAAGCTGGCTGAAGTGGTTGTTACCCAGCATTTCCAGTCTTAAATAACCCATAGTGGATGTGTATCCTTGCTTAGGTTTGCCGTTCTGGAATCTAGGAAAGCTGAGTGTGAGAGCAGATGAACAATCGGGCATTTTCTGTGAACTGCGGAGTCATCTCCCGGCTTCCTGTGCTCACCTGCCATCATTTGACTGTGTGCAAATAGATGGTGATGATAAATAGATCTGTCAATGAACAGGGTGTGTGGGTACTCTAGATCTGCAGTCTAATCTCCCCCTGCTTCTGAATCCCAGTTCTGAGTGTCGACCCCTTATATCCCTAATCATTGACCTCTGCCTTTGCCCCTGCACTGTGACATATTTGCCTCTGTACTGGCCCTTTTAAAGGGGTTATCCACCATAAGGTGATTTTAGTACGTACCTGGCAGACAGTAATGGACGTGCTTAGGAATAATCTGCGCTTGTCTTGGGGCTAAATGGCTATGTTGTGAGATTACCATAATACTGTGGCTAGCTTTTTGTGAACTGGCATTTCCTGTTTTGAGTTTTCTTCTTTTTACAACAAATACCATAATTCCATTTTCCTCCCTCCCACACATCAGCCACCCCACCCATTAAAACATAAATGAGCTGCATCCATTCAAAAGACCTGTGGTTTTCAATCAGGGTGCCTACAGCTGTTGCATTAGTGGCAGATTGATCTCTCTCCCACCAAGCGATTGCTCCACCCATTGGAGCAGACAGGCTCCCTGTCATCAGCTGACCAGTGAGTCAAGTCTCGGCCGCATTGCAACCTGGGAAAAATCTGAGACAACAGTCATTTTGGATTCTGATAAAAATAAATATTGGGGGGCAAATCACATAAGAATTGTGAGAAAACCGTCACACACAGGTACAGACACTATATTATGAACTACACTAACTTTACAGCCCCTGTAGCATAGTAAAAAATAAATCCTGGAATACCCCTTTTAACCTTTGGCCTCCGCATCTGCCATCCACCCCATCTCTTACCCATATCCCGCCTCTGTTTCTAATCTCAGCTCCTCCTATGTCTATGTACACCATCAGGCAGATTTATCAAAATCTATGGAGAAAAAATTTGACCAGTTGCCCATAGCAACCAACCAGATTGCTGCTTTTATTTTCCTCTGCACAGGTTTTGATAAAACTCGCCCCGTGTCTATCCTTTAAATTGACCGTACTTCTCTGACCCTCTGCCTTTTTGTCTTCCTCAACCCTTATACCTAGCCCCTCTAACCCTATTCTATCTCTTATCCTCATCTGTATACCAGCTTTAACACCCAATCACTTCTTTAAAGCCCAACTCTTAGCCTCTTCTTTGTGCCTCTGTACCCCGAATATAAGCCTTAACTCCCCCTTTCAACTCTGACTCCAACACCATATTTAACCCACTGCACCCCTTTACTACAACACTAACTCTTTTTTCCATTATACCCCAAATACAACCTCGGCTTTTTCACCCCCTTTGTATCGAAACGCTCTAATTCTTGTATCTGCTTATGTACCCCAACTCTAAATTTAACCCATAGACCCCCTCTGCCTCTGTATATTATATTAAACTCCCTGGCCCCCTCCTCTGCCCCTATCAGCTTCCTCCAAAAATCGCCACAGTGACTTCCTATAGAAAAACCAGTTGGTGTAGTAGTGTGTTGTGATGTGGCACTCCCTGACTCCTCCACCCCCTTGGTAAATCCGGTTAATCCCTAATTGCCCCCTTTCTTTAACTCTGTGAGACGCTCACACCCAGAGCCTCCACGCTCACCTTTACCCTGGAGGCTTTACCTCTGAGGCACCTACCTCCTGTGTGTGTGTGTATATATAAACTCTATGGGTGACCTCCCTCCTTTGGTTATAACCGTGCTAAGTATAGAGCTGGACCTGGTACAAGCCCCAAATGCTTAGTGTGCAAGAAGTTCTGCTTCAGCGAAAAACTCTCAAGTGCCAGTTGACTGCAAAGTGTATTGGGTGTACTTTGTATGTTATTTATGTATTTGTAGTGTCAGCGTTTGTTTTGTGTTATGTGCATTGTGTAAATGATATGCATAGTATTATACAGTGTGTATATGGTGTATTGTTTTATTGTATCATTTCAACTTTTTCATGTAATTGTTTTACATATTATTATTATTATTATTATTATATATATATTTATTTTTTTTAATTATATTTTGTTTAGATTTAATTCCTGGCACTTGACTTTATTATAATTTGGAATTTCACTACACTTAAGCAGAACAGTTTCTTGGTTCTTTTTTTAATATTCATCCAGTAATTCAGAATATTTGTTAGTCTGGGGATGCTAGGTTAAAGGCATTTTAATGTATGTTGATGTTGTACCTATGTGTGTCAGGTTTTACCCCTGATCAATACCTATCAAATTTAATGTATCTTTTATAAAGAACAAGAGGGAGGCACAAAACAAATCATGCCTCACTGCCAAGCATAGGTTTGCTCAGAGCGGCTGGTCTCCATCATGTTGGGATGACTGCTTCCTTTCATCCTGGTTGAGTCCACCGGAGGCCTCTGCCGGTAAGAAATCGGCATGCTATTTTCAATCTAAAGGATGAGCCGCCCCCTCGCTCCCTATCTCTGCCATGTATCATGTACCTCCAGCTCACTGCTTTAATGGGCTCGGACTGTTCTATAATTCATGGCTGAACTAATCTGACCAGAGCTATCTTCAGTTAACCGTTGCCTTCCTGCCCTTAAAACGCGTCTGGTCCTTGTCATTCTCCAAAGCTTTGCGCCACCACCCATGTCGCATGTTCTTTACATTCCTTGCAGCTATAGACCGAACTACGACAAGTCAAATTGGACACAAATATTTGGCGTAATGAGATGGTACAATACAGGGTTTGAGATGGCACACGGAAGTACAATTGATCGATGCAGAATCTTCTACCTCCCACCCGTTCCAGTAACCAATCTTCTTAGATGCTTGATATGATTACAGTTTTTTTTTCCACAGTGGAAATGATTTTTCCTATGAAAAATTTGGAACAATTTCCATGACTCTTCATCATCGCTCCAAGCAAGAAGGCGCGTCCCATTATAGACAGATGTTCAGTGTATAGATCAGCATTTCCCATGCCTAGAGTCTACATTTGTTGCAGAGCTACAAACCATATTATGCTCTGACATCTAACGGCTTAAAGGGGTACTCCACTGCCCCAGCCTTCGGAACATTTTTCTTTCAAATGCTGGGTGGGGGTTGTGACGTTAAGGCCACCGCCCCTCAATGCAGCCACCACACCCCCTCCCAAAGACTTGCATTGAGGGGACGTGGCGTCACAACCCCCACAGCCTGCACCATGTGGGGCAGTGGAGTACTCCTTTAAGAATTACTCAAGCTGTGACTCTTGGGTAAAGATCAGTGCTCTCCAATCTGTGGTTCTCCAGTTGCAAACGTGAACTCTTATTATGCCCCGACAGCAGAAAGCTATAGATTAGTGTTCCCCAACCTGTGGCTCTTCAGCTGTTGCAAAAGTACAACTTCCACGATAGGAATTGTCATTTTGTAACTGTAGGGGAACACTGTAGTACAGTGGTCTTCAACCTGCGGACCTCCAGATGTTGCAAAACTACAACTCCCAGCATGCCCGGACAGCCGTTGGCTGTCCAGGCATGCTGGGAGTTGTAGTTTTGCAACATCTGGAGGTCCGCAGGTTGAAGACCACTGCTGTAGTAGGTAATTGCTCACAGTGCCATTGCCTCATGTATGGTATATGACTGTCAGATCTGGGAGTTGTAGGTTTGCAACAGCTGGAGAATCCTAGATTGGGAAACACTGGTATAGATGACAGGACCTGGGTTCTGTTACACTATGGAAACTATATCCTTATTACCCACTAAGAGGGCATGGCTAATGGCGTTGCCAACTGATCTGGGCTGAAAGAAGAGGAGATGATGTAGTCAGATCATGTGTGTAGGTTACAAATCCATGTATACAGTCAATTTGGACTGTAAGCAGTTTGGGACAAGGACCAAATACTTGTGGGTGGAGAAATGTTGGCACCATCCCACGGGGTGCTGAAACTACCCATAACTTTTCAGCGATGTGAAGGCTGAATAAATAAGTTCCAACTGGGGGACCGAAATAAATCGGGCACTATAGGACAAATTCACATAAGGGTGCATTCCCACCTGACGTATACATAGCGTATTTCACGCTGCACAAAATCTACGGCAGCAGCGGGAAATACGCTGCGTATTCCTTGCTCACTATACACACAGGGCTTTCCGGCGGCAGCCCTATGTGTGCAGTGAGTTTTAGAGGCGGGGCCGTGTGCCGGCGAGACTGTGAGGCACGGCTCCGCCTCCAAAACTCACTGCACACACAGGGCCGCCACCGGAAAGCCGTGTGTGTATAGTGAGCAAGGAATACGCAGCGTATTTCCCGCTGCTGACGTAAATTTTGCGCAGCGTATACGCCGTGTGGGAACGCACCCTAAAGCTGAATCCTTGCTTAAACCCATAAGTTGGGGAAACGCTCACCAGGAAGTTGGTATATTACAAACCGTGAGGGTCGGGCATATTTCGGCACATTGTACCCAATGACATCTTCCCTTTTTTAGGTCTTGACATTAGTCTTCCTTTTTTTTTTTGTCTTAGGTGACGATGTGACTGTGATAGAGCCGGGCAGCTCTGACAGCCGGGAGGAACGGGTAGACTTGTACTCACAAGAAGAAGAGTCCTTACAAGGTGGCGAACCCAACTACTTACCTCACACACTAGCTCTGGAGAAAGATGACAATCACCAACAGGTCACCAGCGTATCTAACTTGCGTAGTGCACTCCTGAGCAAAAACAGCCTGCTGTCCCTGAAGGCAGATGTCCTGGGCGAAGAGAGCTCTTTGCTTTTTGAATACCTGCCCAAAGGTACCCACTCACTCTCTCGTAAGTTCCTCTTTTCTTTGTCTGTCCTTTTTGTCTTTTTTACTAGATTTGGTTGGGAAAAGGCAGAGCCTCTGAATGTTACTGCCACTGATAACAGACAATCCCAGGGTGTCCTAGCTATGGCACCCCTTGTAGAGGGGCATCAGTGATACTTCGAACCTGGAATAAGCCATTACTGAACTGAACTGGGGCAAGAAGATGCCCAGAACAATTTTCCCAATCTCAAAATTTTCACCTAAAAACACAAAAAAGGCTATAAATGGATTGGCCGCAGATTTTTGTCTGGCTGTGGGCAATTGTGACTTTTCTTTCTTACTCCTGTTTCCCAACCAGTGTGCCTCCAGCTGTTGCAAAACTACAACCCCCAGCATGCCCGGACAGCCAAAGGCTGTCCGGGCATGGTGGGAGTTGTAGTTTTTGCAACAGCTGGAGGCACACTGGTTGGGAAACACTGCCCTATGACAACACTGCTTGTCTTTGTCTAGTGTTCTGACAAGCTGGCCATATACATACAATAGCTGCCAGCCAAACAGAAATCTCTCCCAAACCATTCATACACGTGAACACTAAACCGAGCAGTCCTATGGTCTAAATGGACACGAAAATCTCAAAGAGAGGCAAAAGCGGTCTTATAAGGCGCTGCTTAGGAGATCACAAAACGGAGAGACTCAAGCCAGCACAGGACAAGTAGTTTTTATTTGCAAAAAGGACAACGCGTTTCGGCACATACAGAGTGCCTTCCTCAGGTCCAAACGTATAACAGCACTCTTCAAATGCTGACGGGTGTGAGAGATGCTGGTGAGGATTCCTGTGGTGACCCCGCCAGCGCCGCAACACACTGGAATCCTCACCAACATCTCTCACACCCATCAGCATTTGAAGAGTGCTGTTATATGTTTGGACCTGAGGAAGGCACTCTGTATGTGCCGAAACGCGTTGTCCTTTTTGCAAATTAAAACAACTTGTCCTGTGCTGGCTTGAGTCTCTCCGTTTTGTGATCTCCTAAGCAGCGCCTCATAGGATACTTGCTGCCAGGCTCCTCTGCCCCTCCAGACTCTCCTAATGGCAGGTTATCACCCGAGAACAAAAGGATCCACAGTTCAAAATTCACAGTTCCTTCTCTACCTGGACATCTGCCTGAGGGGAGTGTCAGCCGTTCCCATTGACATGTCTAATGTGTATGGGGGCCTTTAGACATCCAAACAATCATCCATATCTATATCCACCTATATCTATGCCCAGTAGTTTTTCCTGTTCAAGCTACCTGGGATGTGAACACTGCTGTGATTGGTCATGTGGATCTACCCCATGTCCCTGTGACAGACTGAACAAACCCAGAAAGTTTTATCACGAGGAGACTGTCGGGGACTGATGAACATGCAGCCATATAAACCTTGTGTGGTTTAGTGACTGCATTTTCCTCTGATCTTTTATGAGGTCATCGCTCCCATCATTTACTCCTTAGTTCACCTGGACACCGCCTAGGTTTTACTGTCCCACCTGCTTTGATGTCGACCTCTCTGCTGGTGACATCATCAGTCGCTCCCTAGTAATTCATTCATCATGGTGTTCATAAACAATGAATAGAAAATGATGATCAATATTTATCATTCTGCTCCTGGTGGAAGGGATTAAAGGGGTACTCCCGTGGAAAACTTTTTTTTTTTTTTTTTTAAATCAACTGGTGCCAGAAAGTTACAGATTTGTAAATTACTTCTATTTAAAAAAAAAATCTTAATCCTTCCAGTACTTATTAGCTGCTGAGTACTACAGAGGACCTTATTTTCTTTTTGGAACACTGAGCTCTCTGCTGACATCATGAGCATAGTGCTCTCTGCTGACATCTGTCCATTTTAGGAACTGACCAGAGCAGCATATGTTTTCTATGGGGATTTTCTCCTACTCTGGACAGTTCTTAAAATGGACAGAGGTGTCAGCAGAGAGCACTGTGTTCCAAAAAGTAAATAATTTCCTCTGTAGTATTCAGCAGATAATAAGTACTGGAAGGATTAAGATTTTTTAATAGAAGTAATTTACAAATCTGTTTAACTTTCTGGTACAAGTTGATAAAAAAAAAAAAAAAAAAGTTTTCCTCCAGAGTACCCCTTTAAGCATTGCAAGCTCCCAGGGAAAATGTCAGCCTTTTCTTTGCTTTTCAGATTTTAAGCAGCTGTGCTATCAAGGCCAGTACTGGTAGATGAGAGACTAAGTGGGGGGAGGTACAGTATGAAAATGGTAATATGGCATGTATTGTGGTCCCATCCTGGATGGATGTAAGGAGGCGGTGTACTGTGGCCCCATCCTGGATGGATGTAAGGAGGCGGTGTACTGTGGCCCCATCCTGGATGGATGTAAGGAGGCGGTGTACTGTGGCCCCATCCTGGATGGATGTAAGGAGGCGGTGTACTGTGGCCCCATCCTGGATGGATGTAAGGAGGTGGTGTACTGTGGCCCCATCCTGGATGGATGTAAGGAGGCGGTGTACTGTGGCCTCATCCTGGATGGATGTAAGAGGCGGTGTACTGTGGCCCCATCCTGGATGGATGTAAGGAGGCGGTGTACTGTGGCCTCATCCTGGATGGATGTAAGGAGGCGGTGTACTGTGGCCCCATCCTGGATGGATGTAAGGAGGCGGTGTACTGTGGCCTCATCCTGGATGGATGTAAGGAGGCGGTGTACTGTGGCCCCATCCTGGATGGATGTAAGGAGGCGGTGTACTGTGGCCCCATCCTGGATGGATGTAAGGAGGCGGTGTACTGTGGCCCCATCCTGGATGGATGTAAGGAGGCGGTGTACTGTGGCCCCATCCTGGATGGATGTAAGGAGGCGGTGTACTGTGGTCCCATCATGGATGTAAGTAAGGAGGCGGTGTACTGTGGCCCCATCCTGGATGGATGTAAGGAGGCGGTGTACTGTGGCCCC
This sequence comes from Hyla sarda, assembly GCF_029499605.1. Taxonomy (NCBI): domain Eukaryota; kingdom Metazoa; phylum Chordata; class Amphibia; order Anura; family Hylidae; genus Hyla; species Hyla sarda. The sequence goes on from NC_079200.1 coordinate 67,208,313, forward strand.
ATCCTGGATGGATGTAAGGAGGCAGCACATAGCTGGCTCAGGGCTGATAACATCCTGCGGTTATCTGAGGACACTGATTAGCTGGACACTGTGTGTGATGTCAGACATGGCACCGGGCAGAAGGAGATGAGGCTGTGGAGACAGGCGGGGGAGAAGATGTCTTGATGTATTACTGGAAAGATCTAAGACTGAGTATTAAAGGGTCACTCTATTCACGTGGCAAGGAATTCTCAGCAGTGATACAGTACAGGAATGAACAATATAATTCTGCATATTATACTATTCTTATCACTGATGTATCGCATTAGATTTCTATGCAGTTATTATAGTATATCTTGATTGTCCTTTTTTCCTGCAGTGAACGAGTTCACGGTTATCCGGAAGAAGTTCAAGTGTCCGTACTGCAGCTTCTCTGCCATGCACCAGTGCATCCTAAAGAGACACATGCGATCACACACGGGGGAGCGGCCATACCCCTGCGAGATCTGTGGCAAGAAGTTTACAAGGAGGGAGCACATGAAGCGCCACACACTGGTAAGAGAAGAAACTGAGCAGCAGTATACAATGTGATGTATGGGGGAGGGGTGACCACTGACCTCTGTGTATGGACATGTGGATTGTACCATACTAAGCTTGTTGTAAGAGTTGTCGTTGTTCTGTGAAGAAAACTCCTACTCTGTGTACATAGAGAGCAGTATTATTATATTTGATCTTGCATAAAATAATACAGTATAATTAGATGAATTTTCTACGGTTATATTCTTTTACATAGGACAGTATTATAGTAGTAATATTCTTGTACATAGGAGCTGTATTATAGTAGTAAAATTCTTGTATATAGGAGCAGTATTATAATAGTTATATTCTTGTACATATGAGCAGTATTATAGTAGTTCTATTCTTGTACATAGGAGACAGGTATTATAGTAGTTATATTATTGTACATAGGAGACAGTATTATAGTAGTTAAATTATTGTACATAGGAGACAGTATTATAGAAGTTATATTATTGTACACAGGGGACTGTATTATAGTAGATATATTCTTGTACATAGGGGACAGTAATATAGTAGTTATATTCTTGTACATAGGGATCAGTATTATAGTAGTTATATTCTTGTACATAGGAGACAGTATTATAGAAGTTATATTATTGTACACAGGGGACTGTATTATAGTAGATATATTCTTGTACATAGGGGACAGTAATATAGTAGTTATATTCTTGTACATAGGGATCAGTATTATAGTAGTTATATTATTTTACATAGGACAGTATTATAGTAGTAATATTTTTGTACATAGGAGGCAGGATTATAGAAGTCATATACTTGTACATAGAGGCAGTATCATAGTAGTTATATTCTTATAGATAGGAGATAGTATCATAGTAGTTATAGTCTTGTACGTAAGTGGCAGTATTATAGTAGTTCTATAATACTGCCCTATGTACAAAAATATAACTACTATAATACTGTCACTTACTTACAAGAATATAACTACTATAATACTGCCCTATGTACAAAAAATATTAGTTATTTTTGTACATAGGGGGCAGTGTTGTGTGTGTGTGTGTGTGTGTGTATGTGTGTGTGTGTGTGTGTGTGTATATATATATATATATATATATATATATATATATATATATATATATATATATATATAAATATATTATAATTATGCAGTATTATAGTAGTAATATTCTTGTACATAGAAGGCAGTATTATAGTAGTTTTAGTCATATACATAGAAGGGGAAGTATTATAAAAAGTATATATTATTTCCCATAGGAGGCGGTAGTTTGAGTTCACTTGTGGCACAAGCTGTTATGAGTGACAATTACTATTTCTGACTTGACAGCAGTTGTCACTTCTTGTCCCCACTTCTCTTGGCAGAAAGTATACAGTATATTACTCAGCAGGGGGCGGTAATAAGCACATGAGGAATCTCCTCACACTATAGATGTATAAGATCTGTTTTCCATCACTGATGATCTTATCAATTGTGACTAAAATCTCACATGAAGTGTTAACCCTTCATCTGCCATTCAGCACAAAGCACTTCAGAATGCTCAAATTATAGCACAGTCTCCCACTAGTGATGCGGGATACAGGTGTCCAACATGACCTACTTCCAGTTTTCGTACACTTTATTTTAGGTCACTGAGAGGAAATAGTCAGACCCATCTGAATAACCAATCAGAGCTGCTGTAACATCACCGAGGGATTCTCTGTGCATTAGCCCTGCACAATAGGAGACATCATTAACACACTGCTGTCAGCCTTGCAGGATGTTTCGGCCCACGTTCCCATGAGGCTTTACAGCCATCTGCAATCGGCATTTCCTCTGCTGCCAGACTTATTGCACTTTATATTTTTGCACAATTATTTGTACGCAGGGGGCTCAGGCGGGATCATTTTAGACATGTGACCCTCAAATTCATCTGGCAACAAAACAATTTCATTTTCATTATCCTCTCCTGTCATGTGGTCACTGTCTAGTTCATTGTACATTAAAGATCCCTAATTACAGGTGACGTTTGTCTGACCATAGAGAATCCTGTTGTTATGGAGAAGACATTATATTCCTAACCTTACGGTTTCCCCTAAGATTAATGGGGATCTACTAGACTACTAATTTCCCATACATGTCAACCAATGCTGCAGCCATAGTCCCTGACATGTACAGGTCTGATGAGTCGTATATGGGGTCAGTACTATTACATGCATAATCCCCCTTCTTGGCAATGCAATGGGAACCTTGATGCACAATAGGGGAATAAATAACAGCAAGACTGTCTGTGTTTTCCCATAGCAACCAATCACAGCTCAGCTTTCATTTTGCCAGAGCTTGTGAAGATATGAAAGCTGACCTGTGATTGGTTACTATGGGAAAAACCAGACCATCTTGCTGTTAATCCATTTGCATTCATCCCCCTAATGTTAGCACCATATTTTTTATTTTTTTTTGTTACTTCCATTCTCTTATCCATGCTAAAAAAAGAGAGAGCGCTCCATAGGGTATTACCGCAGGTATAGGGTCCACAAGTGTAATGGAAATTGCCCTTACCAAGTGCGGTTGTGTAAGTTCACACAGAACAGTGGTCAGAGTGAGTGAGAGAGAGGTCCAGTCTGCTGCCTTCCCGTCCGAGCGAGACAATGGCAAGAGGAGACTTCTGAAGATGGTGGGATTCAACGGCGCTGACCAGGAGCAGACACGTCAGGTAGGTAAGAAGGTAGCTTTATAAAAACTTGCATTGCATTGTTTTAATAAAGCTACTAGAGATGAGCGAACTTACAGTAAATTCAATTCGTCATGAACTTCTTGGCTCGGCAGTTGATGACTTTTCCTGCATAAATTAGTTCAGCTTTCAGGTGCTCCGGTGGGCTGGAAAAGGTGGATACAGTCCTAGGAGACTCTTTCCTAGGACTGTATCCACCTTTTCCAGCCCACGGGAGCACCTGAAAGCTGAACTAATTTATGCAGGATAAGTCATCAACTGCCGAGCGGAGAAGTTTGTGATGAATCAGATTTACTGTAAGTTCGCTCATCTCTAAAAGCTACCTTCCTACCTACCTGACATTCTCTTATCCATGACAGCAGCTGCCTATACAATATGGTTGATGTAGGACAGTGTTCTCCAACCTGTGGCTCTCCAGCTGTTTCCAAACGCCTATCATGTCCTGACCACTGTCCTGTGGTTCTCTACCTGTTGCCAAACTATTTCTCCCAGCATGCTCTGTTACTTCCTCCGAAGGTTTTTTTTTTTTTTTTTATCCTATTGGGATTATTGCAACTTTATTCTAAGTTTTTCAGTGTTACCGCCTCATCCAGCATTACGTTAACGCAGTGTTTCCCAACCAGGGTGCCTCCAGGTGTTGCAAAACTACAACTCCCAGAATGCCCGGACAGCCTTTGGCTGTCCGGGCATGCTGGGAGTTGTAGTTTTGCAACATCTGGAGGCACCCTGGTTGGGAAACACGTTTACATCCCTGGTTACTCTAGAGACCATCTAAAATCTTGATGTAAGGTAACGCTCACATCCGCTCATGTTACCCTGCGGAGGATGCATTGCAGGTAATACATAATCCTTTCTGGGTCACTTTTTTGAGGCTTTGTGGTCCTTTTTGGTATTCAGAGGCCATTGTGAATGGCTCCCTCAGGTTACAAAGCAGCAACGCTAAGCTGGTTACTAGGCCGGGTCTGACAATTTCCTCCTCACTGACCTTAAACCTGCAGTGTCCAAGGGCTGGAAATAGGTCAGCACCGGGCGGCTGCTTCCTGTATAGCAGATGGGTCACATGGAGACGGCCCCATATCCTGTGCTCTCAGGGGGGCTTTGCAGCTCTCTCGCAACACAGGAAGTGTCAATGCTGCCCGTTGCCATTTTTACTTATATGTTTGAGACCACTGCAACTGCCAGGAATGAGGGGGACCCTGTGCCCCGCATATAAACTGACACTATTTCTGTAAAAAATGTGTAATACTGAAGCCATGTTCACATAGCAGAATGCCCGTGCGGAATTCCGCATGAATATTCCGTATAGACATTGATTTCAATGGGATTCTGCTGCACTGTTCAATTAGCAGAATTTCCGCGTCGGATGTTTTCTGGCACGGAAATTTAGATTACGGCCTCCAAAGAAAGAATAGACATGTGTCTGAGAGGGCGGATTTCCCAGCGGTCCTTGCACTGGCATGCTCTGCTGTCAGTGGAATGTCCGCACTGAAATTTTTCCCGTGGACATTCAACCGAGTGAACATAACCTAAAATTGTCTGTCTGTCTCCACAGCTTTAAGTATTGTGTGTGTATAGAGGAGACGAGCTTTAGTTCTGAGGAGGGACCGTGACCCAGTAACACCATTCTGAAACTAAACTAGTTAAGTCCCAAACTGGACAAGTTATTAATATGCATGCGGCCTGATTCCTCAGTTTCTGGGATGAGATTTTATAAAGCAGAATCCACTAAATAATGATTCATCAGTCAGGAAGGTGAAGCGCACATTCTGTTGTCTCCTTACCCGGGGGAGATCTTTGTTACCCACTGGTGAATAGTGAGCTGTAAGAGAAGAGACTACTGTACTTTATTGCTGTCGTCCTAACAAAATATCTTTACCGTACCAACAATAATACTGGTCCTATGTACAAAACTAGAGATGAGCGAACTTACAGTAAATTCGATTCGTCACAAACTTCTCAGCTCGGCGGTTGCTGACTTTTCCTGCATAAATTAGTTCAGCTTTCCGTGGCTTCGGTGGGCTGGAAAAGGTGGATACAGTCCTAGGAAAGAGTTTGTGACGAATCGAATTTACTGTAAGTTCGCTCATCTCTATACAAAACTAAATCTATTATAATACTCTGCATATGTACAGTAATATAATTCCTAGAGGGCAGTATTGTGAGTTATATTCTTATACATAGGAGGCAGTATTATAGTAGTTATATTCTTGTACATAGGAGGCAGTATTATAGTAGTTATATTCTTGTACTATAGGGCAATATTATAGTAGTTATATTCTTGTACATAGGAGGCAGTATTATAGTAGTTATATTCTTGTACTATAGGGCAATATTATAGTAGTTATATTCTTGTACATAGGAGGCAGTATTATAGTAGTTATATTCTTGTACATAGGAGGCAGTATTATAGTAGTTATATTCTTGTACTATAGGGCAATATTATAGTAGTTATATTCTTGTACATAGGAGGCAGTATTATAGTAGTTATATTCTTGTACTATAGGGCAATATTATAGTAGTTATATTCTTGTACATAGGCACATTATTATAGTAGTTATACTATTGTACATAGGAGACAGCATTATAGTTATTATATTCTTGTAAATAGGAGGCAGTATTATAGTAGTAATCTTGAACATAGGAGGTAGTATTATATTAGCTATGTTCTTGTACATATAATACTGTGCCACATGTACAAGTATATAGCTATGTTAACACTGCTCCTATGTACAAGAACATAACTATAATACAACCTCCTATGTACAAGAATGTAATTCCTATAATACTGTCCCAATATACAAGAATATAACTACTATAATACTGTCTCCTATATACAAGAATATAACTGCTAGAATACTGTTCTCTATATACAAGAATATAACTTCTATAATACTGCTCCTATATACAAGAATATAACTACTATAATACTGTCTCCTATATACAAGAATATAACTGCTAGAATACTGTTCTCTATATACAAGAATATAACTACTATAATACTGTCTCCTATATACAAGAATGTAACTCCTATAATACTGTCCCAATATACAAGAATACAACAACTATAATACTGCCCCTTATGTACAAGAATATGACTGCTATTATACTGCTAGAATACTGTTCTCTATATACAACAACATAACTATAATACTGTCCTCCTATGTACAATAATGTAACTCATATAATACTGTCCCAATATACAAGAATATACGGTAACTACTATAATACTGCTTCTATGTACAAGAATAGTATATCTACTATAATACTGCTCCTATGTAGACTGATATCTGCTGTTATACTGCCCTCCCCTCTTACATAGAAAAATTATTTTATAATCCAAATTTGTGTATCTGTATGGTGTGGCCTTTTTTATACAGTAAGTACAGTTCTGTGTGTGCCATTACCTCTAGTAGCTATGTTGGTAAGCCGCCAGCGGTCTGTACATGGGCTCTGTCTTGTCTGAATTTGTCATCACAGAGGTTGTTTGTGCGTAGGGATTACAATTTGCTTAATTTTTGGTTTGTGTTCTATGTACATTACAATCTGTATTAATATTAGATTTTTCAAAACCACATGACGGGTGCACTTAAAACACCCCTTCCAAGCCTATAGCATCAAGCTGTTACATCACATTAAGGGAATGCTCTCAGGTAAGGGACAAGAGAGATGCAACACAGAGCGGACCTATCTGATCTGCAAAACAAAACATACACATGTTGGGGGAGATTTATCAAAACCTGTCCAGAGGAAAAGTTGCCCAGTTTCCAATGGCAACCAATCAGATCACTTCTTTCATTTTTAACAAGGCCTCTGCAAAATGAAAGAAAGAAGCGATCTGATTGGTTTCTATGGGCAACTGGGCAACTTTTCCTCTGGACAGGTTTTGATAAATCTCCCCCATTGTTCTCAGTCTTATGTGGGCAGACCTAGGTATAGGGTAGCAGTGCCAGGTGTCTTAACCTGTGTCTCTCCAGCTGCAACGCCCATCTAGAGAGCCAGTAGGTTTGGGAGCACTGCACCAAGGAGTAGGATCTGCTTGGGTTCTGTGACCCAATGTGAGCATAGAATAAAGAGACACTTTTCCTTTCAGGCAAAGTAGTACAAGGAAAATTTTCTATTGGAAAATTTGTGGGTCAATCATTTAGACATCGAGTTGGGGGGTGGAAGACCTAGAAGATCTGGGGGACGGGCTAATGGTTAGTTTGTTACAGTGACTCCTTCAGGTGTACTGAACCTGACACACCCTTAGGACTGCCCCTTGGTGATGGACTGAGGATTTTAAGGGGGTGTTGTATACCCTGAGATATCAGAAGTTCTCTGCAGGCACAGTAGCATTCTTATATAAAGTTAAAACTAACTTATCCCTATCCATAGGTTATTCAACCACTGGGCCGCCCCTCCACAGTCGCCAGATGGCGTTTTGAATGGAGTGGTATTGGGGTATGAGTCGCTGGAAATAGGCGATTGCTGTACTTGGCTATCTCCAGTGGCTCTGTAGACAATACAGAAGATTTATCAAATCTGGAGCAGTTGCTCATAACAACCAGATTGCTTCTCATATTTACAAAGGCTTTTCTAAAAGGTAAAGTAATCTAAATGGTTGCTATGGAGGCTACTTTTCCTCTGTACAAGTTTTGATAGATCTCCCACCAATGAATGGAGACTGCCCTTCATTCAAAAGCTAGTTCTGGAGCTCGGGTTGGAGATTGGGGAGGGGAAGGTGAGATCATTTAAGTTGGGATACCTCTATAATGGTCAGTGTCACTTTAAAAACCAATAATAACTACAGCCGTAAAAAAGAACTACATGTGAACTGTCAGGTAATTTCCCATTGAGTTTAGTGGGGGAAACAGACATAAAACACTAGTGTAAACATAACCTTAATGCAATTCTATGTAAACAGCCTGTTGCTCTGTTACCAGCGGTTTATAGTTGAGAAGAGGCGGTTCTGTGATAGGAATGACGTATAAGAAACACAGAATCTTTGACCCCTTTGCTATTATGTATTAAGCCTATCAGGCTGTATTTGTGCGAGGGGTGTGAGTATTTTCCACCCCCTGCATTTCTAGGTGGGGCGTTAAGGAGTTGTGGGTAGGAGGCGGGGGTATATAACTCCCATGCACCTACTGGCGGGGTGTACGTGACATTTTGCGGATCTGGGCGTCAAGGCTACGTCTGGTATTTGAATCCTCCCAAGTTACAACAAAACAGGGGTAATATTAGGTACGCTGGACCTTCTGATAAACAGGTGAAGCAAATATGAATAGAATTAGGCACATGAAGAAATAAACCAATGAGGTGTATCCTTTACCTCATTGGTGTATTTTTCATTTGTGTGTAATTCTATTTAAATTCTCCTGCCACATTCTGGAGCTCCGATGGTCGCTTCCCCTCTCAGAGCCCTGCTTTTACTGAAGACTGTCAGACGCAGTCTCGGCATTTCCTATAGCCCCGACGGCTACCTCACAGCGGGATGCCCACCTCCCGCTCGGTAAGGTTGTGGCATACCTCCAGTGCCGGGGTTGTCGTGAATGTGCTGTTATACAGGTACAGGTTTGGGGAGCTCGCACAGCGCTTGTCAGCCAGGGTGGTTAAATCGGTGGGTCCGACGCATATCTGAAGTGGGTTTTTGACACGTGGTTTGGGCACTTTCTGATGACTTCATGCGTGCTGATCTGCAAGTGCTGTTGGCTGAGCCCGGCACAACAGCAGCTGTGGAGCAGAGGAGTGCACGTCTGGCCCCCGTGCAGACAGCACGAAGTCCTTCTCGCTGACGGTGTCTTTCCGTTCTTCCGGTACAGCACTATAAACCAGTGGCCTGACCTGCACTCGTTACCCCCAGGACACCCACCCGTGTCATAGCTGCCAGTTCTCTCCTGTGCCTCTCACGTCATTCTGGTGCACACGTGTAGAATTCAGTAACTGAATATGCTGCAGCCTCGTCAGAGCTCGTATACACCGCCTGTGTAGTTCTACTTAGTTCTTATTCCCTGTAGACCTGTGTGCACAGTGCAGTGTAACAGTGCATGCATATTGTATGGTCCTGTTACCTTTAGTGTTATTAGCCCTTCATATTTTCAGTATAATGTACACTACATCTTTTCTATATGCCTCTGCAACATACATTTCCATATACTGTTGTATTGTACTAAAGGTTTTTACAGTCATGGCCATAAATGTTGGCACCCCTGAAATTTTTCAAGAAAATTAAGTATTTCTCACAGAAAAGGAGTGCAGTAGCACATGTTTTGCTATACACATGTTTATTCCCTTTGTGTGTATTGGAACTAAACCAAAAAAGGGAGGGAAAAAAAAAGCAAACTGGACATAATGTCACCAAACTCCCCAAATTATGCTGGACAAAATTGATTGGCACTCTTTCAAAATTGTGGAAAAATAAGATTGTTTCAAGCATGTAATGCTCCTGGGGCAAGTAACAGGTGTGGACAATATAAAAATCACACCTGAAAACAGATAAAAAGGAGAGACGTTCACTTAGTCTTTGCATTGTGTGTGCCACACTAAGCATGGACAATAGAAAGAGGAGAAGAGAACTGTCTGAGGACTTGAGATCCAAAATTGTGGAAAAATAACAGTCTCAAGGTTACAAGTCCATCTCCAGAGATCTAGATTTGCCTTTGACCACAGTGCACAACATTATCAAGAAGTTTGCAACCCATGGCACTGTAGCTAATCTCCCTGGGTGTGGATGGAAGAGAAAAATTGATGAAAGGTGTCAACGCAGGATAGTCCGGATGATGGATAAGCAGCCCCAAACAAGTTCCAAAGATATATAAGCTGTCCTGCAGGCTCAGGGAGCATCAGTGTCAGCGCGAACTATCCGTCGACATTGAAATGAAATGAAACGCTATGGTAGGAGACCTAAAAAAGCAAGACTACATTTTGCCAAAATGAACTTGAGTAAGCCAAAATCCTTCTGAGAAAACGTCTTGTGGACAGATGAGGCCAAGATAGGGCTTTTTGCTAAAGCACATCATTCTACTGTCTACCAAAAACAGAATGAGGCCTACAAAGAAGAGAACACAGTACCTACAGTGAAATATGGTGGAGGTTCAATGAGGTTTTGGGGTTGTTTTGCTGCCTCTGGCACTGGGTGCCTTGAATGTGTGCAAGGCATCATGAAATTGCCTTGCATGAGGATTACCAACAGATTTTTGGTTGCACTGTACAGCCCAGTGTCAAAAATCGGGATTTGCGTTTGAGATCTTGGGTCTTCCAGCAGGACAATGACCCCAAACATACATCAAAAAGCACCCAGAAATGGATGGTAACAAAGCGCTGGAGAGTTCTGAAGTGGCAGCAATGAGTCCAGATCTAAATCCCATTGAACACCTGTGGAGAGATCTTAAAATTGCTGTTGGGGAAAAGGTACCCTTCCAGTATGAGGCCTGGAGCAGTTTGCAAAGGAAGAGTTGTCCAACATTCCGGCTGAGAGGTGTAAGTAGCTTATTGATGGTTTTAGGAAGCGACTGATTTCAGTTATTTTTTCCAAAGGGTGTGCAACCAATTTGCTTCCCCCCCCCCTTTTTGGTTTAGTTCCAATACACACAAAGGGAATAAACATGTGTATAGCAAAACATGTGTTACTGCAATCCTTTTCTTTGAGAATTACTTCATTTTCTTGAAAAATTTCAGGGGTGCCAACATTTACATCCATGGCTGTATACTGTACACTATACGCTCATGGCATTTTATACTGTTCATACGCTTATGGCATACATACTGTTCATGTATTCATACTGCATGGCATTTATACTGTTCATATGCTCATGGTATTTACACTGTTCATACGTTTATGGCTTTGCTGTCAATACACTCATGGAGGGGAATTTATCATTGTATTTAGAGCTTTATTTTTTTGTATATTTAACGCAAAAATTTACGCAAGAGTTTTTTTTTTTTTTTTAGTGTTTTTTTTGCACAGAATCTGAGAGAGTTCTTCATACCCATGTCTACGGTTTAGTTTACCATAGAGCACTTTCTACTGTAGAATCAAATTTATTAACTGGGTTTTTTTTTTTTTACGCAAAAAAATGTGCAAAAGCACTTTTGTGCAAATATACACCACCTGAGAGGACACGTACCAAAGTGTCAGAAAGCATCTGAGAATGTGAAACTTGTGCTCCTCTTTGCATTTTGGAAGCATAATATGTTAACTATTTTGGGACAGTTAGGACTGCTACTCCCATCATGGACAGACTCTGCCCATGATGGGAGTTATAGTCCAGGGGCTGAGAGGGAAGATCGCACCGGGTCATTCTCTAAAGACCCGTTACAATCCGCATTTATGAACTTTAAAAGCTGGCAGCATATGCGGCTAAACTGCGCTCCTGGTGGGGAATACTGTATACGCTGTCATCATTCATAATCCCCGCCGCCGGGAGCTCTGATTGGTGAAAATCTATACACCAATCAGAGCTCCCGTCTCCCTGCGGCGGGGATTATGAATTATGAGAGCTGTATACAGGAGCCAGCTGGGAGCCCAGTGGAGCTGCCGACTTGTACAGTTAATGTGGATCGCAGCGGGTTTCTGGAGAATGACGCGGTGCGATCTGCCCCTGGACTATAACTCCCGTCATGGACAAAGTCTGTCCCATGATGGGAGTAGTTGTAGTACCGCAGCACTGAGAGATGGCACTTGCACATCCCCCGGCTGTGGGACTTTTAGGACTACTACTCCCATCAGGGACAGAATCCATCCATGATGGGAGTTATAGTCATGGGGCTGAGGTGCAGATCACAGCGGATCATTCTCCAGAGACCCGCTGAGATCTGCATTTATTAAATTAACAAGCTGACGGCAAATGCGGCTACAATGCGCTCCCTCCGGCTCCTGTATACACTTTCATAATTCATAATCCCCGCTGATGGGAGCTCTGATTGTTGAAAAGCCATTCACCAATCAGACAGTGTAGACAGTATTCCCTGTCTTTTGCCGGCAGGGAGCGCAATGGAGCCGCATGTGCCGCCAGCTTGTTAACTTAATAAAAGCGGATCGCAGTGGGTCTCTGGAGAATGACCTGCTGCGATCTGCATCTCAGCCCCTGGACTAGAACTCTCATCATGGATGGAGTCTGTTCATGATGGGAGTCGTAATCCTAAAAGTCCTGCAGCCCGGGGATGTGCAAGGGCCATCCCTCAGTACCGCGGTACTACAACTACTCCTATCATGGGACAGACTATCCCATGATGGGAGTAGTAGCCCAAGGGCAGAGGGACAGATCGAAAGGGGGTTTCACTCCTGAGACCCCTGTGACCTTTACTGATCCTCTCCTACTGATGACGTTATTAGGGGGCGGAGCTACACTGTCCAGTCCTGACTCCGTTCTCATTTATGTGTTTTGGTTTTCAGTGTGTTCCTAAACAGGGAGACTCCAGTTGTTGCTTAACTACAGGGGCTGGGGGCCATGATGGGAGTTGTAGTTTAGAAACAATTGGAGGCTCCCTGTTTAGGAACATGCTGCATTATGTGTACTTACCCATATTTCTTTTTTCTTTTCTTTTCATTTGAGATACGTGAATGCGAAGGACTACTATGATGCCCAGCATTTATTTATTTTTCAATAAAATGGTTGACTAGGGCTGTGGGGGAGTTTTTTTTTTATTTTTTTATTTTTTTCAATGTGTCTTTTTTTATAATTGAATTTTCAAGCTTAGTAGTGGAAGCAGTCTTATAGACGGAATCCATTACTAAGCCGGGGCTTAGTGTTAATACTCCGGTACCCACCGCCACAGGGGTGTCGGGAAGAGCCGGTACCAAGAGGCCCAGAGCATCAAAAATGGTGCTCCTGGGCCTAGGTGGTAACAGGTTGGCATTATTTAGGCTGGGGAGGGTCAGTAACAATGGTCCTCTCCCACCCTGGTAATGTCGGGCTGTTGCTGCTTGGTTGGTATGTGGCTGACACTGAAAATAGGGGGAACCCTATGCGTTTTTTTTTTTTTATTATAAATAAACGTGTGTGGTTCCTCCATTTTTTCAGGATCAGCCAGATACCAACGAAGCAGCGACAGCCTGACATTACCAGGGTGGGCGAGGGCCATTGTTACTGACCCTCCCCAACCTAAATAACGCCAGCCTGTTACTGCCTAGGCCCAGGAGTGCCATTTTTGACCCTCCCTGCCTGTTGGTACCGGCTCTTCCAGGTACCTGTGGCGGTGGGTACCGGGGTAATTGGGGGTTAGCGGTAACTGATTCTGGGGCTAACTCTAAGACTGCTTTCACTACTGAACTGAAAATTCAATTATAAAAAACACAACACATTGAAAAAAAATTTTGAAGAAAAAAAAAAACTCCCCCCACAACCCTAGTTAACCCTTTTGACATTTAAAAAAAATGCTGTTCATCATCGCAATCCACCGAATCTGATGTAGTCCTCCACATTCACGTATCTAAAATAAGAAAAAACTAAACAAAAATCTGGTGTGAAGTTTTTGATGTAAACTGGACTCTCACCCCTTTTAAAATATCATGTAAAGCAGACAATATATGTGAACATGCCCACTTTTACAAAACTAACGTGAATATGAATTTGAAAATGTGGTTGATACTTTTCGCTAGGGACGTCCCAATACTGATACTGGTATCGGTACCGATACTAGCCATTTGCAGAGTATCGGGAACTCGTTTAATGTCCCCGATACCATGTCGGATACCTGCTGCCGCGTTCTCCCATCTGCATCAGTGTTCCATGGAGGAGCATGTGACATACAACTCACTCCACCTCCTCCCCTGCGCCCAGCGTATCGCTACGGAGGAAGCAGAGTGACATGTGTGTCACATGCTCCTCCATAGAATGCCATGATGAGGACAGGGCAGCACCCGTCAGAGGACAGCTGCAGGTGAGATGTCTGCAAGGAGGGGGGCCGCTACTAATGTCTAAATGGGGGGGGGGGGGGGGGGTTGGACCCTGCTGCTGTCTAAATGGGGGGGGCCTGCAGTCTACAGGGGGGCTGCTACTAATGTTTACAAGGGGGGAGGGGGCCTGCAGTCTATAGGGGGGCTGCTACTAATGTCTACAAGGGGGGGGGGGGGGGCGCTGCAGTCTACAAGGGGGACTGCTGTCTACAAGGGGGCTGCTACTAATGACTGCCGGGGGACACTACCTACTATTAAAGGCAATCTTACAGCAGAGTCACCTGCACTGACTTGAATTTATAGGTAGATAGTGCAGGTGACCCGGTTTCTATCGCTGCTCATCGTGTGTACATCAGTCTCAACGCCAATGCAAATTCCCTGTTCTGTCCAATGGAGAAGAGAAAAATCTTGGCTCCTGACAGCTGTCAGGCCCCCTCCCATAGGTTTGCATTGAGGGGGTGGAGTGTGATGTCATACAGGGGTGTGACGTCACAATGCTCCGGCCCCCGTGATCGCCAGTAATCAGACCCGGAGCGAACATGCTCCGGAGACTGATTATAACGGGGTGCTGCGTGCAAGATCACGGGGTCCCCAGCGGCGGGACCCTGCTATCAGGCATCTTACCCCCTATCCTTTTGATAGGGGATAAGATGTCTTAGCACCGGAGTACCCCTTTAAGGTATGGTTTAGCCTTCAGGTAAGGTGCTTATTAGAGTGTAGTTTGATTTGCAGGCGATATGGCGCCAAAAGGTTATCACCAATGGTCTGTCATGTAGTTGTTGTTATTAGCTAACAGTTTATTTTAGCCGCTTAATAGCAGGGACTGGATAGCTTCATATTATGCCTGACAGGTATTTATTGGTTCCACTCTTGCCATGATATCATAGGTAAGTATGTTAAAGAGGCATTTATTAACTAGTAGGTCAGCCTGATCCTGTTTCAGTGCCAGCACGTTTATTACAGAGTGAGCTTGACTGCCACAGCTCTTCGGTACTAGGCATTTCTACGTGGGGTGTTAAGGAGTTATGGGTAGGAGGCAGGGGTATATAACGCCCTGCACCTACTGGCGGGGCGTACATGACGTTTTGCGGACCCCTCCCAACCCTCCCCTTTCAATTTATCCATTACAGGGTATACCTGCTAAAGGCGTGCCCTCCGTCACGGTTATGGGCACAAATCTTAATGCTTTGTAAAGTTTAATGTCTTTCATACAGGTATGTATGTATCGTTGTAAGCACGAGTGTGAAACCCTGAGCACAAATGCTCTTAAGTGTTAGTGGCCCTTTAAAAATAATCATCCATGTACAAACATGGTCCCAATCCAAAATGGTAAAGCAACAGCCCCAACGCTGCACAGGTCAACACACGTATCCCATTTTGGAGGGGAAGAGAGATGATAACTTGTTCAACCACAAATGGGCTCCCACGCCAGTTCTTGCTTGTAAACAGTGACTGAGGGGGGATTGTGATCTTGTTCTGGGTGAAGCAGATATCTGAGGGACATCAATGTCTGATGTCAGTGCCTGTTTTTGCTGTAGACGTCTCTGCTGCTGTTAACCCTTCCCTAGCCTCAGCTCAGGGACACGGCCCTGTGCCACTTCTCCCAGACTCATTACAGAGCCCGGCTGCGCGGTTGCTATGACAGCAGTGTCGGCTCCTTCTTAGTGTCCTCTGCTGTCATAATTGCACAACCATCTGTCTCCTCATTCGCCTGAGCCACGTCTCGTCCCCATGTAACCAGAACCAGCCTGGGGGACAGTCTCAATGGTGCTCTCCCTCCAGGGGTGCACACCTATCTGTCTGTATGAGAACACACCGTCTCTACATGTCACTGCCATCGTATTAACCAAAAAAAAAAAAAAAAATTTATATTCTTAGCTAAATGTTGTTGGGGGCATTACTAAATTAACATGTCTCTATTGTTTCTTTCAAGGTCCACAGTAAAGACAAGAAATATGTCTGTAAGGTGTGCAACAGAGTCTTCATGTCTGCAGCCAGCGTTGGTATCAAGCATGGCTCCCGGCGACACGGAGTATGTGTGGACTGTGCAGGGCGTGGGGTGGCCCGGGGGAGCCACTCCCCAGATGCCATGTACTCAGGAGAAGGGCACTACCTGGAAGATGTGGATGAGCTAAAGGTGGATGAAGACATGGGTGGTGAAGAAGAGGAAGACATCAAGTGGAAAGATGAGGCGGAGACCTCACAGGACGACGTCATACTAGAGGACGATGAGATTGAGGATTGCACGCCGGATGTCAGTCGAGGACCAATCAAGGAGTTTACTTGGATTGCGTAGGGTTTAAAAGGAGGGTGGGAAAGAGATGGGATCCCCTAGGAAATCTTTTGGGGGTGAATGGAGTAAGTTTAGTATCATAAGGGGGGATAATAGAACCAAATTCCCCTTCACACCAATGTGATATCACTAGAGGGGCTGGTCATGTGATCTCAAAAGGTCCATGTATCCTGTCAGACAGTATCCAGGCGTGTTTTTTTTTTTTTTCCCCTCTCTCGCTTAGGCAGGAAACAGTTAAGTGACAGTCCTGCTGTCCTCAATGGAATACAGGAAGGGTGACTAAGTCACCCTTCCACTTGTATTGTCCACAATGTACAAAGTCCCGTCTCCTCCGTCTGTCACCTTGCTCCATAACACAGACCTCCAGGGGGAGTAGCAAGAGACATTCCTAGCAAGATGACAAGTTTTTTTTTTTTTTTTTTTTGGCATCCAAAATTTTGCCATGCCCTCCCCCGCATGTACCCCACCCCTTGCTGCTGGTTTTAGTGCAGAAACACTTTTTTTTTTGTGCAAAGCTGAGGTTTGTAATATCTCGTAATTGCTCAACACAATCATTGTTTGAGGTGCTACCACCCATTAGGACTTTGATGGGTACATGACCCCCATCTATCCCATCCATTGTGTGACCCTGCATCTCTGTCCTCAATCTATAAGCCGGCTCCTGAGCCTTGCAAAAGAGAGCAGGGCATACATGCAGGCGGGTACTCTGAGCTCCCTACGGGTACAGCACATGTCATAATAACAGGAAAGGAACAAAAATCACCGCCCTGGGGAGTCGGCTCTCTCTCTGCCCATCCCCCATAATTACAAAATAATTATATTACCAGCTCCTTGTTAGATGCAGATGGCCCACCACGTGCCGGAGATTATACTCTTATTTAAGGAAGCTCAAATAGGGACTAAGAGAGATTGAGGGGGGAGGGAGCCCAAGATGGCCGCAGCCGCTTTATCTGCTGTTCCAAGTCTATTTATAACCATTTCCCCTTTGCACATTTTTTTTTTCTGTAGCCAGTGAGATCTCCCCCAGACAGCGAGGGGGAGGAAGGATGTGTGTCTGCAAATGAGAGGTTCCTAAAAACCACAGCAGGCCCGAATCATAGAGCCAGGCATCCTACCATGCTGGGACTTGTAGTGGAGCTTCAGGTTCGATGACTCTAGAACCAAAGTTAACCCTTGGTGTCCTGGGACATAATCCCCCTCCTCCTCATTTGGTAGGAAAGAACATTCATACCAGATCATACACAATGCAAAAACTGGAATTTTTTTTTTTTATCGTTTGGGGGGAGGGATGGTATTCCTCTAAGATTCTTTGAGTATTTTGTTGGGGGGTGTTTGTTGCTATGAGTGCTGCGTGTATGCTTTTCATATAGATTATACATATAATATTTATTTTACCACCCCTTCCCTTTTTACACACATTTCCAAAAATTATAAACTAATTTTTTTTTTCCAAGACCGTGCAATGTTGATTTTTAATTTGTTTGAATATACTATATTAAGAATTATTATTATTATAAACTTGTGTTTGTGACATTGGAGATGTTTTTAATATTTGGGTTGGTGGGTGGGATCCAGAGACCGGAATAAAAAGTGTGGGGGAAGGGGGGGGGGGAAGGAAAGGTTTTGGCACTTAAACGTAAGTGTGTCATTCCTGGTCTCGGCAGTCAAAGGGTAAAACTGGCCGGGTTAGATTTAGATATAATCGCAAATCAATCAGTCTGAATAAAAACACAAAACTGCTGCTACCTTGGCCTGTGCTGTGTGTGTGCTTTTGGGAGAAGGGAGGGTGGTCGTTGGGTGATGTTAATTTATGACAGTGTTTCCCAAACAGGGTGCCTCCAGCTGCGGCAAAACTACAACTCCCAGCATGCTGGGAGTTGTAGTTTTGCCGCAGCTGGAGGCACCCTGGTTGGGAAACTATGATTTATGATGTCTGCCTCATAAAAAGAAAGGCATCTCCACTCACAATTAGAGATGAGCGAACCTCCAGCAAATTCGATTTGTCACGAACTTCTCGGCTCGGCAGTTGATGACTTTTCCTGCATAAATTAGTTCAGCTTTCCGGTGGGCTGGAAAAGGTGGATACAGTCCTAGGAAAGAGTCTCCTAGGACTGTATCCACCTTTTCCAGCCCACCAGAAAGCTGAATTAATTTATGCAGGAAAAGTCCTCAACTGCCGAGTTGAGAAGTTTGTGACGAATCGAATTTACTGTAAGTTCGCTCATCTCTACTCACCATCCCTGATAAAGTTCTTCACCTTCTGGCACTGCCGACTGATCAGCAAAAGTTTATACGAAAGTTATTTGTCTTCGAAGTGGACCACAGTTTTGTAAGTAGGTGCTTAAAAGGAAAAAGTGTCACTCTTATTCAAAGGCTGTATTTGGTATTGCAGCACTGAAATGAATAAAAAAGGGAAGCTGCAATACCAAGCATGACCAATGAGCAAAAGCTGCACTGTTATCGTTAAAGGAGTACTATGGTACCAGAAAGTTAAACAGATTTGTAAATTAGAAGGGACAGGGTTTCAGTCCTCAGCACACTCCTATATAAAATAGTATTGGACAGATGTTTGTTGTCTCAGAGAAAAGGAAGAGAGTATAGTTGTATATTAAACAGCAATTCTTTATTATAAAATGTTTATAAAATTAAATAAAATAGGTATTTTCATGCACTTACCGCAGGGCCCTGCAGGAGTGCTTTGTGAAAGTTCTTACAATATTATTAGATAGCGTGTATACATATATATTCCCAAGTATAAAAAATATAGCATAAAATTATAACAAAGGTTGCAAGAAATAACGTGGATAGTGGTTATTGATTATTCCAATATTGCTAGAATGACTTCTAAAAACAATAAATGCTGAAAAAATATTGGGAAAAGATCCTGAAAATGAATAATGTCCTTGTGGTTGTCCGTAGCAAAACCACCTATGAAGTCAGTCTTATTAACAAACGGAACTCATTAGTCCTGTAACATTTAAATTCTTATATGAAGAAGAATCCTGTAAATATATTGGTGCCTGAAATATAATGGGCGACAACTATTCTATTTCAGGCACCAATATATTTACACGGTACGGAGTACAACACAGAGCGCCACTTAAAGCTGTATGAACTGTGCTACTTTATTTACAGGTGGAGGACCTATTAGGATTTAGCAGAAATCTGTTGCAGGACTTGTCATATATAGGACTTTCTTACACAGGACTTTCCACATACAGGATTTTTCTTTGCAGGATTCTTCTTCATATAAGAATTAAAATGTTACAGGACTAATGAGTTCCGTTTGTTAATAAGACTGACTTCATAGGTGGTTGCTACGGACAACCACAAGGACATTATTCATTTTCAGGATCTTTTCCCAATATTTTTTCAGGATTTATTGTTTTTAGAAGTCATTCTAGCAATATTGGAATAATCAATAACCACTATCCCCTTTATTTCTTGCAACCTTTGTTATAATTTTATGCTATATTTTTTATACTTGGGAATATATATGTATACACGCTATCTAATAATATTGTAAGAACTTTCACAAAGCACTCCTGCAGGGCCCTGCGGTAAGTGCATGAAAATACCTATTTTATTTAATTTTATAAACATTTTATAATAAAGAATTGCTGTTTAATATACAACTCTACTCTTTTCTTTTTCTCTGAGACAACAAACATCCGTCCAATACTATTTTATATAGGAGTGTGCTGAGGACTGAAACACTGTCCCTTCTAAAACATTTTTGTTACATTTATTCTCTGTGGGTGAGAATATTCAGTTAACCTCGCACGCCCGACACTGTGAGCTGCACAGATCGTATTTTTCTTTAAGATTTGTAAATTAATTCTATTGAAAAATCTTAATCCTTCCAGTACTTATCAGCTACTATTTGCAAGACAGGAAGTTCTTTTCTTTTTGAATTTCCTTTCTGTCTGACCACAGTGCTCTCTGCTGACACCTCTGTCCATTTCAGGAATTGTCCAGAGCAGGAGAGGTTTTGGGATTTGGACAGTACCTAAAATGGACAGGTGTCAGACAGAAAGGAAATTCAAAAAGAAAAGAACTTCCTGTGGAGCATACAGCAGCTAAGAACTGAAAGGGTTAAGCTTTCTTTTTTTTTTTTATATATATAATTTGCAAATCTGTTAAACTTAATTACTTTAAAGGGGTACGCCGGTGGAACACTTTTTTTTTTTTTTTCCAACTGGTACCAGAAAGTTTAACAGATTTGTAAATTTCTTCTATTAAAAATCTTAATCCTCCCAGAACTTATTAGCTGTGGAATACTACAGAGGAAATTCTTCTCTTTTTGGAACACAGTGCTCTCTGCTGACATCTCTGTCCATTTTAGGGACTGTCCAGAGCAGCATATGTTTGCTATGGGGATTTTCTCCTACTCTGGACAGTTCTTAAAATGGACAGAGGTGTCAGCAGAGAGCACTGTGTTCCAAAAAGAAAATTTTCTCTGTAGCAGTCAGCAGCTAATAAGTACTGGAAGGATTCAGATTTTTTAAATAGATGTAATTTACAAAATCTGTAACTTTCTGGCACCAGTTGATTTATAAAAAAAAATATATATTCCACCGGAGTACTCCTTTAACTCCTTCAAACACCTGATGCCTAAGGGAGGAGCAGACCCTCTTCACTAAAACCAGATCATCCTTTTCTCTATCAGGGAATCCTCCCTTTACTTCTTTAGTAGACCTTTAGGGTTGGTTATGCTGTGGAAAATCTGAAGAAAATAATCAGATGTGTAAATACAACATATATGTTGACCTACAAGCAGATTCTAAAACCGTAGCATGTGACATTATTCCGCAGAGGGACCATAGAATCTGCACTAAATGCTATTGTAGAGAATTTTGCTCTGGAAATGCAGATCCGCAACAAAGTATACAGCTGCTGTTTTAAATAACATTTCAGATTTTGACACATTGTTTTTCTTCTACAGTGTTTTTACTCTGTGTGAACACACTCTAAAAGGGGACTCAGACCCCCACCAATCTAATATTGATACAGTGATCCCTCTACTTACAATGGCCTCAACATACAATGGTCTTTTCTGGACCATTGTTACTTAAAACCAGACTCAACATACAATGCTATGGAATCTGTGAAACGTGTTAATGGCTGGAAGAACCGACCAATCAGAATGGATATTTCACTGGTAAAACCCCCTGTATTACTGAAACGCATCCACTGACTGGTGTCTGGTAGCGCCCCCTACAGTACAGGGAGGTATTATATGTTCTGTACACTTTACCTGTGCCAGGGTTACCTGCTCTTTTGGACACCAGGTGAGGGCAGCTTCATTTTCCTTTTTTAGGACATTGCCTGTACTGTACAGGACCCTGAAGAAGCTCCTGTCCTCTACATAGACCAGTGTTTCCCAAAGAGGGTGCCTCCAGCTGTTGAAAAACGACATCTCCCAGCATGCCCGGACAGCCGAGTTGTAGTTTTGCAACATCTTGAGGCACCCTGGTTGGGAAACACTGACAGACAGTGATTTACAGCTTCCAGCAGGTCTTTATTACTTTTATATGGAAGGACTTGCTTTATCTGTATTAGTTATCTTCTTATTTATCTTTAATTCTCACTTTTTCCTATTTTTGGATGACATTTTGGTGGCTTCAGAACCAATTACCAGGTTTCCATAGTGTTCTGGTTTCAACTTACAATGGTTTCAACATACAATGGTTGTCCCGGAACCAATTAACCATGTACACGGTAGAATATCTAACAGGCAGTGACAAATAAGTTGGCGCTAAGACCGGTTGAAAACGCCCCACCTCCATAGACGCCAATGCATTTCAAAGAGGATTCCACTAAAAGAACGCACATATTCATTCTTCCTGCAGAGGCCGGAGTATTCCACCGTGTGCACAGTACAGCAGAATCCCAATGAAAACAATGGAAGGCTGCTGCATCAGAATATTTACGGCAGATTCCACTCGGAAAATCCTGCTGTGTGAACGGGCCCTTATATGGAATGGATTTATCAAACAGCCTGAGCCATTATGATAGTTCTTTACATATTCTAAGAATAAGGCAGATTTAGTAAATCTGTGCCATTGTGTTTCAGTCACTCACCATTAATCAAAATCTCTGCTTGCTGACACTTACACAGGAATACATAAATAATTACAAGAGCTCTTATTCACTGTACTGAGCCCTATGAGCAGAACATAATCAGAATGGGAGGACAGCCTCTAGCTATAAAGTAGCATGTTTCTATTCACGAACAGCAAGCAGAGTTCTCTAAAATGGGACATAAATAGTAGATCACAAAAGTTGCAGAATTAGTCATTGTCTATGGATAGAGATGAGCGAATTTACAGTAGATTAGATTCGTCAAACTTCTCAGCTCGGCAGTTGATAACTTTTCCTGCATAAATTAGTCCAGCTTTCCGGTGCTGCCGTGGGCTGGAAAAGGTGGATACAGTCCTAGGAAAGACTCTCCTAGGACTGTATCCACCTTTTCCAGCCCACCGGAGCACCTGAAAGCTGAACTAATTTATGCAGGAAAAGCCATCAACTGCCGAGCCGAGAAGTTCGTGACGAATTGAATTTACTGTAAGTTCGCTCATCTCTATCTATGGATTAAAGGAAAACTGTCACCTGCGCTATAACCCGATACACCAGGTTATAGTGCGGGTGAACAGGAGACCGATGCAGGGTCTCTGACTGCTATACCTAGCTCGAAGGTCCCCCTCTTCCTTTGCTAACACGCGTTTTGAGGCAGGCCCGGCGGCTGCATTTAAATATTCATAAGCGCCGGTCACGTGACCAGCGCTTATGAATATTTTAATGCAGCCGGCAGGCCCGCCTCAAAACGCATGTTAGCAAAGGAAGAGGGGGACCTTCGAGGGATGGGGATTCCTGACTGCAGGTAGGTATAGCAGTCAGACACCCTGCTATTAACATAAGAAAACTGTCTGACATATCAGGCCAGGAAAAGGCATTTTTTTTTTCACACTTTTTGCAGCAGTTCAGTCGCCGACAGCTTTTTATTAAAAAAAAAAAAAAAAAAAATTTGGGGTGAGGAGGGGAATTACCCCACTTGTATCCTTCTTTCTATGGATGAGGTATTTACTTATAAGGAACATCGTCCCTGTAAAGGTAGCTGCATTCCCTGAGATCTGCTGTTATGGGCAGAACTGCTGCAGCATGTGTCATGAAGCAGTGTTTCCCCATCCAGGGAGCCTCCAGCTGTTGCAAAACTACAACTCCCAGCATGCTGTCCAGGCATGCTGGGAGTTGTAGTTTTGCAACAGCTGGAGGCACCCTGGTTGGGAAACACTCATGGAGTATGAGCAATCTGTATCTAATTAATTTAACTTTACAGTTGTTCGGTTCTAAGGGAAGTTGTAGTTTTGCAACAGATTGGGAAACACTAATCTATAATATGTCAATAAGGTTAGAAAATTATAGAGACGGCACTACCCCAGTGGCTATGGCAGTGTTCAGTATTAACATGAAGGGTGCTGAGCTGCAATACCAGACACAGCCATGGTCAGGAGTAGAGATGAGCGAACTTACAGTAAATTCGATTAGTCACGAACTTCTCGGCTCGGCAGTTGATGACTTTTCCTGCATAAATTAGTTCAGCTTTCCGGTGCTCCGGTGGGCTGGAAAAGGTGGATACATTACTAGGAAAGAGTCTCCTAGGACTGTATCCACCTTTTCCAGCCCACGGGAGCACCTGAAAGCTGAACTCATTTATGCAGGAAAAGTCAGCAACCGCCGAGCCGAGAAGTTCGTGACGAATCGAATTTACTGTTAGTTCGCTCATCTCTAGTCAGGAGTGGTGGTTTCTAAAAAGAAGAAAAAATTGCCATGCTTTCTCTAATATCATACAGACTACTGTTTGGTTCTTTGCTACAAAGAAGTTTAATGGGGTTCCCATTCTTTCTATATTGTGCCCAGAAATTATTGAAATGTACTATACCCTCCCCCTTGGGTAGAATTTCTTGTCTAAACCTAGATGTACAACTTTAAAGGGGTACTCCCCTGAAGGGCACCATTACCCCTTAAAGGAGATACCTCATGGAGAAAAATCTTAAAAGGGGTACTCCGATGGAAAACTTTTTTTTTTATTTATTTATTTTTTTAAATCAACTGATGCCAGACAGTTAAACAGATTTATAAATGACTTCTATTTAAAAATCTTAATCCTTCCAGTACTTATCAGCTGCTGTATGCTCCACAGGAAGTTATTTTCTTTTTGAATTTCCTTTCTGTCTGACCACAGTGCTCTCTGCTGACACCTTTGTCCATTTTAGGAACTGTCCGGTGCAGGAAAGATTTGCTATGGGGATTTGTTCCTGCTCTGGAAATTCAAAAAGGAAAGAACTTCCTCTGAAACATACAGCAGCTGATAAGTACTGGAAGGGTTAAAATTTTAAAATAGTAGTAATTTACAAATCTGTTTAACTTTCTGGCACCAGTTGATTTAAGAATTTTTTTTTCCCAGTGGAGTACCCCTTTAACTGATGGCTCCTTTGGCCATACAGCTATTTTTCCTCATGCATGCTCAGTTTCTCCGAGCATGTCTGTTTTCATGAGGAAGAAGGAAACAAGCTACTGCCACACACCACTAATGGGATTGGCACTGAAATCTACAATCTCAAACTATTTGTTGGGGGAGAGTGAGCCCACCTCTCATACATATGAAATAGTCAGCTGCTCCAACCTAAAACTCTCAGTATTGCCAGCTTTACCCAAGGCAACACCATAATAATGTTTCACATGTTATTGGGATGTCCCGGAAACCTTGATTTTCCAAATCTACACATGTAGCAAAGAAGCCCAGAGAGAGCCTGATGCACCTACATCCATTAATCGACAATTCACCAAACATGCGGGTGGACACAGAGCATCTGGTCTCCTACCTTGCCACATATCCGTCTCTGCAGCCTGAAACATGAAACACCAGAAAACATTATTTCATTCATATCATGATTCAGGACATAACCGCGCCATTACCAATAATACCTGAGTGACTTCTGATTCCTTATTGTAAACACGAGCTTTGGATTTGTATGCAGGGATACAATCTTCTTGGATGAGAACGGGTCCAACTGCATCCAGGAGAACAAATTATATATATATATATATATATATATATATATATATATATATATATATATATATAAATAATATTAGCCTAACAAGATTCAGGGAAAGCTGGGTGATGCCCTTTAATAGTGACCACACTGGTTTATATTCAGCTCTCCCAAAGAGGTTTATTAAACTAGGTCCAGATCTGCGTTGGAGGCTCTGAACACCATGATGGAAAGCTGGCAGACCCAAGAGTCAAAGGGGTCTGGCATGAAGTGGATCGGGCACATACGTTTTTGTTGTTTGGTTCTTATGATGGAGCAGAACAATGGAAGGTTTAGGCTAGGTTCACACAAAGCTTTTTAACATCCTTTTTAAGTATACATGAAACATCTAAAAAAACAGACAAACAATAAAACATTGATGTTTATGATAATTCTATAAAGTTTTTTCCTTGCAACAAAAGTTGTACAATTCAATCATGTTACTGTGCATGCCTGAAAGGTAAAAAGACAGAAAAGTGCAGTATGCGATGCGTTTCTATCCCACAAAGGGATAGAAGTCTACACAATTCCAGTCTGTGTTGTGCAGTATGTCCTAATACCCTTAAATGTATAAAAAATAAATAAAATAAAAAAGTATGTTCACACATCCTATATTTGTTGCAGATTTTAGGCTAATAAGTAAATCATAAAATCTGCAGCAGATTTAGGACATGTGAACAGACCCTTAAATGTATACGCACGTAATGTGAATGAGTCTTAATGGTGTTCTGACCCTAGCCTACCTTGGGACAGCAGAACAGACCTCCAGAGCTCAGATACTCTTCTTAAATATATATGTACAAGTTCCAGGAGACATTGAGAAGTTTAGATGCTGCCCTGTATACTGTATGCTCGACGCGGCCGCCGTTCTGTAGATGGAAGGAAACACGGTAAACCAACACATACAAAAAGAAAAATCTTTAATTTTTATTTACCAGGATAACTGACAAAGAGGTTTAGCTCTGTGCTTGGCACATTAGTCTCCATGAGGTGGCGCTGTGTGTATACTGTCAGACACAGCCGCACATATGGAAGAAACAGTTACACAAGCCTGCACCTTTTTTTACCACGTTTCACGAGTACAGACTCCCACCCCCCTTCCCCAGGACGTACACCTCCGCTGCATCATCTTGCAGGCTACCATATCCCATCCCTAGTGCATGAAAGACTCTGGCTCCCACTTCAGCACCCCCTATCTATGGCATGTGTTTCCAAGCCAAACTCAGTGCAATGTTTTGTTTTACTTTTTTTTCTTATAAAATAAAGCTTATTCTGTTACTTCTTGCTTTGTGTAACTTTGGAATGTGCCATGGACGCTGCCTGGGGCTCTATACATCTCTGTGCAATACTTCCTACACTGCTAAGCAGCTCTCTAGCACACAGGGCACTGTACATCCCCCCAGTGAATCGTATTCCCAATACTGACCCCATCAGTCTGGTTTTGGCATTCTGACCATGAAGAAATAAAAAGGAAGGTAAGTGCAACAGAACCCATTGTTGTGCAATTTATAACCACTGCTGTAATACCCACTTTATTCCACATGCATGCGGTACTGGTCACATTCATGCTTATGCAGGGGTCAAGTCCTGGGAACTCACCCCAGATTTCCACTTAAAGGGGTACTCTGCCCCTAGACATCTTATCCCCTATCCAAAGGATAGGGGATAAGCTGTCTGATCACAGGGGTCTGGCCGCTGGGGACCCCCGCAATCTCCATGCTGCACCCTGTATTCATTTAGAGCTTTGGGTGAAGAACCGGAGGCTTGTGACGTCACAGCCCCTCAATGCAAGTCTATGGGAGGGGGCATGACGGCCGTCACGCCCCCTCCCATAGACTTGCATTGTGGGGGCATGGCCGTGATGTCATGAGCCTCTGCCCCCCCTTCACCAGTCATTCTGCACGGAGCGAAGTTCACTCCATGCACCGGATGTCTGGGGTGCCACAGACGAGATCACTGGGGTCCTGAGTGGCGGGACCCCCCGCAATCAGACATCCAAAGGATAGGGGATAAGATGTCTAGGGGCGGAGTACCCCTTTAAGGGCTGGTCCTGCAGGACTTCTGCTAATGGGAACTGCGTTCCTACTGTGGAAAAAGTGCAGGAACTCCGTTCCCATGAGTCCCTGCAGGACTTGAGCCCTGTGCTTATGCCTACATAGAGCTCTCCAGCTGTATCTCACACTTCTATCCATCAATGGCTGGCTAGGTTGTGATAACAGGAACTGCTCCACTCTGCTCCATCATATCGCAGTACCAACAGTGACATCTACTGGCTGTCAGCAAGTACTGCATATTAATAAGAGTTTTTCCCTTGTGGACACTTTATTGCAGAGATTGCCAAGCTGTAGAAACTACCACTCCCAGCATGCACTGAGGGCCTTTGGCTGTCAATGTGTTCTGGAATTAATAGTGCTGCAACAGCTGGAGGTCAGGGGTTCAATATTCTACGGACTGCAACTATTAAAGCCACAACTTCCAGCATGACCTCACACGTTGCAGTAATATTCGCAGTCTTTTGTGCATAGGACCCAAACTTGTGTTTCTTCAACTGTTGCAAAACTAAAAACTAGAGATTTACAGTAATTCCATTCGTCACAAACTTTTCGGCTTGGCGGTTGATGACTTATCCTGCATAAATTAGTTCAGCTTTCAGGTGCTCCTGTGGGCTGGAAAAGGTGGATACAGTCCTAGGAGAGTCTCCAGCCCACCGGAGCACCTGAAAGCTGAACTAATTTATGCAGGTTAAGTCATCAACTGCCGAGCCGAGAAGTTTGTGACGAATCAAATTACTGTAAATTTGCTCATCCCTACTAAAAACTCTAAAAATTGGAGTTCAATACTCTATGACAGTGTTTCCCAACCAGTGTGCCTCTAGCAGTTGTAAAACTACAACTCCCAGCATGCCCGGACAGCCTTCGGCTGTCCGGGCATGCTGGGAGTTGTAGTTTTGCAATAGCTGGAGGCACACTGGTTTGGAAACCCTGCTCTATGGACTACAAATATTATTGTGAGCTGTTAGGGCATGAAGGGTGTCATAGTTTTGCAACAGCTGGAAGCACACTGGTTTGGAAACCCTGCTCTATGGACTACAAACTATTATTGTGAGCTGTCAGGGCATGCTGGGAGTCATAGTCTTGCAACAGCTGGAAAGCCACAGGTTGGAAATCGCTGTACAATATCCAAGGCAGAAGAGACGCTGAGGGTTGTGAAAAGCCAAAGAGGTTACAGCCACATGACTGGTTCTTACCGATTCCAGGATCATTTGGCAATGCAGCCAAAAAAAACATGGCTTTATACAGCCAACAAGCAGAAGAGCTAGGCAGGGGCCGACAACCTGCCACCAAAGCCCTCTGACCTACCCCCATCCCACAAATATTACCAAAGAACCCTGCAGTGCCGCACATCATCTTTACAGACCCCCCTTCTCTTGGAACCCCCCCAATAGGTCTCTGATTTAAAAAAAACACAAAGCAGAGGATACAAACTCCCCTCCTATAATACAGAAACATTAAAACATTCTCCCCACACCAGACTGTGCAAAAATAGTGGCGAAGAAGCAGAACGCCACCCTGCTCCCCAAAAATACAGAGACTGGAGCTGGTCAAATGATTGAGTGCAAATTCATTAAAGCATAGCATCGCTGCACACCCCCTGGCCTTCTTTTTAATAACACTGCCCCCTCATGGCAGGGTTGGGTATTGCACTGTCTAGTTCAATGCATTGAGCCTTTATCTGACTCTATGACTGTCCTGAGCCCAGTATCACAAGTTTTTTTTTTTTCCTTAAAAGGTTAACTCTATCCCCTAATACGCTACAAGTCTTCTGCAGCCATGGGATGTCCTTGAGGCTGCGTACCAACTATCACCACCACAAATAGCTGCACGTGTGGTTTATGGCGCGGTAGTGGTGCATTTCTAGGGTGCGGCCACACAGCAGAGGAATTAAAAAACCGAAACCTGCAACGGAAAAAAGTGCATCACAATTGTGTCGATTTTAGTGGCTTTGTTGCAGATTTTCCACTATGAATTTTGGTGCAAAATAGACGTTTTAGCGATTTTGCTGCAGCAAGAAAACACTGCAGATTTATTGCTGATACGGACTTCCCTATTGAAGGCAAATGGGAAAGTCCACAGCGTATCCTGAACATAAACAGATATAAATTCGATTTCTGTGCGGACAGTATGCAAATTATTTTCACCGCTGTCTGGATGAGACGTCTACAATACTCATCCATGCTTCACAATGTACAGCCTATATGTCATGTGCGGCCGTACCCTAAGGATATGCTGACACAGGACGGATAAGCTGCGGATTTTACACAGCGGAAAATCCACAGTAATTTGTCCTTCAAAATCCGCAGCAGGACACCTGCACCAAACAATGCAGATTAAGGTTGTAGAGGGAAAAAATAAATAAAATACTTGAAATCCAAATTTTCAAACCCACAGATGAGCAGTGTGGACTCCGCAAAATATCAGCAACAACTGCAAACCTATTGCAGATTTTTACTTCCCCATTGAATTCAATGGGGAAAATCTGCCTTGATTCTGCGGTATTCACTGACATGCACTGATCTCACCACAAGGGGAACTCCTGTGGAAAACTTTTTTTTTTTTTTTATCAACTGGTGCCCGAAATGTTTACAGATTTGTAAATTACTTCTATTAAAAAGTCTTAATCCTTCCACTACTTATTAGCTGCTGGATACTACAGAGGAAATTCTTTTCTTTTTGGAACACAGAGCTCTCTGCAGACATCATGAGTACAGTGCTCTCTGCTGACATCTCTGTCCATTTTAAGAACTGTCCAGAGTAGGAGAAAATCCCCATGGCAGAGACCACTGTGTTCCAAAAAGTAAATAATTTCCTCTGTAGTATTCAGCAGCTAATGAGTACTGGAAGGATTAAGATTTTTTAATAGAAGTAATTTACAAATCTTTTTAACTTTCTGGCACCAGTTGATTTAAAAAAAATAAATAAATAAAGTTTTCCACCAGAGTACCGCTTTAAAATCTTATATCGCCTAATGGTTTTCAACCCTATCTCAGTATATAGGTTCTCTGGCCCTGCAAAAAGCTCTGTTACTATGGAAGCAAACCAGAACAGTCAAAAGTCTGTTGCCATGGCTACAGCCATAGAGTACATTAATGTTCCTCAACCTCCGCTCTCAGAGCGCGATGGGGGTTGTAGTTTTGCAAACAGCTGATGAACCAGAGGGGGAGCACTAAAAAATTCTAAGGGCCTTCAGTTACCACTACGGCGGGAATAAACTTCTGCTCCTGACCACCCCCTAGTGGCGTTTACATTTTGAAAAATTTTACATTTTTCCTATTAGAGTAGGTTCACACTGAGGAATTGACAAGGAATAATTTCATTCAGAAAATTCAGCAAATCTGCCACCTCTTGATGTGTAATTGTCACGGAATTTTAAGAGACATTTTATGCACAATTTGAAGAGGATGATTAGTCCTAAAAAAAACCAATGGGCTGGTTCCCTTTTGGAGAATTTTGCACGGAAATTCTTCGTCAATTCCGCACAAACTCTTCTGCCCCAAACTCATTTTGTCTGGGAAAAACCAGTCCCAATGACTTCAATGGCTTTTGACTAATGGATTCCACCAGAAGAATGAACATGTTCTACCTTCTGGGGGAATCCAATTCCTGGTCTTCAGTGTGAACAGAGACACGGAAAGACCATTAAAGTCAAACAAACTTTAATTCAAGGCAGAACTGGAGCGGAAAATGTGCGCAGGACTATGCAAGTAAATTCCTTAGTGTGAACATACCCCTAAAGTCAATGCTAAAAATAGACTATATGTGCTCATGATTGATGTGCTTATAGGTATAAGAATCCTGGTCCCTTGTGCTTAGATATTCCTAGAGGGAGCCAGGAGCATTTCTGCCCCTGCACAATACTTCTTACCCCTTGCAGTTCCTGAGATGGTACAGGAGGGGGCAGTGAAATGTATGACACTATTATATTGCACTGGGCATGTGGGTAGGAGGACATTCATGCAGATTTCCTTAATATAGGCAATACTACATAACGCTCTTCCTGTAAGGTAGGGGAGAAATATTACAGGAAGGGCATTAAAATAAAAAAAAATACAAGCCTTGATTCACAATACAATGAATAGCTAATACTGCAGAAAAAAAAATCTGCCATCTTTGCTGTCAGAAGGTAGGATCTAGAGCGCCTCTTCTGTCTGCAGGTTTTATGGGGTATCTTAGCTGATCCCTGTTCTGTTAAAGGGGTACTCCGGTGGAATTTTTTTTTTTTTTTTTTTTTTTAAATCAACTGGTGCTAGAAAGTTAAACAGATTTGTAAATTACTTCTATTAAAAATCTTAATCCTTCCAGTACTTTTTAGGGGCTGTATACTACAGAGGAAATGCTTTACTTTTTAGATTTCTCTGATGTCACGACCACAGTGCTCTCTGCTGACCTCTGCTGTCCATTTTAGGAACTGTACAGAGAAGGAGAAAATCCCCATTGCAAACATATGCTGTTCTGGACAGTTCCCAAAATGGACAGCAGAGGTCAGCAGAGAGCACTGTGGACCTGACATCAGAGAAATCTAAAAAGTAAAGCATTTCCTTTTTTAGTATACAGCCCCTAAAAAGTACTGGAAGGATTAAGATTTTTTTAATAGAAGTAATTTACAAATCTGTTTAACTTTTTGGCACCAGTTGATTTAAAAAAAATAAAAAAAAAAGTTTTCCACGGGAGTACCCCTTTAACTGCATACAAGCTGTAATACCAGATATAGCCACAAGAGGCACCCTGGATCAGCGTTTCCCAACCAGGGTGCCTCCAGCTGTTGCAAAACTACAACTCCCAGCATGCTCGGACAGCCGTTGGCTGTCCGAGCATGCTGGGAGTTGTAGTTTTGCAACAGCTGGAGGCACCCTGGTTGGGAAACGCTGTCCTAGATCCTTATTTCTAACTCCTATAATCCAGTGTGCACGATGATTGCAGTAACTATTCAGATTTCATTATAGGGCAGTGATCCCCAACCTGTGGCTCCCCAGCTGCTGCAAAACTACAACTCCCAGCATGCCCCAACAGCAGCAGGTTGTTAGGATATGCTGAGAGCTGTTTATTTGCAACAGCTGGAGAACCACAAATTGGGGAAGTGTGTTATAAGGGGATGTAAGCAACTGGTGGAAATGGAGATTACATCTCATAAATGGATTGTGTTTACTTGCACAACAAGTTCATTTTAGGTGTGGGGCTTAAAAACGAATAAGCGGTGCAGACATTATGTAGGCAAAGCTAGATCCCCAGGGACTAGCTCACAGGCCCATCAGTCCACTCTGCCTATTACCAGTATTTCTCTCCTACCTCCAGGTTTAAGAGTCATGAATCACTAAATAAATTTACCTATCCCCCTCCCCCATGTCCACATAGCCTCCAAAAAGTGCAAAACATAGTGCAGCAAGAATTTAAGACCACCCTACAAAAATAGGGGGGAAAAAAGAAGAAAATTTTAAAAACATCCCGCCCCCCCCTCCCCTTCACAAAGCCCGCCCGCCAAAATAAAAACGGGCTCCTCTCGATTCATGATATCAAAAATAAATTTCGTCTTCTCGCCCTCGCTGATCAGTCCACCAAAAGGAATCTCAGAGATTGGCAGAGCGTTACCTGAGAAGAACCTCATGGCCATTCTAGGCGGGGCCCAGCCCACAAGGGGGCCACTCCAGACCATACAAAAGAAATGCAATCCATGTATAAAAATATTGGGGTGTATAACAACACTCCTGAATCGTCAGGCTCTTTCACAAAAGGCTGGGAATAAAACTTAGTTTTTTTTTAGAGATGGGGAGGGAAAAAAATAAAATAAAAGCTCAGTTGCGCCCCCTAGGGGTGGTTGAGGTTAAGCTGCTACAGCCCTCAGTCTATGAACCTCTGACAAGCCTTCTTCCAGCGGCAGGCGGTGCACCACATGTCTTTCCGTTCCATCCCGTACACCTTTCGGCATTTCTTGGCTTCCCCGCGTGGCTTCCTGGGGAAGAGGGAAGAAGGCGTGGCTTGGATCAGGGGCAGAGCTTTTGCCGGAAATGTAAAGCGTGAGTAGCTACATCAATCACATGACAGGTCACATAACACCACCGATCTGCCCCTGTCCCAGCCATACCAAAATGCACATCACAGAGACACAGACGGAGGGGTTTGGTGGGGTCTGCTCACCGAGTCCCGGGCACCTGCTTGGAATTCGGAGGAGATGTCAGGATCTGCGGCCTTTTCTCGCTGATGTTCAATGTGGGGCAAACCTGCAGTGGGAGGCGGGACAAGTATATACAGTGTAAATATAAATGCACATAAGTGTATATTAGCGTACGTTTCTCAGATGCACACACTAATGACCATGTGCTGCAACGTGTTTAAAGGGGTACTCCACCCCTAGACATCTTATCCAGTATCCAAAGGATAGAGGATAAGATGTCTGATTGCGAAACAGCACCCACCTGTGACTTGCATTGTCACGCCCCCTCCCATAGACTTGCATTGAAAGGCCCGGGCGTGACGTCACACGGGGGCGGAGTCGTGACGTCACGATCTTCCGTTTCCGTGGTCGGGAGCCAGAACCTCCAGCGTTGCCGGAAGCAGATACAGGTGGGTGCTGCATGCTATATTGCGGGAGTCCCCAGCGGCGGGACCCCCGCGATCAGACATCTTATCCCCTATCCTTTGAATAGGGGATAAGATGTCTAGGGATGGAGTACCCCTTTAAAAGCCATTTATTTTATTGCGGTCAGTTAAAGTACAGGTTCTTCAGCGCAAAATGCTGGCTTCTTCTATTGGAAAATAAAAAGTTAATAAAATCTAAAAAAAATTCTGTAAGCTGTGACCAGATAATTGACTGCATTAGCTCAATGCATCAAGCAGGATACATATTTATGAGCATTAATGTAATATCCCAGGATGTAGCTCTCCACCCTCTATAGCAGTTTTTTCCAACCAGGGTGCCTCCAGCTGTTGCAAAACTACAACTCCCAGCATGCCCAGACAGCCGAAGGCTGTCTGGGCATGCTGGGAGTTGTAGTTTTGCAACAGCTGGAGGCACCCTGGTTGGAAAACACTGCTCTATTGCGAGAACATGCACTTGGGCAGTGAAGTTTAGCTGATCTGATACGGATTACTCTTATGTAGAGTCTATCCAATGACGCATTCACTACCTACGATGCTGCATGTGCATAACACTGTCTGTGCCCCTAATTCCTCAGAATAGGGAATAAATTACATTTTCAGCCAATGGTTTTATATACGTGCACTACAGTCCCTTATTGAAGTTGATAATGAAAAGAGCAAAACTTGCTAATATAAAAAAATATAAAATATAATATAAAAAATAAATATAAAATATAAAAATAAAATATAAATATATAAATAAAATATATAAAATTTGCGAATATAAAAATCTGAGCGCATGACAGGGGCCAAATAGTGATGTCAACACAACTAGATTTGATCAACCATAATTCCTGCTGCACGTGATAGAAAAGGGTCAGATCACACAGGACATGACAGCCTGCTTTGTTTGGGGCTGTGTAACGACAGATTGGTTACAGTGTCCATGCTGACCCCTATCCACCACTTCAAGGGTCTACACTGGGCACGAGTAGGAAAAATTGAGCAATGGAAGAAGACGGCCTGAACTGATGGATTATGATTTACATCATGTAGACGGCTGGGTACAGCTCCTCATGTCCAGGCTATACTCCCCTCCTGCAGAAAAGAAGCCCGATCTGAATGGCTAGGCAGCTAGCAAAATACAGAAAAATATAACTGGGTGGGGGGCTATGTCCACAAATAAACTTTGTAAGAAAAGGATCTTCTAAAGGCGAGACAGCTAAGGTGACCTGCACAGCTCAAAAGAGACCGTGCTGTAGATCTAAGGCCCAATATAACTTCAGTGAAGTGCTCTACTAGCTTGACAAACTGAGGATTTACTCAGTGTTCTAGCTGCAAAATCAGACCAGGATAAAAACCTTACCCCAAGAGAGCAGGTGTAAAGGCATGACCTGGGAATGGCTCATGAATGGTGTATCCAAGGTCAAGCCAACAGGGCGGAGTGACAGGCTAGCCATGTGGCTGTGGAAACAATGAACAGGATGCCCACCAACATCCTATGGACCAGTCAATTGTGCCGTCCGGTAAGAATGTAATCAGTGCACGGGAATGCACATACCATGGTAGGGCATGATATCACTGTTGGTATATCAACAGCAGGAACACAGTCTGGTGACCTAAATACTCCACTTCAGAAGGTGTCAGAGACAGTAAGTGTAGCCTGGAAAATAAAACAACAGCAGAAGGGACAGCTGCATAATACAAGTAATCAGTCTACAACCTGCAAGGAAGGAGAGGTAGAAAGAGGCAGAGGGGGAAGCGCTACCCCAATAATGCCCTTAAGAAAGAGAATAATGTGGAATGCTATACAGCAGTGATTCCCAACCGGAACTGCCCAGGGTGCCGCAGGATTTTGCTGTGAATTATTATTATTTTTTTGTTTTTATTTCCCACCCCAGCCTGTGCGCCTGTATGCATACTGCACACATAGCGTCTCTCAGTGTCCCCCCTCCTCCCTGCTTTCCCCTCCCCCCTGCAGCCCAGTAAGCCGAAAATGGTGCCCTGCTACACCGAAGAGGGGAAGATGCCGTGGAACTGCAAGCTGCGCCCCGTGCCGGCTTGCTTAAGGTACTGTACCCTTTCCACCCCTCTGTTACTCCCCCCATGTCCAACTTCCTGTCATCCATGTTCGTCTTGTCCACCCCCCTGTCCATCCCTGTCACCCATGTTCACCTCCCCTGTCCATCCCCAGTCTACTCTGTCACCCATGTCCACCCCCCCTATTCACCTCTCTTTTACCCCCCCTTGTCATCCTTGTCCACCCCCGTCACCCCATTCTACCCCTCTGTCACCCATGTCCACCCCCTATTCACCTGTCTCTTTGTCACCCCTGTCCACCCCTTTTACCCCCTTGTCACGCCTGTCCACCCCTCTGACCCCATCCACCCCTCTGACTCAGTCACCCATGTCCACCCCCCAGTCTACCCCCCAATCTACCCCCTGTCACCCATGTCCACACCCCTATTCCTCCCTTGTTCACCAGTCACCCCTTTTAACCCCCTTGTCATCCTTGTCCACCCCTGTCACCCACGTCTCCCCCCCACACTCTACCCCTATGTCAACCATGTCCACCCCCTATTCACCCCTCTGACCCCCTGTTCATACCTACTGTCTCCCTTGTCCCCTCCCCTGTCACCCATGTTCAACCCCCCTCTCACCCATGTCCACCCCTCGTTCACCCCTCTGTCCCTTTGTCACCCCAGTCCACCCCTCTGTTACTCCTGTCCACCCCTCTTTTACCCCCTTGTCCCCCTCCTGTCATCCATGTCCACCTTGGCCACCCCCCTATCCATCCATCCCCCTGTCACCCATGTTCACCCTCCATTGTCCACCCCTGACCACATCCTTGTCACCCATGTCCATCCCCTATTCAACCCTCTGTCCATTTGTCACGCCTGTCCACCTCTGTCACCCCCTAAGCCCCCCATGTTCTCTCTTCTACACCTCTCTACACCCCTCTGTCACCCATGTACACTCCTCTACACCCCTTTGTCACCCATGTACACTCCTCTACACCCCTCTACACCCCTCTGCCCCCCATGTACACTCCTCTACACCCCTGTACACACCTCTAGAACCCTGTCACCCATGTACAGCCCTGTCACCCCCTATGCCCCTCTGTCACCCATGTACCCTCTTCTACACCCATGTACACCCGTCACCCA